>NW_013952466.1:604817-612938 GCF_001266775.1 Austrofundulus limnaeus
GCATATAAGCTGATGAATATACGGTTTAGTAATAAGTAAAATGATTTAAAAAAGTAAATATAAAATTGCATATCTCAACAGTTTCCTGCCTCAGATATCAGGAAGTGTCCATTCAGGAAAATGCAGCGAAAAGTATAAAGATGAACTTTACGAGTTTGGAGATTAAAGTCCTTCTGTCAAAGATTGATAAAAGAAAATCTGTCATTTTTAGCAGCGTCAGTCGTGGAATTAAAGGAGCTGCTAAAGCCAAAGAATGGAATGAAATAACTACTATTGTTAATGTCTCCTGTGGGTCGTATAAAGTCACAGAAATAAAAATCTGAATCATATGCATCTCTCTCTAGTCCTGCTCTGGGTTTTCTTTGGTCAAATATTTTAATTTTCATGAAATTCACATATAGGAACTTATGGTGGGCACTCATGGCTATAGGTGGCCGGATGGCACCACTGTTGCCTCCTGTGCCTGTGCCCACCCTCCAAGGTTTGCATATAGACACTTAGGGTTTTGGGTTAGAGTAGTGGTGGAGGGGAAACTGGCACCACGCCGGCCTCTGCCTCTTCTTCTTTCCCTTTTTTAATTGTTCTATAGAACAACACACAAACAGTACATCTGGGGGTGGGGGTGTGGGTGTCAGGGTCTTTATRCCCATCCCGTTTCCCGATTGCCATTTGGGGAGGGGGTCCTGAAGAAGGGCGGACCGCCGGGTGCGGTCVTGGGCTGTGGGTGGGCTCGGGGCTTGGACGGTCGCCGGGGGCGGGGCTGGCTCTCCGTCCTCCCTGGTGCTGCTTGGTCTCCTGAGGTTTGGCTCTTGGTTCCTGTGGGTGGCCCGCTGGCTGGGGTGGCTGCTGGGTTCCGGGGGGTGCTTGGTCGCTGGTGGTGTGGTGGGATGGTCATGGGTGTGGCTTCTCTGCGGCGGGGGGCTGGCCAGGCGTCCTTGTGCGGCCTGGGCTGGGTCTTGGCTATCTGCTCCTCTCCACCTCAGAATGATTGGGTCAACCTCCTGGGTTCGGGTGTGTTCTGCCTCCATTAGGGGGTGGGTACATGTCCTGGACCTGGGGGGTATAGAGTGTGTATCGGGGGTATGAGTGGAATGTGGCGTCCTTGTATTTCTATGACTGAGTGGGGGTGAGGATGAGGGTGGGATGGTGCGTTTGTGTATGTTTGGGTATTTGTCAGGCTGCAGTCTGGGCTGCCCCTACTTCTGGTTTATCTGGGGGCCCGCTGCTTCTCGGCCCCCCGGTGGGGTGTGCGGCAGGCCGCCGGCGTGCTGGGGGTTCCCGGGGTCTGGGGCTGAGCGCTGGGGTGTGTGCCGGCCTGGCCTGGTGACTGCCTGTTGGGGCTCGGGGCCTCTGGGCCTGTCGGGCTTTGGCCTGGGAGGGGGGGGGCGGTGCGCCCTGGGGGCCTGGACCTCCGTGCCCTTTCCTGGATCTGCTTTGGTATTGCGGGTGCCGGTGGGGCCCATGAGTTTGTCGCTGCTGGCCCCGGGGGCTGTGCATGTGCTTGCTGGGGGTACTCTCCCAGTTCTCCCCTATGGTCTGATCTGGGGGGTGGGTGGGCGGACCTTCCCGTGCGGGTGCCCCTTGGGGTTCTGCGCTCGGGATTACTCTCGGATCCTTGGGCTCTGGTCTTCCCTCTGTCTGCCTCGTGTCTTGGGGGTTGGGTTTCTGTCCTCCACAGTCACTATTAAATATTCCATTGGAGAAATCTTGTATATAGATGCATGTTCACAACTGCTCACAAACAGGTGCTCTGATCCGGGGGGTTCTGACACATCACTGAGTGTGTCTATATGTCTATGTGTAGATACGGACAATATTTATGAAAGTAGGCATGTATGTATGTATATCTTTATATATGTATGGGTATGTGTATATTTTTATATATGCCCTCTATGTATTTAATCCATTTATTTTTCAGGTGAGCGGACAGATATTGCGTGTGTGGTCCTCTGTTTTGTTGGTGTATATTTAATATACTCCTAATCGCTATTTCAGTCTTTCTATCTTTCTAATTACTTCTCTCTCTGTTTTTCTCTCTCTCTCTATTTTCTCTTCACAAAAAAACATAATGGTGTGGAGAGGATGGATATAAGGGGAGAAGGGAGGCCATCCAAAAAAAGGATGGCTTGTTTCACCTGCATGGAGAGCTCCTTTGACTGCATGTTTACTTCACAGCAAAACCTTCCAAATGCAAGCACCACACCTCAAATCAACTCCAGGCCTTTTATCTGCCTAGTTGAGAATGGCATAATGAATGGATTGCCCACACCTGTCCATGAAATAGCCTTGGAGTCAATTGTCCAATTACTTTTGGTCCCTTTAAAAACAGGGTGGCACGTTAAGGAGTTGAAACTGTTGGGTTTGTGTCTTGTCTGTCCTCTCCATTTTGTGTCCTTCTTGCATCATTGCTCTTCATTTTCCCTCAGTCTGTTTCTGTGTCATTCCTCCTCAGTCATCACGCACCTGCCAATAGTTATCTAATCTGTTTCCCTCAGCTGTTGTCTATCTTCTCCCCTCCTCTGCTTGTAAAGATACTTCTCTCTTGTCCTCACTCATCGCTGGTTTATTGTTTGGTATCTACCTATTGTTTTGGTCTCCTCGTGATTCCCCGTCTTTAGTGTTTGTTTTTTCCTTTTGTTTATTTAGCTGCCCTGTCAGCTTTTTGTTTTATTTTTGTTAAAATAAATATTTTACATTTTGAAAACTCTCTCCTCTGTCCAGACTTGGGTTCATTCCTTGCCTCAACCTAACAGAAACTCCTAAACCCTTCACCCAGTTTTAATGTGGATACCCTCATATGAAAGCTGAATGTCTGGACTGTATGTCCATGTACATTATATAACTATAACTTGAATTTATTTCAGTAAACAGGTAAAAAGACAAAATTTGTGTCAGTGTCCAAATATATATGGACCTAACTGTAACATTTAATGTGTAAAACCTGCAATCACTCAGTAAATTTAAATCCCTGGATATGCTTCACATTGATTTGTATATTAGTCAGTTAATAAATGAATATATAACCACAGGGGTAATTTTTCAGATGTAAAAACAAGTGTGATGAATTATCAAGGTAGTACATATTTTATAACAAGCAAGGTTGCAATTGAGTTCAACCTTAATAGTATTTTTCTATTGTTGACCAAGCACAAAAGCCAATTTCTCTGAGCAGCATTGTCAGGAACAGGGACTGTTCAAATTCAGGAACCATGTCAAGGGCATGAAGTGGCAGCGATTCATAATGAACCCTATTATCTACATATACAGCAGCACAACTTTTTTCAGAACCACTCCATGTTTGGTTTTGTGGCTATTTTAGGTGGTGAATCATCTGTCCCAATAATGATTGTTTTCACAGAACATTAACTACTTATAGTCAGGGAACACTGACCAGTTGAATACCATACATCACTTTGAAAACAGTTCTGTCACAGTAAAAAAAATTACCCTAAATATCTGTAACATTCCTGCTTAAGTAGAACCTCCATGGTCCAGTGCGCACTGACACTCAGGAACTCAATACCAAGTTCAACATGGCAAACTGGGAAAAAAAAAACTCTCTGGATCAGAGATGATTCTCTGCCTTAAGCAGGAGACTTGAACTATCTGAGGGTCTTGTTTATGGATGATGGTAAGATTGAGTGGGAGTTGGTGCATTGGGGCTTCACCCACAGTAAGGGCCCTGCTTTGGTCTGTCATGACTCAATATAATTCATTTCAGTTTATTTGTATAGCACCAACTCACAACAAATGTCTCAGGGCACTGTACAAAGAACAATCAATCTGAAGAAGCTAGCAGATTATGTTGAATCACTTTCTCACAGTGTCTCATCCTGAGCAGCACATTGGTAACAGTGGAGAGGAAAAACTCATTTCACAGGAAGAAACCTCCAGCAGAACCAGAACCAAACTCAGGACAGGCGGCCATCTTGACCGACTGGGTTTGCGGGGACAGGACAGAGACACAGACAAACACAGAATGACTGGTCCAGTTGTATTTTTCTCTGGAACAGAGACAAACAAAACAAATGGTAATAATTACAACAACAAACAACATATCATATTGATTTCAACAACAAACATGAAACAATGATGATGAAAGAATTATGTTGAATGTCAAAACCATTAATTAATTAGTCCTTCTATGTCTCAAACCTCACCTATGGTAATGAGGTGTGGATCATAAACAAAGGAACCACAACTCAGATTCTAAAATCAGAAACAAGGCCGAGCTCAGCCTTAGAGATACAAGGAGGGGTTAGGGGTGGGGGACAAGGTGGATACCCCTCGATGCACTGGAGAACTCACTGGGGATCTGGGTTTCCCTTCAAGGACTTGTCACCTCTGCAACCTGACCACTGATGAGCAACAGAAAATGGATGAATTGGCCATGGCTAACCATATGTAATAAAGCTTATCATGTTCAGCATCATATTTATCAATAATCTTCTGACACACACCCACAAAAAACACACCGCATGACAAAGCAGAAGCATACGATTGTTTGCTAATTAAAACCACCACAGCCCACCACACTACTAAAGGCAAGATGTGAATAAAAACACCTAAAACAAAAACCGCGAACAATTCCACATGCATCCCACCAGCCCTGCTATAGACAAGCCCCTCTGCAAAACCACACACCCTCTAAATAAAGACTCACGACACCCATACCCAAATGCCTGGCATCCATACAGCAGCCGGTAGCTGCTCTGTAACAAAAATCCACAGAGTGAAAACCAAGACCTGCTGAGAAGTTAAGACCATGCCACCCTGAAAAAACACAGGCCAGCCAGCCCATCTAAATCACAAAGAGCTCCTGACCCCGCCTCCAGATAGAACCAGAGCCGCTAGGCACCAGAACCCACACGGGTAACAAGAATCTGAACCGTAACAACCCATACGACACCCAGACCCTACCCAAGGCCGTCCACCAAGAGAAAACTACTACAGATGGAAAAAATAATCTCTCCATCTGCTTCAGAGGCTCCAAATCCTGCCAATTCATTGAAGTCTCCCAGGCCAGGGCCAGGCACCGGCCCAAATACCAGCAACATACGCGCCAGGACCAGAGCCCCCCAGGCCCAGCCAGGACCCCAGCCTGGGGGTGATTTGACCCCAGAAACCAAAGCCCGCCCTGATCTCACCCAGGAGCAGCCAGGCCACTAGGCCAGTAACTATGTCCACCGGTATAGTCATCCCACAGAACCACCAAGGCCCTTTTTCAGGTGGGGTCCACAGCCCACTGGCCAAGACCCCTAGTGGCTCCACCTCCGAGGGTAAGGATGAGCTCAAAGGACTCCCAATACCATGCAAGGCCAGAGTGGGACTCATTTTCAACCCTGGAGTTTCATGCCTCATACCAGCCCACTATAGATCAAGACATATTGTTAAAGTCATGTAATTATAACCCCTAAATCATCAGTGCAGTGCTCTGTAAATCCTTGTAATTCAGTGTATTTTACTATTTCCAATTCAGTGCTGGTGGGGGTGTTGCTTCACAATGTAGATTTATTTCAACATGTGTGCACATCTCCAGCAATATTCTTTACAACACATCCTTTTCAACAATGTTAGAATCTAGGCTATATTTTGTTCAAATGAGTAATCAAACATTAAAAGTGAAATAAAAGAATAAATAAAATATTCACTTAAAAATATAAAAAGTGTTGTACTTCTAATAACAGTATCATCTCTTTTTCCTCTACAAGGAAACAGTTCCATCATTACTTAGATTTTACAAAAATGAGAACAAGTTAAATCTCCACACTATTCTTTACATCAGAATGTCATTTTCTGTAACATTAAATATAAAAAAAATTAGTGTTTGTAGATATCTAATCCTTATGAATAAAGAACAAAAACATATCCGACTGTGCTCCAAGTTATAATATAACATTTTAATGATGCAATTAGTTTATCTTTTTTCCCTATGAGGCGTATTTATTTATTATTTTACAGTTATTTAACCAGACAAATCCCAATGAGATTACAGATCTCTTGCAAGGGAAGCCCAGGCCTGAAAGTGACCTAATGTACATGTTTTTGGTCTGTGGGGAAAACTGGAGCACCTGGAGGAAACCCATTTTTTCATTTCACCGTTTAATACATATTTAATGTCTAAATATGCAGCTTCAATTCATATTACTTTCACCTTTTTCCCTTTTAATTATGGGCTTTGTGCCTATTATCTTAATTTTGATTATAAAATATAACATGTTTCTACTGTTGTTTGTGCATAAATTTGTTATTTTGAAATGAACCCTTGCTTGTTCACACACTGTTACAACAGCTCACCTGTTCCTCTCATCACTACTGGATCCTGGCTCTGCTAAAAATCACTTTTTTAAAATAATGTTCTGTACAAAACTCCCTTTTTTAAAAGCCTTCTGACCATCAGCTCAGTTACAGAAATGCATTGAACCATCTCAGAGTACTTTTCATAAAAAGCAGGTCTACATCATACTCTTCATTATATTCTTTCTAATAATATTCAGTCAATGAGTGATCCTACCTGCACACTCTGGACCTATGGGCTCGAGCAGGATGGTTCTGTATCTTGGTTCTGACTCCGAGAAGATGCAAGACAGTTTCTCAGTTATGTGGTGTCGCATCATTTATATTATATTACGTTGTTACTAACTTGATAATTAAGTAACTTGAACGGTGGTTTGCAGACACAGTTCAACATGTTGCCTTACCTGTTTCATTGTCCTCAAACCATGACCTCCTTTTACTGAAAAAGTTGCTAATTTAGCACACTTAGTTGTGTCAGTTTCCAGTGTTTTCCTCTTTTTAATTCTAACTTTATCCATGCCACACTTGCTCTTTCCATCTTTCAAACACTACTGAGCTAATGTGTTATGTCAGAGCGCAAAAATAAAAATAATAAAATAAAATAAAATAAAAAAAAGACTAGAGCTGCCAGCTGGAGGCAGAGGCAGCCCTGGTGCTGTGGCAGGCCATTGTATCACATAATTGCCCAGTAGAATAGGGACAGCGGTAGCAATGATCTGATCAATAACTAACAAGTTACCGGCCCTTGTAGCCCAAAATATCAGACTGGCCCATCAGGAGAAGTCCAGATCCTCCTGATTAGCCAGGCTGGGCCTGATGTGATGGAGCCGATCAAAGGAGCCCAGAGAGATTGATCTGTTGTGGAGGCAGAGGTGGTCTCAAGACTGATATGATCCAACAAAAGTCTTTACTGGTTAATACTAAGAGGAGTTTGTAAAGTTCACAGTTCTCCATCAGCAGGGAAAACATACAGAGAGACAATCAGAGCAAGTCAATAGGTATGATTTATCCTCGGTGAGTGAATCCATCATTTTGTGCAGGTCTGGTAAAGGTCAGTCTTGAGTGGCTTTCAGAGGCAGTACGTATTGAGGATCTGACCGAGACAGATTTGGGATTTTTGGTTGTTGTTGTTTCGACCTTGCAGGATGACTTGGAGGAAAACCCCCTGCCATGTTTGCGTTCTCTCCATGCTATTGTAGTCCTTCCACTTGATTTCCTTTTGTAAAGTGGTTTGTCGTGGTTGTGCCACCGCCTGGTCAAGGACAAACATCAGGACGTTAAACATGTTTAGTACAAAAATGTAATTTCTTTCTTCACTTTCACAGTTGACACAAAATGTTGAAAATCCCAGATTGTTTATTGTTTATTATCCCATAATCACATTTCACATAATCTTACAACTAAGTAGCTGTTAGAATAAAGTGTTTTCTTATTTATTTATTTACTTACTTATTTATGAGGAGTTGATATGGTACAGTGTATCTGAACAGACAATAATAATTTAAAGGGACACTGCTGGATTCCTCTTTCTTCTATGTAAAAACTTACTTCAGAAAAAACTTCAGTCACATTTTTTTTGGTGTTGACAGTTTTCAATAGTTTTTTTCCTTGTTTTCAAAGTTAAGTTAAAC
The DNA here is from genome assembly GCF_001266775.1 of Austrofundulus limnaeus. Lineage (NCBI taxonomy): Eukaryota > Metazoa > Chordata > Actinopteri > Cyprinodontiformes > Rivulidae > Austrofundulus > Austrofundulus limnaeus. The sequence goes on from NW_013952466.1 coordinate 612,746, forward strand.
ATACAGTGAGGTAAAAGTATACACTCTATAGTTTTATTAAATTTTCCTCTGAGTGGAAAATTTACACAGAAAGAATTTATTTTAGGCAAATATGGATAAAATACAGTAATGAAAAAATGCAGTTTTAAATTTGTTAACGATTAAAGGTGATGCCAACTAACTGGACGACTCACCAGTTAGACATGTTTTAGAC
>NW_013952466.1:614848-616832 GCF_001266775.1 Austrofundulus limnaeus
ATCCATCCATCCATCCATCCATCCATCCATCCATCCATCCATCCATCCATCCATCCATCCATCCATCCATCCATCTCTGTATCTTGTGCTGCTTTATCTGCATGAAAAGAAAATTAGTAATAATACAGATTATAAATAGCTCATTAACACCAGAAAAGAAGTCAGAAAGCCACTAGCATAACTTGCAGAAGTGTATATAGGCTTAATGATTCTGTGTGACTGGAGCCTCATTCTAGTCCAAAAACTAGTCTTTGTCACACCAACAAACATTTCACTTTCTCCTGAAAGATTTGTTGAAATATTTTTATCCAGAGTGAGTCTCCATGGTGTCACTGATGGCTGTTTTATAAAATCCAAAGAACATAAAACACACCAGAGCAAAAATATGGACACAGTGCTCAAAACGATTTTAGATCAACTCAAATTCAGACCCTGAAAACAAACAAGTTCAATTCACAAAAATTTGTTTTGCAGCTGAAGCTTGAGTGAATGAAAGTGGTGCAAATTAAACAGACTGGATGTTGATAATTAAAACAGATGTGAAGTTTTATATAGCCAATAATTAAGGGCACAGTTTGCCCCTAGAGAACCAGCCTAAAGTTTCAAAAATAGAAAATAAAGTTGCATTTTTAACCATGAGCAGGTATATGAAAGTTTTATAAATACCTTTGACATGTCAAGAGAGTGCTGTCATGTTAAAGACTTTTTTAAACAAATCTTGCTAGCTAGGCTAGAAACTTGCTGCCTGGAACAATATTTCTTTCTCCACTTTGAAAAGTGACCATTTAGTTGCCTTAACTAAAATAATTGGTCCATCTTGAAACAAAATCTTACTCACTTGTGTCATGAATTCACAGTCTTAGAAATGAAGGTAGATTTAAAATTATTTGGTTATACATTTGCAATAGTTCAAAATTAGTAGTAGCTGACTTTTCTGTGCCTCTGAAGATAAGACTGTAAGAACTTCCATAGAAAATCAAGCAGACATGCTAACCTCTGACAGTAAGTCTTTTGCAGATTCTATAGCACAACCAACACCAATGGCATCAATTAACTGTTTTTAGTACAAATCTGAAAACCTTGAAACTTTAAGCAATTCCAAGTAATTTATATCCTTAAAGTAGAAACCCAAGTGTATTAGATCAAAAGAAAAATAATTATGCCTCTAATCATATCTGCAGTGAACTGTTTTGTTAAGAAGTGAACTAATGTTTTCAGAGGGAAAAAACATGATTACTGTTAAAAAATGTGTTTAAAGATGTTTGACTTGCTTTAGAATCTAATGTTATATAGCTCTTTTATTTAAGATGCCTCATACACATTCAGTATATTTATAAAGTGTTGATTCACAACATAAGTCATCTCAGGGCATCATACAAAATATATTCCAATCATTAATTCTGTTCATACTCAAATTCAGTTCAGTTCAATTTAATTCAGTTTATTTAAAATGGATGCATGGATGGATGGATGGATGGATGGATGAATGGATGAATAAGTCCTATAGTTACCATTGACTTTGCATGTAAACCAGATGCTCCTGATGCTCAAAACGCGTTTGGTGTGAATGTACCATTAAAAGTCCTCGCTGCAGGATGGAGCACTTCTGTAGGTCATTCATTCCAACTGCAGTTAGACTGTAACACATCATGATGTTATTGGTCACTTGGACAATTCACCTACACTGCAAATCACTAATATGTACCTTCATTTACATTCATTTTTGTACAGTACTTCACGGTGTACAGTATATATGTATATAAATATGTGTTTATGTATATGTGCATATGTGCATTGGTATATGTACATTACTATATATCACATGTGTATATCGTTGGGTTGTTTTTGTTTATTTTCTTTTATTTATCTTTCATTATTCTTCTTAGCCTCTCCTTGTATTGAGCTGCAGTAATGTGCAAATTTCCCCACAGTGGGATCAATAAAGTTTTATCTTATCTTATCTTATCTTATCTTATCTTATCTT
>NW_013952466.1:616980-618848 GCF_001266775.1 Austrofundulus limnaeus
GCGTAAGTGGGAGTCATATTGTTTTTGTACTATTTATTTATTTATTTATTTATTTATTTATTTATTTATTTATTTATTTCAGTGATTTTTGGTCAAAGTAGCACAAAAATGGCTGCACCAATCCACATGAAATTTGGCAGGACTGTAGATGAGTCTGACCTACACTGCGCCAGACAACGGTTTTACAATAGACCCCATATTTGAGGAGGGGGCTCCATCCAAAGAGGTGGTGTGTGGACATGCTAAAATGCTTATAACTCAGAAACTATTAAACATAGGAGCTTCAGATTTCTTTTGTTGTTTAGCTCTGATGAAGCTCTATCCATCAGGCCCACCAATCAGTGGGCCAAGTTGAATTTAACAGACAGCTAAAACTGGAGAAATAGGATTCATCCTCCTAACTCTCTGCAAGACTCTGGAAGCAACATTTTGGATCAACTAAAGACTTTTTTTTACAGAGTGAACACATTAAAAGCTCCAGGCTGGAGTACACTTTAAGGACAGATGGAAATAAACTTGAGGTTTGATGGTTTTATTGTCACCATCTCCGGTTCATTCTAATCATTCCATAAAATGTCCTCAAACCTGGTGCTTTATTGAAGTCCTAATTATTAGCTGTATTTTATGAGACAGAGTTTTGTTATGTCGGGAAGAAACTGTAAACACACTCACACCTAGAGACACTGTAAAGTCACAGATGAACCTAAAATGCATGTGTTTAGACTGGAGAAAACCAGAGTACCAAAATTAAACTCATGCAAAGTGCAGACAGAAAGACAAGAGTTCCACACAGGAATATTCTTGATACAAAGCGACTGTGCTAACCAACTGTTCCACTGTAAGGCCCTGCAGATCTATTTATGCAATGTTTTCTCACAACATAAAAAGCTTTTATTTTGGCTTGTCATGGTCTTAGTATCACTAACACATATACTATAATGTTCATGTTATTAGCAAGGGAGGACTCTTGCTTTAAAAAAACAGTTTAAACTAAATTTCCCATTGAACAATTTTTTCAGTATGTACATAATTGTATGTATTGAATATACATGTGTACACTGAACAAAAATATAAACGTAACACTTTTGTTTTTGCACCCATTTTCATGAGCTGAACTTAAAGATCTAAGACTTTCCTTCAAATCTTGTTCAGAAATCTGTGTAAATCTATATTAGGGGGCACTTCTCTTTTGCAGAGTTAATCCATCCCACCTCGCAGGTCTGGCATATCAAGATGCTGATTAGACTGCATGATTGATGCATGGGTGTGCCGTAGGCTGGCCACAATAAAAGACCACTCTGAAATGTGCTATTTTATCACACAGCACAATACCACAGATGTTGCAAGTTTTGAGGGAGCTGACGTGCTGACTGCAGGGATGTCGATCAGAGCTGTTGCCCCGTGCTAATGGTTCGATTCCTCTTTCCAGCTGTCTCACTTGTTGTGTCCTTGGGCAAGACACTTCACCTACCTTGTGTACTAACGGTGGTCAGAGGGTCCTGTGGTGCCGGTGCATGGCAGCCCCGCCTCTGTCAGTGTGCCCCAGGGCAGCTGTAGCTACACTGCAGCTTACCACCATCAGTGTGTGAAAGTGTGTATGACTGAAGTGTAAAGCGCTTTGGGGTCTGATGGGGCTTGATAAAGCTATAAAAGTTTAGACCCTTTACCAACTGAATGTTCATTCTTCTACCATCTCCAAAGGCATTTCAGAGAATTTAGCAGTACATCCAACCATACTCAAAATTGCACACGACGTGTAACCACACCAGTCCAGTACTTCCACATCCAACATGTTCACCTCCGAGATTGTCTGAGACCAGCCATCAGGAAACAAAAGATGATGCATTTTGTTCAGTTTATATATATAT
>NW_013952466.1:621866-626652 GCF_001266775.1 Austrofundulus limnaeus
GAACGAAGAGGTCTTCAAAGTATTCCGCCCACCGGCACACAACGTCACGAGTTGAGGTCAGCAGCACACCATCCCCACCATAAACAATATGGGCGCTGCACTGCTTCCCCCTCCTGAGACGCCGGATGGTGGACCAGAATCGCCTCGAAGCCGTGCGGAAGTCTTTCTCCATGGCCTCTCCAAACTCCTCCCACGCCCGGGTTTTTGCCTCAGCGACCACCCGAGCCGCATGCCGCTTCGCAGAAATATATACTGTATTTATTTATATTTATCTACTTTTATATTCTTTGTGTGCTTATATTTTATACCCTTGATATTATTACAAATTAAATTCCTCCATGGATTATTAAAGTATTCTGATTCAGATTAAATTGGTTCAGTTTTTGCAATCTAGTGACTTAAGCATACCTTGAGCTATTTTAGTCATTCATTTATTAAAATATTCAATGCACTCAGCAAATGAATGCTAGCATTTATGCTACATTTAGCTAGCCATCTGCTAATTTCAGCTAAATGTTTGCCTTTTAGCTTCTTTTTGCTTTAACCTGTTTTTTTCCTTGTTTAACAATACCAACTCAGTTTAAACTTCATTCAACTTTCAGCACTCAGCATTCACTCTGCATTTTAGAAGAAAAGTGATGCAATTTCTGACTTTACTTTTGTTTTTAAAGCATAAAACTGAGGCAAGGAAAACTACTATAACCGTCTAATGGAGAAAAGAACAGGGACAATCTGGCAATCTGAAATCTCATGAGTTATCTTTAACAGAAAAACTGTTGATTTCACCCACAGTGATTGCAGCACTATCTTATGTTTTATCTTAACGATGGTGCAATTCCAACATCTCTGTGGGCGTGTATGTGAACTGAGAGAATGGGTTGGGGGGGATGGGATAAAAGGAACCAAATACAAACCATGAAGTCAAAACAGGAGTCTGGCCGTAGCTCTGCCACTTTATTTATTGTATAAATATATCTGGGAGACAGAGACAGAGCCTGTCTGATGCTGGGGCCCTGCTAAGCAGTAGCCACAGCATACTTGCAAAACAAAATCTTGCTAGAGACAAACAGAAGATAGGCCATATTTCTTGGGCCCCTGTGACAGAGGGCCTCGCACTCTGGGCCCCCCTCAGTGGCCTGTGCTCCCTAATATTTGGAGGAGCACATGTAGGCTGTGCGAGGACCTTGCCACTACTCTGAGAGGTCAGGTGTGAAACAAGATAGAAGCTATCTTCTGTCCATGCACTCTGCTGAGCAAACACTTTAATAACAGATAACGTGATGTGCTGCACTTAATCATCTTTACATTAAACTAGTCTGAATATAACAGTTACCTAAACATGATACAAACTGGGAAGGCTGGAGCAGTAGAAGTAAAAAAGTACTCACTGGGTGTACATTTACTAATTAACTTTTGGGAGTCAACCTGTTGTAACATGGCAGCCACAGCCAACTGAACACAACAGCACCAAAGAGCTATGACTCGGTCTTACAGACCTGACCTAAATGTTTGGTGTGAGTGGAGCTGAGACTCTGAGTGCGAACAGACTGAAGGTCTTTGTTTCTAATTTTACCATAAACTGGACAGATTGTATTGAAACTTTCAGAAACTATTCACCTTTAACAGCTAATTAGTTTTTGGAACAAATCCATTAGTAGATGTCTTCCACAGCCAGCTGAATGTAGAAAATATCAAAAATAAAAAGGAATTGAACTGAGTAGAAGCTGAGAGTCATTGCTGAACCCCAGAATCGTCTGTGAATACTTTTTCTTTGGTTACCACTAGGAGGTGCCACATTCTGTGCTTTCCATCTACAAAATGTTAAAACCACCCAGCTGTGAATTTTACCTTGTTTTTATTTTACCTTTCCCAGATGTGTGTCACAACTCCATCTGAGAACAAATCTGGACTCTTTATTTATTAAATTTTTACATCTGCACTTTGAGAAAATTAGAAATATCTTCATTCAAGTTCTGAACAGTTACTGACTGAATACTCAGATCATATCTCATCTCTTAGTGAACATTTAATGAGCCATATTGTTTTCAGGGTTCATTGATATCAAGGTTTGCTAAAAGTCAACATGATTTTATATCCAGCTTGGTTTTGTTATTCAGAAAACCTATAAAAATTTAAAGCTTTTAAAATAAAAGGCTAGAGAAATTGCATTTTATAAAAAAAAAAATGCAGTGTGGATACTGAGTGCTGAATACAAGACACCACGAACAATAGTGTATGTGACAAAAAGCTGGTTACAAGCTAAAAGTGTCCTAGTTCAGTGCAGTCTGACATGAGGAAGCTCAAATAAAGACTAAATGTTTTACCAAACAAAAATGCTGATGTGGCAGGAAAACCCTACACAAACCATGGATACATCCTAAAGAAGTCTGGCTGTGACAAAAATCACAATAATGCCAGACAGTGAGGTGAGCTGACGACCCATAAAGACTGGAACTAATTACTAAAGTGAAAACACCTGGGCACCATAAACACTGAGACAGGTGAGATCGGGCGGGGCAGGATAATGCAGGGAAGCACAAAAAAGAAAAGGTGAATGGATAAATGGACTGTCCAACCAGGATAGTGAAAGCTCTTCGCAACACAATCTGTGTCCCCATTTACCCACACATTCATTTAGCACTCTGCTCGGGCTCTACAGAGTTCATCTGAATAAATCATCCTATTTAGCTCACATTCACATACTGATGGGACACATCAGAGGCAAGGAAAGATTCAGTGTCTTACCCAGGGGCACTATGACATATGACTGAATAGTGATGAAATCAAACTCCCAACAAAATTTGAACATAAAAAATCCTCAAACTACAAGAGGACACAAGAGGTAAACGTAAAAATAAAACTGAACACTAAACAGTGAAACACACAATTTTAGTCAAGTAAAATAAAAGCAGGTAACTAACTAAATGATGCAAAATAATACCGTAAAGCTAAAAGTAAACATAAGATAGCAAAACATGCACCTAAAAGCTAGAGTAAGATTAAAGTAAACAAATGTTTATCAGGTTACAGAGAACAATATTTACGAGGGAACTATGGAGATCTTGACGTATTTCTATCAGGAAAATATTTGTAAATAATGGTAAAGGGGATATTATGTATTTTCCAGGCACATAGATCAATTCTTCACCACAGTCAAGTAAATGTAGAGTTATTCAGTTGTTATGAAAATGCTGTAAATATCAAAATTAAATCTGACTTTGCATCAGAGTCTATCTAAGTGCCTTGAAATTGGCTTCTGTTGCTTTAAGAACCTACCTTTTCTGACACTCCCACTTCAGCACGTCTTCACAGCTATGCTGCGGGGGAGGGGGCTCTGGGGTGCAAGAGCTTGGCTGCAGACTGAGCTTCAGGGAGGGGATTTGCGTAAATAGGTGGAGCTTTGTACCAACAAGCATTTAGACAGCTCCACATGGCCACAGGAGACTGAAGGATTTCTCAAATGTTTTTGAATGAGTCAAAGAAACACTCTGAGTATGGTTTTGATAATTTATGATATAAAGCTTAAAAAATCTGTTTTGTATAATAGCTTCCACCCCCTTTTAAATAAATGGTAAATGGTTTGAACTTATAGAGCGCCACTTGGACCCCAAGGCGCTTTACACTTCAGACATTCACCCATGCACACACATTCACACACTGATGATGGTAAGCTCCAGCCACAGCTGCCCTGGGGCTCACTGACAGAGGTGGGGCTGCCATGCACTGGCACCACCGGACCCTCTGACCACCATCAGTATTATAAACTAGATACCACATAGCGGTAACATAATGACCCCCGCGCACACAAATGCACCGGAACTCAGAAGTCTTTATTCCTAATAAATGTAATGCTACTAGATGCATCCCAAAATTGTAGTGGTTTGGATGGGGGTCTTTTCTTTTTTTTTTGGGTGGGGGGGCGTTGGACCTGATGGATAGCCCTTCATCAGAGCTAAACAACAAAAGAGATCTGAAGCTCCTATGTTTAACAGTTTCTGAGTTATAAGCGATTTTGCATGTCCTGACACCCCCACTTTGAAAGGAGCCCCCTGCTCAAATATGGGGTCTATCGTAAAACCGTTGGCTGGCGCAGTGTAGGTCAGACTCATCTACAGCCCTGCCAAATTTCATGTTGATTGGTGCAGCCGTTTTTTTGCTACAGTTGACCAAAAATCACTGCAAAAATAAATAGATGAACAGTATGAAAACAATATGACTTTGGGGGTCATAATAAAATAAATGAAATATTTTAAAAAGTATCAAAGTAACAAAATGAAAAAAATTAGAGCACCCCTCCCAAATGAGCATGAACATTTATAAATGACTAAAATAGAACCAGTATGCTAAATTAATTATAAGGCTGACTCAGCATTTACATACAGTAAACACTTAAAAGAGCCTCTACAGAACAGTTGCTGAGCTGTGAAATATTTCCTGCACTGATTGTCCCAGGACCAGGCAGAAAAAGAGTCTTTTACATGGTTTCTCTGTCTCTGTGACAACTGATGTCACACAAACTGAGGACCCTCAGCTTTGTCCACATTTCCATTCAGTGACCCTCAGGAGCCTGAAGGTGCTTCCTGCCTCAGCTAACAATAGGTACTTCGACTTTTAATTGTGCTTACCAAGCAAAATGTCCTGTCAGAACCAATTATTATTAATCTGTACAATCCACATTCAGTGCAGTGCACTACAGTGCAGATAAAAATAGAAACAAACAGAACACAGGCAGTATTGTTTAAAGCAGGGGTCAACAACATGGGGCCATATATATATATATATATAT
>NW_013952466.1:627566-628579 GCF_001266775.1 Austrofundulus limnaeus
ACACACACACACACACACACACACACACACACACACACACACACACTCCTGTCCAGGCATTTCTTACGAAGGAGGCAGGGAGAGTCCGTCACGTGAGCCTCGGTCCACCAATCGCAGCGCAGCAGCCGAACTTTGGCGATAAGGGAAGGACGGTAAAGAGCGACCGAACCAGAGGTGTTCCAATCCGTGTGTTGGTCAGTGATCGGTGCCGCTCACACAGGCTCCAAGTTTGAGTCCATCAGGAGTTCTTACTGGTCTGGTGCTGTGCTCAGCAGCCCGTGCACGCGGCTGCAGCTCACACACACTCACGCGCGCGCGCACACACACATTCAGGGCAGCTCATAAGACAATCATCAGTGACTGGCTGCTCAGATGTTGGGAGACAAGGCTCACGGTAAGTCCGATCACTTTAACATTCATGTCTTTAAAATATTTTATTTTCTAGAAAAACCTCACGAGGCTTCAGTTAGAACAGATAACCCGGAGACATCACCTGTTTTCACAGGAAATAAAATCCTTTATATCGAGATTAAAAAAAAATACAAAAACAAACGAAAAACAAACAAACAATTTTTTTAAAAAACCCACAGTTTTAGAAATTGAAAACTGGAACTAGATTATTATTCGTTTTAATAATAATAATAATAATAATAATAATAATTTCGAAAGAGGTTTTAACGAGAGACCAAAGAAATAAAAAAATAAATGAAAAGCATCAATCCAGCAAGACTGTTAATACTGAACTATAAAAATAAAACCCGTTGTTGTATAATCATGTATATTTACAGTCAGATCGATACTTAGATATAAATATAAATATAATGTGCATGAGCTGAGGCTCAGTCTCTGGACTCTGCTGGTTTTATTTGTCTTCTTTCTCTCGTCTCACAGGATTCATTTGGCTCATTTGACAGCGGCCTTTAACCGGCGCGTCTGACAGCTTTACTGTCTGAGCTCTGCCGCGCCTCCGGACCGAGCTGAAGGTTCCGGAAAAAGAAACAAAAAAAACAAAA
>NW_013952466.1:630073-632860 GCF_001266775.1 Austrofundulus limnaeus
ATAATAAGTTATTCTCGCTTCAGTGATTTTGACATAAACAGAAACATGTAAAAAGCTCAGTAAAGGTTTCTTCTTGCTGTTACAATCCATTACTAAATAGCAAAAGGAGCAGGAAGACATTTTTGCCCATTTGTGAGTCTGTTAGTAAAATATTTCATGAACGAATTCTAATCAGACGTGCAGAAAATAATCATTCAATGAGCATTTACAGCTGAACTTTAGGATTCAGTTCAAGATGGCTGACATCCAAATGACTTTAAAACAACAGAAACAAAATTGTGCCTTAATTAAATTAGATTTTGGAAGGCCCTGTCTCTCTATAATGCTTTAGATATGACAACTTATCAATATTTTTAATCTGTTAAAGACGGACTTTAAAAAAAATCAACTGAAAGCCTCTCAGCCGTGCACTGTAACACTGATCAAACATAACTTTTATTAGTAATTAAGACGTGAAAAATTCATAAGATGTCTAAAACATTACAGTGTGACAGGGCCTTAGCATTAAGTGGAAGTGATTATGAACATATTCTGAGCAGTAGTGGCCATTGTGCGGGGTCAATCCTGTTTGTTGGTTAGCAAAAAATCTCATGAACTGCAGCACAAATTTTAATAAATCATTCAAGAAATAATTATTGGCTGTCCAAGTGATTCACATTTGAAGTAAATCAAATAAAAAATGGCCACCAGTGCTAATCAATAAACACAATCGGCTGTAATTCAGTCAGTTTTGCGTAAATCAAGCTAAAAACTCAAGTGGTTTTATCTGAGGATTATCCACAACACACACTTCCTGATACACAGATTGTGTTGTATTTCAGTTTAAAAGTTTAATGTTAATTATTGGAGTCGACCCTGGATATCTGTTCACAAACAAATCTCACAGACCAAAACTTTGATTTTACTGAAACTTTCTAAAATTACTGCTGTATATCTACAACTCTTTAATGTGTAGGATTTCCCTACATGACCGTGGACTGACGCTCTGGCGGATGACATCTTTGCACTATTTGTTTTTACATTTCTACTGATGTCATCATTTGTCAATAACAAGTGAGATTGGTTAAACTAGTTGATTTTCTTTTTAAATCCCTGACTCAAAGCTGATTAGATCCAAAGTGTTTCTATGTTTCTGGCTGGTGGCTTCAGATGCACATGGGATGGGACTAATTCCCAGACAGCAATCCAAAGGAAAGCACCTGCTTCCGTTGCAGAAAAAAAGAAAAAAGAAAAAAAAACAGACATTCTTGACTTGCTGATAAAACCCTGGAGACTCCCCAGGGAAGAAGGAGTAGAGCTGCACACAAGACTCTGGCGGGGTGGAGGGGAGGGGGAGGTGGATTCTTCTCGGGCCTAAAAAGGGAAGCAGGAAGAAAAGCAGAAATCAGAGTTTGCATGAAGTGTTGGAGTTTCACAGAAAGTAAAGAGCTGCTGTTTCATCTGTGTTCTGCCTCTTCTTGTCTCCTGTGTGATAGCGGTCCGGGCAGATCGCATGCGTGGGGGGAGGAATAAATTTGGCCCCATGTACAAGAGAGACAGGGCCTTGAAACAGCAGAAAAAGGCTTTGATTCGATCCAACGGGTTCAAGCTGGAGACCACGGCCCCCCCGCCGGTCTCCCCTCTACAGACTGACTACAGCTTCACTGGCACCCTACACGCACTGCCCACTATCTCCAAAAGCCTGCTCCCCTCCACCCCCAGCTCCCTCCCCTCCACGGACTACGAGGCCAGCCTGTATGGACCCACATCCCTGGGCATGGCCATGCAGTCCCACATGCCCCTCACCTCACAGTACCAGTACACAGCCTTCCCCAGCAGGGCCATTAAAGCTGAGTGTCCAGACTACACCAGCTCCCCCGAATCCCTGACAGGATACCCCTATCCAGACGTGTACCCCTCGGCCTCGCCACAGCCCCCCAGCCTGCCACCGTTGGTGCTGGAGTTGCTGCGCTGCGACCCGGACGAGCTGGTGGTGCAGAACAAGATTGTGGCCCACCTGCAGCAGGAGCAAAGCAGCCGGGGCCGACTGGAGAAGCCCAGCACCTTCAGCCTCATGTGCCGCATGGCAGACCAGACCCTGTTCTCTATCGTGGAGTGGGCCCGGAGCTGCATTTTCTTCAAAGAGCTGAGGGTGAGTCCCAGGTTCACACGTCCATGTGGTCCTGAAACACTTTAACAGTTCAGAAGTTAAAAAAATACAAGAAAGCCACATTTTAATTAGCTATAAATCTGCCATTTATTTATTGTTATTGCAGTGTGTGTGTGTGTGTGTGTGTGTGTGTGTGTGTGTGTGTGTGTGTGTGTGTGTGTGTGTGGGCATGTTCTTGTATTACTGTCCTGATGGGGTCCATGAGCTGACATGCACCTCTCTATGTGGGTACAATAAGAGACTAAAACTGGGTTGTCACAGGATCACTGGAAAGAATTAAATGAGTGGAGGGGTTGTGTGTGGTGCAGTGGGTGGGCTGCTGATCAGGGACCAGAAAGTTGCAGTATTCAATGACCTGCTGTGGACATATTGTTGTGGTGTCCTTGAGCAAGACACCTATTCCTAACTGCTCCCAGGTGTGCAGCTCTGCTCCACTTGGATGTGTTTCATGTGTGATGGGTTAAATGCACAACATGATTTTTTTCAGTGCTTGGGACAAGAACGATGACAATTCACAAATCACATCATAGAAAGAAAAAAAAAATCTTCATCATGATGTTTTTCATGGGAAGATATATATACATATGTATGTATGTGTGTGTGTGTGTGTGTGTGTGTGTGTGTGTGTGTGTGTGTGT
>NW_013952466.1:634194-641185 GCF_001266775.1 Austrofundulus limnaeus
TATTTGACTAAGGTAATATCAGAGTTATTCAATGAACATGTCATTACAAATAAAAAGCATCAATATATCGACTTTGGTACGGAGCATATGTATTTAATTGGTATCAGAGCATATTAAAGTCCTGGTACCGCCCACCCCACTCTCTGAAAGGAACAGTCTGAGGACAGATTTTGTCAAAATGCAGAAGGAAAAAATAAAATTAAAAATCCTTTCTACTCACATAACAGCAACTGTACAACACCCTAAGATTTCTCTTATTTTGGTTTTTATTGAGAGAAATTGAGGCAACAGCCTACATGTATTCAATAAAGAGTTTTTTTTTTGGCCAAAAGTCACATGAAGTATCTGCAAAGCCTTTGATCAGAGTGACAGTCATCATACAACTCATTTATGGACACATATCTGTGTTTCAGCCTTTTATTTACAGAAATGAATGTTTTATTTTGCAGAGCTGCAGCTAAGCGCCTCTTCTGGTGGGAGAACAGATTGTTTTAGGGATTTGGCACAGCCTGTCGTAAAGTATGAAAAAAACAAGCCTTTTTTTCTTTTTTGTTTTAAAGTAAATTTCTTTTTTTTTGTATCCCAAACAGAAAATGAAACACAAATCAATTAAAAAAATTTCACTCATCCCTTTTTGACACTAAGAATGAGAAACACATTGCATTTTCAATTTGATTTCTGGATTCTAAAACAAAAATCAAATAGCTACTCATTTAATGTTTTTTAATATCCGTTCCTAAAAGGATAATTCAATGACCAAAATATACATGTTTTTTAGGGGTTCTTTTTTCCATGAGAAGTCTTGACAAACTCACACACAGGGTTCCACCTCAGGCCAGTAAAGTACAGAATTTGCTTTTAATATTTTACAGATCCAAACAAATGAAGGGAAAACAAAAATAGCCTACATTTCCATTTTCAGACTTTATTTCCTATTTTAATTGTATGAACAAATTAAATTTTTTTGAAGAAACAAGAGAGACACAACATGTTTTTTTTTTATCATCGATAAGTATATTGTTGGACACAGTGAAACACCTGAAGTTGTATGTTACTAAATTAACCTTCTGTTGCCCATCCCAAATCACAAAACAATTCAGCTGCTGTTTTCCAGTTTACTCTGATTTACAAAATAAACCTTTTGTTATTTTAAAGAAGATTTAAATCTTGTGAATAAGAACATAAAGATGTTAAAAAAAACAGGCATTAAGTTTCCCCCCATCAACAGTCTGTGCTGTCCATTTAAAGGCACAAACATTGACAGAATTTATTCATAATTTTTAAATAAACTCTGGACAGCAGTTAACACAAACTACTATTTAACATTGTAGAAGTTAAAACAATACTTTTCACAAAAGCAGTTTTCCACAGTTATGTTTTTCTTTTTTCATTTTAATTTCACTAAAATAGTAAGAACATGACAGTAACATACTTCGCTGAAAAGGAAGGATAATTCAGATAACTCTCTGTATGGGAGCAGAAGAAGCTGACTGGTTGGACTCAGCTGTTTTTACAAACATCAGGATCTATTAGTCTTGTAATGAAGCTGAAGCAACATGTGTTAGATGTGTTGACATGAACTGACATTATATTAAATAATTTTATTTTGTTTATTTATGTTCAGTCACAATGAAGGAAAAAACCTCAATACATCTCTGAGTTTTGCGTCTGTTGCTTAATTTATAGAATCAAATGAGAAAAGTTCATGTTTTCATTTTAAGAAGACTAAAGCTTATACTGTAGTTTTTTATTTGTGTCATCTGCAGCTAAAAGGCAAAGGCAAACTATATTGTTGTATTTTTGCAAGTGTGTGTGTTAAAAATATCTCATGTTGCAATTAATACATTTTATTGAAAATTCAAATCAATAGATGTACACCAACAATTGAATAACTATGGGTGTCAATCCACCACAACCTACAATTATTGGCTTTTTAAATTTATTTCCTAACCGTAAAAGGAAACATGGTGAATTATATATAAAAAAGATTACATTTCAATATCAAAGTAAAAAATGCCCACTCAAAAAAAAAGACAAAAAGCAAACAGATAAAATTAGCAGCCTAGCATTCCTTAAAGACCTGTCACACATCGCCTTTTAATCTTGGACTTTTACACTGAAATGAAGATGAGGAAGGATGAGCTCTAACTGGTTTGATCAAAGTGTGATAATAATGTGTGATCTCATAAACATGTGATGCTCAGAGTATGGGTTGTGAATCACTCTCAGCTACTGCCACATCAGGTTTTAGGTCAATTTCTATAAAACTGACAAAGGTATTTCTGGTGGTTGTCCTTAACTGGACCAACATCAAAAGTCAGTCAGTTGTAGATTATTACTTTTTTTAATGTTTTATTAAAATCCATTTAGTTATTCAAAAATATTTTGCTAACAGACAAACAGGATGGACTAAAACAGTTAATGCTAAAGCTGTTGTGAATGAACAACCACATCAGCACAGTTTCTCCACCACAAACTGAGTTGTTGACACTGTTGTATTTTGACAAATGTATGAGCTGTGGTGGCCATCTTCAGTTCAGAAGCATGTAGCTGTAGATGTACCTTCAAAGGAATATTTTCAGCAAGATATATTACATTCCTTCAGGCAGTTCAGGCGATAATAGGTAATAGACAGAGTTGACTTCAGATACCGGCAACCTTTAAACAAGGCCTTGTGTAATCTTGTAAAGCTCAGAGCAGGTGTTGGGGAGCAGTCTCATCTACAACCACAGTAAATTCTCTGTCAGTATCTGGAGTATTGACTGGCTTATAACCAGTTTTGTGTTCTTTAAGGTCAGTTGGCCTTGGTGACCATCTTTCTGCTGGTCCAACAGGCCAGACGGTCCTATCCACATGAGTTACGAGCTTTTTGTTTTTGCTGTGAATTTATGTGGGGTTAGCCGAACCTTGTAAACATTGTTACTGAACAGTAATTAGTTAAATAAAATCTGTATATTGTTATACAGAACCAAACAGGTAGAATCTTCTAATAAGTTATTTTTACTGTCTTACCTTTACTTATTATGTTTTAAAGCAGAGGGAGTGAGGTGAAATTGATTGTGGGGTGGGGGGTGGGGTGTGTGTGTGTGTGCGTGTGTGTGTGTGGGGGGGGGGCGTTGGCTTTAGATGTCCATCACTGCACGTCCTCAACCAATGTTTATTTATATATTTATATATTATATACGT
This sequence comes from Austrofundulus limnaeus, assembly GCF_001266775.1. Classification (NCBI taxonomy): domain Eukaryota; kingdom Metazoa; phylum Chordata; class Actinopteri; order Cyprinodontiformes; family Rivulidae; genus Austrofundulus; species Austrofundulus limnaeus. The sequence goes on from NW_013952466.1 coordinate 637,381, forward strand.
ATGTTTTAGTGCTGTGCAAAGATTGAATTTTAATCACAAGTAATGCTTTAATCATTCTCTTGATGAGCTTTAAGAGGTAGTCACCTGAAATGGTCTTCCAACAGTCTTGAAGGAGTTCCTAGAGATTGTTAACACTTGTTGGCCCTTTACCCCATGGGGTATGGATTGGGTTCAGGTCTGGTGACTGTGGAGGCCAGGACATCTGGCGCAGCACCCCATCACTCTCCTTCTTTACACAGGTCTTGTGAATCCATTCGAACAATGGTGTGATTATTCACACAGTATCTTTACCACAGGCAGTTTCCTACAACAGCACTGGAATACTTTTCAGGAACACAGAGTGGGTGGGGTGTGAAGCAGTGCTGATCCAATCAAAAGTTACCCCAACATGCATGTTGTATTCTCATGAGAAAAAGATCAGGGTTCACCTGCAGAGATTCTTCCCAGTTTGCAACTTTGACTATAAATGCAATGAATATACAGACTCCTCCAGTAATGTTTTTTTCCCATTAAAATAACATATATCTCCTTATTTTCCTGGTATTATTAGAGACTTTTGGAGACTCTGAGTTGAAAGCAGCTATAATTTTTACTCATCTCAATGAGAAGTAGGGGTCTGCCATAAGCCCCTCCCCCATCAGTCAGCAGTCAGAGGAGGAGATGTTCCTCTCTCTGTGTCCCAACTGCAAATGATTCACGGATGCCTGAAGCCACTGCAGGCATATACAGTCAGGGATGTAAATGTAATATTTTCTATTTTCTTTGTGTAACATAAATCACACGTTAAAAGAAACTCCTGAGTGTCTCTTTTGGGTCAAACCCAGATGACGGAGAAGGGTTGGAATTGAAACATTGTAACACCAAGACTCAACAGAAGAAAGATCTGTTGTAGTTCAACACATTTAAACTGATTTTTACTCACATTGGGCCTCATGTAAGAACCGTTTGTACGAACAGATTTGCTCTTAAGTTGTGCATTTGAGTGATTTTCAGATAGGAACAATTTACATGCAGTCAGTCTGCTGTTATCTAGACTGATTTTCTTCACTAATAACTATGTATTTCATTAGTTTGAAGATATTTCGAGTTGAAAATAAACCACACCCAATAATTATGTTGACAATAGGCTATTCTGTTTGAATTAGAATTATAATTTTAAATGACTAGCGAAATAAATTGTTAAAATAAATTGGTTATTAATGCTGTTCTATAACCAGTGGTGGGCACAGTTCCCCTAAAGCACTAGCACTAAAGGGGAACTAATTTCCTGATTAGTGCTTTAGGGCTTTTGATAATTTGAAAATTTATTAGTGGATTAGCACTTGCTAAATTTAGAAGCACTAACTGAGGTCTAAATGTTATCGACCAACATTATAACTTAAATACGGCTGCGCAATGTCAATGACAAGTCTTAAGAGAGCGACCCATGTTGTTTGTTGAAGAATGTTCATGTGTTGACTGTGTTGGTTATTTTAGTGCTTTAGAATTAGCTTTTGCTAAAACTTTCAGTAGGTTAGTGCTTTAAAATTAAGGGACCTAAATATTTGAGTTAGTGCTTTAGGGCTAGTGGAATTAAGTTTTAGATCAGTGCTGCCCACTGCTGTGTATAACAACAACATATGAACATCTCAAACTACAAACCAATTTAAATTAAGCATTAATTGATGTTCAATTCGTCTCGGTGTATAATGAGCTTTATTTAAACATAGATTATGTTATTTTTTTCAATCAAAATTTATTTTGTTGAGATTTATTCATTACATCAGCTATACTATTTTCTCCAAAGTGCCAGACATATTTGGGAGAAATTTTAAAATGCTTTTTTCAGAACCGCATCTGACACCACTTGCGACGGCAGGGAGGACTGTGGGGGAGACGGTGGGGCGGGGCTGACGATGCGCGACTGGCAAATCGGTCTGTGGCTCTTCTTCTGAATAAATGAAAACTATGTAACACAGTTGTTTACACTTAAATTAAATATATTTGACCAAAGGAAAACCGGTGCAGGACTAGAGAGGGATGAATATGATTTATTTTTTTTATTGCTGTGACTGTACGACCCACAGGAGACAAGATATTAACAACAGTCATTTCATTCTTTGGCTTTAGCAGCTCCTTTAATTCCACAGCTGACGTTGCTAAAAATGACAGATTTTCTTTTCTGGATTTCTGAGAGCAGGACTTCAATATCTGAACTCGTGAAGTTCTTTTTAACTTTTAGCTGTTATTTTTATGAATGGCCACTTCCTGGCATGTGGGACAGGAAGTGTAGCCTTATAAGGGTTTTTAGGCTGGTAATTATGCTAATTTCCTCTATTCCAGCACAAGCCCTGAATACAGGTGGCATTCATCATGTTTATGCTGCTCATTTACACACTTTTCCTGAAGATAGAAGAGTTTGTTGAATCTGACGTAGCATGTTCGTACGAACATTTCGTACGGACAAAAGTAAGAGAAATTTAGGTTAAGAATATGAAAATGTTCTTGCAATGAGGCTCATTGTCTTCCTTTGATGTTACTAATTTCTCCTATGAGATCCATTGCAGTTACATGTTCTGTTGTGCTTTTTAGGCGATGTCATCATTCAACACGTCTAAGGCCAGGCAATGGCCTTTTTCTATACTGAGTTATTTGCAACATTACTTCTTATGGTGAGGTGACAGAGTTAACCTCTATTGTACTGTAAAGCTCGCAACAACAACAACAACAACAACAACAACAACAACAACAACAACAACAACAACAACAAAAACAACAAAAACAAACAAACAAACAAACAAATATACAAACATCAGATAATTCTGGTAATGGTTGGTTAATAAAGTCAAAACTCTTTCCACTTAAAGGTGTCCAAATACCCAAACAAAACAAGACTTGTAGCGAGTGGAGCTGCAGGTTCTGAGAACATCCAGGAGGATTTGACGTCTTTATTTGATACTTTTGTCCTCAGAAACAAAGTTTACATTGTTGTGGTGATGGCATTTGTTGCTTCTTTTCACAGTAACTCAACAAGTTATCTTTACCACTGATAGCTACTTTTCTCCATATTACCAAACAGGAGAACTGCTCATAATTTTAATAAATAAAAAAGATCACAAATTGTACCAAAATAACACAATTTCATGTGTTTAGTTGTTTTTCATATTTATTGTAGTCTAGTTTAAGACTTCATGGCTTAAAATTACCTGAAGAGACATTCAATTAAACAAACTGCTTTCAGACAGTAAATGTTTTTTAATTTAAGTCTTTGAAAGTCTTCAAAACATAAAACAACTTATTATGACCCCCCCATGCGAAGCGTAAGCGGGAGTCATATTGCTTTCGTACTGTTTATTTTTTTTTCAGTGATGTTTGGTCAACCGTAGCACAAAAACAGGTGGACCAATCAACATGAAATTTGGCAGGGCTGTAGATGAGTCTGACCTACACTGCACCAGCCAACGGTTTTACGATACACCCCATATTTGAGGAGGGGGCTCCTTTCAAAGAGGGGGTGTCAGGACATGAAAAATGCTTATAACTCAGAAACTGTTCAACATAGAAGCTTCAGATTTCTTTTGTTGTTTAGCGCTGATGAAGCTCTATCCATCAGGCCCAGCAATCAGTGCCCCCACCCCCCTGGACCCCAATTTATCTGAAAAAGCGGTGTCTGGACACACAAAAGTAGCTCAAAAACTATTAGCTTCAGATTGTCTTTGTCGTTTAGCTCTGATGAGGGACTATCCATCAGGTCCACCCCCCCCGCCCCCCACACACACACACAAAGACCCCCACCCAAACCATGACAACTTTGGGATGCATCTGG
>NW_013952466.1:641195-655256 GCF_001266775.1 Austrofundulus limnaeus
TTGAGGACGTGCAGTGATGGACATCTAAAGCCAACGCCCCCCCCCCACACACACACACAAAGACCCCCACCCAAACCATGACAACTTTGGGATGCATCTGGTAGCATGACATTTATTAGGAATAAAGACTTCTGAGTTTTGGTTCATTTGTGTGTGCGGGGGTCATTATGTTACCGCTATGTGGTATTTAGTTTTATTTACACTATCAGTCAACAGTTTGGACACACTTTCTGATTTAATGTTTTTATACATTTTTTTCCTGCGTTGTGGGTCAGTACTTGGGTCACCCAGACCATGAAGGAAGATAAATTGAAACATGTAGAACCTGAAAGTGTTGAAAAACCAGAATGTGTTTTGGATTGTTCAAGGTGGGCACGTTGAGTGCGCTCTTATCATTCTTTCAGTCAGCTTCATGCTGTTCTGTATTCACCTGGAATGGTTTGGAAGGAGTTTTGGTGCTTTTAGGCTTTGCTACATGGTTCCTTACAGTTTGTGTTCCTTCATAGTCAGGATGAATTCTGTGCTGGTTTGCAATGTAGGAAAAAGAGGAAAAGAATCAGAACATTGAATGAAAGTGTTGCCCAAACTTTTGACTGATGTATGTCAAAGTCAATTATTTGTACTTATTTCTTTCAGAAGGGTAGGGATGGGCAAAATTGGATTGTGTGCAATTAATCGTCAGAAAATTTTTAACTCATTATTTTTTGGCACTTGACGATTAATATGATTAATACCACCAGACAGACTGACTGGAGATTGTCCTGGTCAGTCCGCTCAGTGCTCCTCTCGGCTTCAAACAATAAAAAAAAAACATTTTAAATTGTGTCCATCAACACATTTTAAAAATTGATGTAAAACTGGAAATCTGTACTTTTTACAGAGAGCAAATCTTTCCCATCAGAGTGATTTAGATTGGTCATGTGACTAGGACATGCAGGTGTCCAGGGTCTCCAGGGGATTAATTCTCACATTAATCATTATCGACTAAATACCACAAATAATCACGATTCATTTTTTTGCCATTATTGCTTATCTCCAGTATTTAGTCCAATAGAAACAGCTTTGTAGCTGTACTTAACAAATAAATTATAGAAATCACATTTTTATTATTGTTTACACATCAACATTTTGAAATAATGGTAAATTTTTGTTTCTAATAAACTGCACAAGGAAGAATATTACACTTCAATATTATTTTTCTTTACATTAAAGTAAAAAAAATTACACACATGTACACACACATTCAGACTAATGTGACATCAGTCTGGAATCTCCTTTTTAACTAGCATCTTGTTTTTAGACAGTGAGATGAATCCAGACACATGTCGAGGACAGACTAACAACACTGTAAGTCTCAACTCAGAGAGGATTTCTTGATTTTCAGCCACAGTGGTTTTTACCTACCTGCTCTATGTCTACCTTCCACCCCCACCAGTATCACTGACCCTGTTGAGCTCTTCTTGAGTTCTGCTCAGTGGTTAAAGTCTTCCTCTAATAAATATACAGTCTCATGTCCAAGCGGTTCTGGACCAGACACTGAACTCCTCACTGTCTCTGATGAGTTCCATCAGTGTATGAATGTGATGTAAAGCATTGATTAGACTCTGTGGAATAACTTATGTAGATCAGCTCTGTAGAGGTGTAGCAGGGGGCTGTATGAATATGACTGAATGAGGACACAGATTGTGTAGTAAACATCTTAAGTAGCCTGATTGACTAGAAAGGTACTATATGTAAGTACAGTCCATTTACCATTACCATGTAAAATACTACAGAAAACACTGTGAATTGTAAACCTGGGTAAAGATAAGGCCCTGTCTACATTAAGAATATTTTTTATCCACCATGCTAACCAAAACTGCTGAAATACCTAAGACATGAACAGTCTATAATTTTAAGGGTAGGTTAATTTTAACAGTGAGAGATAAAATATTCAAAGAAATCGGAAAATTACATTGTATAAATTATATACATTTTTTGCATTTTGCAGAGAAAAATAAGTATTTGATCCCTGTGGCAAACAAGACTTCATACTTGGTAGATAAACCCTTGTTAGCAGCACAGCAGTCAGACTTTTTAGTAGTTGATGATGAAGGTTTGAACACGTCAGGAGGAATTTCGGTCCATGCAGATCATCTCTCAATCATTAATATTTTGAGGTTGCCACTTTTCAGCTCAGAGTTTCAGCCCCCTCCATAGGTTTTTGATAGGATTAAGGTCTGGAGACTGGCTAGACCACTCCATGACCTTAATGTGCTTCTTTTTTGAGCCACTCCTTTGTTGTCTTGGCTGAATGTTTTGGGTCATTGTCATGCTATTAGACCTAGCCATGACACATCGTGGCAGAGGGAAGGAGGTTGTTACTCAGGATTTTTGATCCCATCCATTCTTCCATTGATGTGGTGAAGTAGTCGTGCTCTTAGCAGAGAAACACTCCAAAAACATAATGTGTCCAACGTCAATGCTTGACAGTGGAGACGGTGTTCTTTTGGTCATTGTCAGCATTTCTTCCTCCAACCATGGCGAGTTGAGTTAATGCCAAAAAGCTCAATTTTTATCTCATCTGACCACAGTACCTTCTCCCAGTCACTCTCAGAATCATCCAGGTGTTCATTCAGAATCATCCAGGTGTTCATTGGCAAACCAGAGGGGCCTGAACATGTGCCTTCTTGAGCAGGAAGAGCTTGCAGGCACTGCAGGATTTGTATCCATTACAGCGTCATGTGCTACCAATGGTTTTCTTGGTGACTGTGGTCCCAGCTGCCTTGAGATCATTAAGAGGTTCCCCACATGTAGTTCTAGACTGATCTCATCTTCCTCATGATCAAGGATACCTCACGAGGTGAGATTTTGCATGGAGCCACAGATTATTTTGTATTTCTTCTCTTGTCTTACTATTGTACCAACAGTTGTCTCCTTCTCACCCAGCATCTTACTGATGGTTTTGTAGCCCATTTCAGCCCTGTGCAGGTCCATGATCTTGTCCCTGACATCCTTAGACAGCTCTTTGGGCCTGCCCATGTTGCAGAGGTTTGAGTCTGACTGATTAATTGAGTCTGTGGACAGGAGTCTTTTGTACAGGTGACAATTTAAAATAGCTGTCTTTAATGATAAATGGACTGAACTTTAATGCAGGCAACAAGTTGATTAGAAGGGTCAAACTGGTCTGTAGGAGCATGAACGCTTAATGGTTGGTAGAGGATCAAATACTTCCCTTGTTGTTGCTGTGTGGATGAGAGATGTAAATACAGGAAAAAGTCTGTTTTAAAAAATATTTTGAGTGTTGTGGATATGGCCTGCAAAGGCACCATAAGTGGGAACTATCATAATTTACAGAAGTGTTTTCTTTAAATGATGCTTTTTACTGTTTAGTCATAGTTAATCTGTGACTAAACATCTGCATGACCTCGAAGATGAGAAAGTATGCAGGTTTTTTTTCGAGCACAGGATGATTTTTTGTTAATGCTTGTGGAAAGCAAGTGTCTGAATTAGCAAGTTGCCATTCTGAAAATTTTCCATTTATTGAAATAATCTAAATACAAAGTGTATTTTTAATACACAGAGTACTTAGGAAAGGAAACTTAGTACAAAGGAAATACTTAAAATAAATGTAAATTTCCATTGATTTAATACTTGTTTTATAAAAGCTGTGTTTTTATGCATTATTATTTACATTAAAAATTTATAGATTATAGTTGTTTTAATTGCTTCATGCTTTCATATTCCTTCAACATGTGCTCTTTTATTGTGTAATAAGCATTCACACCAGCGTTGGATATAGTATCTTTTGTATATTTTTTAAATCAAACCATTTATATATTGAAGCATCATCTTGTTTAAAAATTAGTTACTTTGACATTTGGTTTTTGTAATATTTGTGCTTTTATCTGTTAATTAAAAATATGCCAATATAAAGTGATTGATATTTCATCAGTTTTTWAAAAAAATGATTTCTGGAATCTACTTGTTTTATTTGTGTTTCCTAAAATATATATTTTTGTTATGACTTTGTCAATTTTAGCTATGATTTTCCCATGTTTAGCTTTTGATTATGTTTAGCTAATTGTAATTTTTAGTTACAGATATTTTTATTTTAGCTTTTAGATGTGATCTTGCTGACTCTAGCTTTTAGCTGCAGTTTTCACAATTTATCATTTGGCTAGTTATCTTTTAGCTATAGCTTACTAATTTTATTGTACAGCTGCAGTTTGCTAATATTAGCTTTTAATTATGGTTTGTTTATTTTAGAATTAATTACAGTTATTCACATTTTAGTTTTTAGCTACTGTTTTGGTAAAGTTTAGTTTTTACCTATCCTATTCATTTTACCTTTCATTCTACTGCTAAATGTAATTTGGGTTGATTACTTTCGCTTATGTCCTGAATTTATAACTGTTTGTTTACATTATTTCAGCTTTTATTAAGCTTCTTTGACAACTCATGGCTTAACTGTTTTGAATCACAGTAACAGCCATATTCTGTGTTTTTGCAGAAATTGCTATTTTTTCTTAAACCAATATGTTTTCTGTCTATAACATTTGATTTGACCCCTGAAATGTTTTTTCTGTTTTTACACATCAGGTGGTAGAGCTTGTATGTGTTTCTGTGGAGAGTCAGACCTGTTTCATACTCAGCAGACAGATAAAATGAATGGTGAGAATAAAGCTGTGAACATTTTGCCAAGAATGCCTCCTGCTGAAAGAGCTGTTTCCCTGTGCAGGATAATTACATTCCATCCAGATGATAACGGGGGAATGTCAGCTCGAGCTGAAGCTTTGCTTTGTGTTTGCCTACATTGTTATTAAAAGCTTTGAGGGAATAGAAGCTATTGATTGCTGCAGGCCCCAGAAGTGACATTTGTCTTCCTTACTGCTTGGCCTTCTGTTTACCTGTGGAACATGGATGCAAACAGGGAACATCATAAATGTTGAGTGATTATAGGTAGTGACTTGAGATGAACTGTCTTGCTGAATCAAATGATGTAACATCTGTTCTGAGTGACATGTTTTAGAGAGTGAATGGTTCGTAGGTGTTCCCTACATGGCTGTTTCCATGATGGATGGATGGATGGATGAATAGATAGGTGGATGGATGGATGGATGGCTGAATAGATAGGTGCATGGATGGATGGATGGATGGATGGATGAATAGATAGGTGGATGGATGGATGAATAGATAGGTGCCTGAATGGATGGATGAATGGATGGATGGATAGGTGGATGAATGGATGGATGGATAGGTGGATGAATGGATGGATGGATAGGTGGATGAATGGATGGATGGATAGGTGGATGAATGGATGGATGGATAGGTGGATGAATGGATGGATGGATAGATAGCTGGATGGATGGATGGATGGATGGAGGGAGGGATAGGTGGATGGATGGATGGATGAATGGATTGGATGGATGGATGGATGGATGGATGATGGATGGATGGATGGATGGATGGATGCTGGAGAACATAAGTTGTTTGGAGTTTGTTTCAGTGGAACTGGTTTGATTGAGCAGTTTCCACAGTAGATTTCACATCTCAAAATAATTCCTATTTTATAACATTCCGCGTAAACATTTTTTAAAATAAGCCTTTACAGTTTTGTATTAGACAATTATTTCAAGAGAAATGTTTTAAAATTCCAGTACGATGTGGCTCCAGGCAGCACCAGAAGTACTACAGCTAGCTGTTGCTGTTTTTGTGCTTGTAAATCCCCACAGAATTCCATGTAAATAACTGCACAACATAAAACTGACAACACTGTAAAAGTCCAGGTTGTCCAGTACGCCCGAATATGTGGGGGCCTTAAAAAGTGTCCACATGAAATTTGATGACATTTTGGAGGTTGTCATTATTTTAAAACAGTAAAACTGTTAGCTGCAGAAATTGTTAAATCCTGACAGGACTGGTGAGCTATCTACAAAATATATTTACTGCTCATTATTTCCCACAGAACACCACATTTAAATATCTGAAATATCAGCTCCTGGTCTTGTTGCAGATTTTATTTATGCTACTTTATTTTAACCAAAGCAAACTTTCAAATGTTGCTCATTAGCGTTAGTTTCCGAAGCTTCGTTTAAAAAGAACAGCAGCTTTGAGATGCCAGCAAGTGACAAGAAAATAATACAACTTTTCACATAACATTAATAGAACAGTAATGTTCTGTTTAAATAAGATTAAAATCATTTTGACATCATATAATGTGGTTTTGCCAACACAGTTTGATTTTTATTATGGAGAGAGAAATGTTTAGAATATATGGTGACCAGAATGAAGCTGCTCTGTGTTTCCAGTTCGTTTGAAGGGTTTTTCCAAAGCCTTCTTTTTTTTAGCCACTGAATTCAGCTCCTCTTGGAGAGGAAGCACAGGAGGTCACCAAGACCTCTTGCTTCCTTAACCTCTTCCTTTATCACTGTACACACAGACCCCCACCACTGCAGCGATCTGGACGGCACACCAGATTGGACCTTTTCCACCAACACTGATTGATTCAGATGGACAGTAATTCTGTCAGCTCGTGTCAGATGAATGTGTGTTTGGGTCCGTTAGGAGCAGCAGCCGCAGAATTACTTGCCAACATGTCCTTCACTTTACTGTCAATACTGCAGTGGGGTGGGGTCAGGGGTGAGGGGGCTCAATCTGTGAACACACACACAAAATGCAGCAGGTGTGACTGGGGCTGAAAGGTGGGGATGCTGATGTCAGCAGGTTGAAGGCGTGATACGTGGGGCTCATAAATACACAACACGGGCCAGCATGTACTGTATGTAAGACATGAGAAGACAAACACAACTCACACACCGGGTTTCATTTCTGTGTTAATTTTCTTAAACGTTGTGCAGTTTTGCCACACATTAAGTACTTTCTACAGTGAAACTGAAATAATTTTGAAGAGGATTCAGCCTTTTAGCAGGTTAAGTTTAAGGCTTAGGTCTATCCTTGAAGAAAGTGCCAGACTGAGATCATATTATAGAAAAACAAGTGTTTTGGAGCCATTCAGTCAGTCTTTTGTGTGATTTTCCATGATACGTAATTTCTAATTCAGAATGTGCACTGTGAATGACTCAGATACTACCACAGCAAATGAAAAGTTGGTGAGTTTTGACGGCTAAAGTCAGCTGACTGTAGCCATCTTGATTTGAGTCCAAAATGAAACTGTCATAGAATTCAAACCAGGAATTACTCTCTGCAAGCTTCACTACAAACTGTACCGTGGTTCATGAGATATTTTGCTAACAGATTGACACGCAAAGACAGACATAGGCAGAAACAATAAGATCTGTCTTCACTTTGTGGTAGTGGAATATTATAAATCATCTTTAAATAGAGAACTTCAGACTGTGTTTATCTTTATACTTAAAAAATCTTTTTTCTTTCTATTGTGTGTGTTTCCTGAAGGTGGGAGATCAAATGAAGCTGCTGCACAACTGCTGGTCCGAACTTCTGGTCTTGGATCACATTTTCAGACAAGTGCAACACGGAAAGGAAGACAGTATTCTGCTGGTGACCGGCCAAGAGGTAACAACTCCCTCGTACAACTTCCCATCAGCCCAGCACACTCTGCTTCACTCACTGTTTGTTTAACAACTTCAGCCCAGAATGGATTTTAAACTGGATTCTTTCCAGATCTCCGAGCTGTAGCTTCGGTGTGGGAGCACACATGTTTGATTAATCTAGCAAAATAAAGCAACTAGAACTAAATCTAGCTAAATTATTGACTTGGCTGTGGCTCAGTGGTCATAGCTTTTATTCTCCAACAAAAGAATCAAAGGTTCAATTCCTGGCTGTATGCAGCTGAATTTTCCTTGAATAAGACACTGAACCAATTATTGCCTCCATTTAATCAATCTGATTACTGTTTATTTATTATTTTTTTAAGATTAGTGTTTTACTTCATTTTTCTGTAACTGTACATACTAGTAAATGTGTAGGGAATTTAAAAAATAGAATGAAATATAAGGCAAGGTTATTTGTTTTTATGCCAGAATATTAGACTAAAATCACTTCAGGTTGAAAGATGACAGAGTGCTGTGATTCAGCCAAACCTTGACAACAGTGTTATGTGCAATCTCATGCAATATCTTTAGATGCTAATAACTCCCAGTTATACCCGTTTTTGTCTCTGATAAAGTCACTTGACTGTGGCAGCCATTTTGATTTGGGTTGTTTCCAAGAGGCAATGATTCCAATGAGTTCTACAAAAGCAACAACTGTAGCTGAAGATGTTTTGCTTCCCATGTAGGGAGATTATCTCATGCAAAACTAGACTGTGGACTTCTAGTCTTTAAAGGAGACACATCATGCTAGTTCAACTTTTTTAAGGTGTGACAAACATTTTGTTGTGGACTTGGAGCAGAAAAGTTGAATTTAGTTTCTCCTGGTGCTGCAGTTCTGTTTTGGCTCAGATTCTTCAATTTTCTATGACGTTTTCAGAAATATTTTGTCAAATAACTCACAATGGGAGTTTTAATTAAGGTCTGGACTTACCAACTTGGTGGTCTTCATTCTCCACTGGATTTGGGTCAGAGTCTGGGTCCAACATATAATGCTGGATGGACCAGTCTTCTGTTGTTGACGTCTTTTAATTAGTTTGTAAATAAAAAGTTTCTGTGCAGCTATATAGTCTTAAACTCCTCTATCAAACTAGAATGAACATGTGTGGAAGCTGCAGGGGGCAGGGTGTGAAGAGCCTTGTTTGGAGTTAAAGAGACAGCCTCGCAATGAGTTGATCTGAGACACACCTCAAAAAAGGGGCGTGGCTTGTGGAGCTATTCAGACCAAAGCAATGCAGCTCTACTTTATATAGACCTCAACTGAAGGATTTAAATATGAAGAAAAGAATAGATTTAAAAGCACCCTATGTCTTCTTTAAACTGCATCAGATGCTCTGTTAGAAGCTCAGTTCAGATGGAGATTATTCTCAATCTCCTCCCAGTGCAGAGGCGTTAACGTCGTTGGTTGTCTGGTTCATAAATAAATGTTTTGGTCACATGAAGGTGTGAACTGGAGTGAAACTGACTGGGTATCAGGCTTAATGCGTCAATGTACATTTTAGAAAGCTGGAGCTTGAAACCTCTTCCTTGGTTTAAAGTAGTTTTTTTCTTGTGTAACGTCAAGGGCTTCCTTCACCTTCCTTTACCATCTGTCTGCCCTGTAATGTGGAAATGTTATACCCCAGTAGGTGCAGAGCTGATTCATATCTTGTCTGCTCTCCAGTATTGAGTTGTGGTCCTGTGAAAAGCTTTAGTTTTTCTACAGGTGCTGGTCATAAAATTAGAATATCATGAAAAAGTAGATTTATTTCAGTAATTCCATTTAAAAAGTGAAACTTGTATATTATATTCATACATTACATACAAACTCATATATTTCAAATGTTTATTTCGTTTAATTTTGATGATTACAAATGACAACAAATGAAAATCTCAAATTCAGCATATCAGAAAATTAGAATCTTGTGAAAAGGTTCAAAATGGATGGCACCTGGTACCACACTCTAATCAACTAATTAACTCAAACCACCTGCAAAGGCCTTTAAATGGTCTTTCAGTCTAGTTCTATAGGCTACACAATCATGGGGAAGACTGCTGACTTGACAGTTGTCCAAAAGACGACCATCGACACCTTGCACAAYGAGGGCAAGACACAAAAGGTCATCGCTAAAGAGGCTGGCTGTTCACAGAGCTCTGTGTCCAAGCACATTAATAGAGAGGCGAAGGGAAGGAAAAGATGTGGTCGAAAAAAATGTACAAGCAAGAGAAGTAACCGCACCCTGGAGAGGATTGTGAAACAAAACCCATTCAAAAATGTGGGGGAGATTCACAAAGAGTGGACTGCAGCTGGAGTGAGTGCTTCAAGAACCACCACACACAGACGTATGAAAGACATGGGTTTCTGCTGTCGCATTCCTTGTGTCAAGCCACTCTTGAACCACAGACAGCGTCAGAAGTGTCTTGCCTGGGCTACAGAGAAACAGGACTGGACTGCTGGTGAGTGGTCCAAAGTCATGTTCTCTGATGAAAGTAAATTTTGCATTTCCTTTGGAAATCAAGGTCCCAGAGTCTGGAGGAAAAGAAGAGAGGTACTTCATCCACGTTGCTTGAAGTCCAGTGTAAAGTTTCCACAGTCAGTGATGGTTTGGGGTGCCATGTCATCTGCTGGTGTTGGTCCATTGTGTTTTCTGAGGTCCAGGGTCAACGCAGCCACATACCAGGAAGTTTTAGAGCACTTCATGCTTCCTGCTGCTGACCAACTTTTTGGAGATGCAGATTTCATTTTCCAACAGGACTTAGCACCTGCACACAGTGCCAAAGCTACCAGTACCTGGTTGAAGGACCATGGTATCCCTATTCTTAATTGACCAGCAAACTCTCCTGACCTTAACCCCATAGAAATCTATGGGGTTTTGTGAAGAAGAAGATGCAATACACCAGACCCAACWATTCAGAAGAGCTAAAAGCCACTATTAGAGCAACCTGGGCTATCATAACACCTGAGCAGTGCCACAGACTGATCGACTCCATGCCACGCCGCATTGCTGCAGTAATAAAGGCCAAAGGAGCCCCAATTAAATACTGAGTGCTGTACATGCTCATACTTTTCATGTTCATACTTTTCAGTTGGCCAACATTTCTATAAATCCTTTGTTTTTATTGGTCTTCAGTAATATTCTAATTTTCTGATATGCTGAATTTGAGATTTTCATTTGTTATCATTTGTAATCATCAAAACTAAACGAAATAAACATTTGAAATATATGAGTTTGTATGTAATGTATGAATATAATATACAAGTTTCACTTTTTAAATGGAATTACTMAAATAAATCTACTTTTTCATGATATTCTAATTTTATGACCAGCACCTGTATTATAGTCTGAACGTTCCTCACTGCGCTGTAGACACACCGCTCAGCTTGGGTTTAGTGGTTCTGTCCTTAGGTTGGACCAGACTTGGTCTGAGGGTCCTGTTAGATTTGAAATGCACCACGATGTGTTTGTTTTTTTCCCTGTTCTGCTCTGAGCCATGTTTTATTAGAATTCTTTACTGTACTGACAAAAGCACAGTTAGGACAGCCACATGTATGGAGAGCTTTATGTTTCTGTTCCTTTTCCTTTCCTTTTGTCCTCATGGAGATGTGTTCGGCCCGACTGAAGACAGAAAGTTTGTTTTCCAGTGAGACTCAGACTGAAGGATCTGACCTGTGTGAGTTGGATTCCTCACACAGCGGTCCAAAAAAGGCAGCTTGTTGTTGTTAGTGCATTTGGTGTGTCAGATTTATGCTTTTACTTTCTTAGCTTCCTGAGTCTGAATGGTAAATTGGTTCACAAGATATTTTGCTAACAGACAGAGTTTATTTCAACAGTTATTGATAAAATTTGAAGCAACAAGCTCACAGTGTGTAGCACTTGGAGAAAGTAATGTGAATGACTCTGAGCTACAACCGTTTCAAAAATCATTTCAATTCACTTTATTTATATAGCACCAAGTCACAACAAACGTTGTTTCAGGGAACTGTACACAAAAAACAATCAATCAAAAAAAAGCAGATTGTGTTGAATCTTAACAAATATCTGTATATTAATAGAACTGTAGTGTTTCTTATGTGTCATTTAGGTGTGGAGGCCATCTTTGTGTGGTTTGGGTCCAATGGTTAATTAGTTCAAATCTAATAATTATTTTTTAATAAAACATGTGCCTAAACGTTTGTGAAAGATCATATTATCCTCTAACTTTTCTCTTCTCAGATATTCATTTTGATTTGTTTTCATAGTGAAGGCTTAAAAAACATTTAGGTTTAAACACACACACACACACACACACACACACACACACACACACACACACACACNCACACACACACACACACACACACACACACACACACACACACACACACACACACACACACAATAAAATAACACTGCTAATCTGCTAATCTTAATTTTTCGTTTGTGTTTGCAGGTAGAATTATCGTCCATCATGTCCCAGGGTGAGGCCACTCTGTCCAATCTGGTCCAGAGAGGTCAGGAGCTGGCAGCAAGGCTTCAGACGCTGCAGGTCGATCGCAGAGAGATTGCCTGTCTCAAGTTCCTCCTGCTGTTTAACCCCAGTGAGTAACTGTCCCAGCTGGGTTTCACCACTGCAGTTAGAAATAAGCATTTTCAGGTGCAACACAAAAGTGCTGTCAACGAGCATAAATTGAATAAATCAAGATTTTACATCAAGGGCAAATGATAATAAAGTTTTACATGTGTGTGCTGATTTGTCTGTAGTGTTAGCAAAATATCTCATGAATCAGTGAACAGATTTTCTAACTGAAAGGAGGTAATCCTTGGTTGTACAGCTACACCTGATTAACACAGAACACTAGCTATATTCACATGGACATAAGTAATCGGATTAAACAGCCCATTCAGATTATTCTGATCCGATTGAGCTCGATCCGAATYAATTTTTAATCTGAATGAAAGGGGTGGGTTTTGCCGATTGATAATCGGAATGATGTTCATGTAAACACTTAATCGGATCATCTTATTCTGATTGTAGAAAACTGACCTGAGTGCGCAGGTCTTCTGACTTTCATTCACCTGGTTCTGCCCTTTAGAGGAGGTGGGACAGCAGCGCTCCAGCTGCGCTGCACCGTGCAGAACTTTTCCTCCACGCTCTCTTAACAGATAAAAAGGAGACAAACAGCAGACGTTGCTTCGCAAAAAATAAAAATAAAAAACACGTATTGCTTCATCTGCAGCTTAACTGAGGAGTAAAGACGTCTCTACCATTAAAAGCTGACACGGGCCCCTCCTGAGCACACAGAGGAGCTTTGTTTACGTTTGTAACACGGAAGAAGAGCTGAAAGTTTACAACACTGCGCATGTCCTGACTTTTATTTTGAATAAAAGTCCTGTGCATGTAAACACTTTTCATGATCGGATTGTGTCCATGTAAACAGTACATTCCGATTATTTAATCCGAATACATTTCAATCCGATCAAAAGATTTTGTGCATGTAAACATAGCTACTGAGTCATTTTAATCAAACTCATGAAATGATAACTGATCAAGAAGATCTGGTTTTAAACGTTACACATAAAGTCAACTCTTTACTAACACAAAGGGACTTTAACTTAGTCATGTATACTAGTAGCTGAGAGTATTTTAACACATTCTCTGGGCACTGACACATCTCATTAAATCTCACAAAAATGCATATCTTTATACAATATTTTCATTTTAAGACAAAACAATTTAAAAAAGAAATGCATAGACTTACAGTATATTTTTTCCAAGTCTTGTCTTCTACATATTTCCAGAGTGAATGGGTTTCTGAGTGTGTCATCTGTGGATGATGCATTTCTGTTGAATAGCTGATGCAAAAATCAATCAGTTTGTTTGGGCAGCATTGCTATACAGATGTATCTCTCTGTCTGAATACAAACATTGGCATCTTAATGGAAAAAAAATCACAATTGAACATAATCTGTGGTTCCTGTTCATATAAGGTTACAAGTGTTTTCCTACATGGCCTTTTTTTCTCTAATAAATTGACTTAATTAAATTTCTAGTCTTGACAAAAGCCAATATTAACAAAGACAACCTCTTCCATTGTCCACTAATGGCATTCAAAGGCACAGTAATGGATGGGTCTATCGTTTGATAGTCAGACTCACATTCATGCAGTGGCTTGTGCAGATGGAGAGAGCATGGATGTGGCTTGCCCAGATTCTCAGAAGTGTTTGCTGTTCAGCGCTGCTAAAGCAGGGAACAAAGAGCTTTTGAAGAGGAAAAGCACTTGTCGTACACAGAAAATATTTGCTGTCTTTGCCAGCGGCTGCTTCGCTCACGCTGCTGCTCTGCCTCATCTTCAGAGTCAGGTTTGTTGGGGGTAATTTAATTGCCCTTAAGCAGTTTTGAAAAGATGATTTAGAACGCGGATTCAAAACATTTAATTACTGTGTGAAAAGATTCTCCGAGACGGGCTCAGCTGATGCAGAATGCCATTCAAGTGGAGGGCAAGGCTGCTGTCCACACACACACACACACACACACACACACACACACACAC
>NW_013952466.1:662136-663328 GCF_001266775.1 Austrofundulus limnaeus
GGAGGGAGTGGGGGGCACTGATTGTGGGCCTGACAGATAGAGCTTCATCAGAGCTAAAGAACAAAAGAAATCTGAAGCTTCTATGTTGAACAGTTTCTGAGTTATAAGTGATTTTGTATGTCCTGACACCCCCACTTTGAAAGGAGCCCCCTCCTCAAATATGGGGTCTATTGTAAAACCGTTGGCTGGCACAGTGTAGGTCAGACTCATGTACAGTCCTGCCAAATTTCATGTTGACCGGTGCAGCCGTTTTTGTGCTACGGTTGACCAAAAATCACTGAAAAAAAATAAATGAAAAAATAAATAAACCGTACGAACACAATATGACTCCCGCTTACGCTTCGCGTGCGGGGTCATAATAAACTGAGCTTAAATGAATCAAAGCATTGCAGATGTCAGGTGAGCCTGCCTTTCAGGAAACTGTAATGAGTGTCCAGACTGTAATCTGTTCTCACAGCTTCAGAACTAACAGTCATCCGTTGTGTGTCTGCAGATGTAAAGCTACTGGAGAACCAGGTGTTTGTGGAGGGGGTCCAGGAGCAGGTGAACGGGGCTCTGCTGGAGTACACTCTCACCACTTACCCTCAGTTTCAGGATAAGTTCAGTCAGCTGGTGGTCCGGCTGCCTGAGCTGCGCTCTCTCAGCACGCAGGCCGAGGACTACCTGTGCTACATGCACCTGAGCGGAGAGGTAACCTGTAACAACCTGCTCATCGAAATGCTGCACGCTAAGAGAGCGTGTGTGTGAAGAGGGGGACCACATGAGACGTACGTCTAATGAAACTCTGTGTGTGGAAGCAGAAGTGTGTGTGAACAGTCAAATTTCATCTACAAAAACTCCCGAGGCTATGCCTAACTTGGAAGTGAGGATGTGTTTTAAACTTTAGAATTTCACCCATGACTTTTGATTCTAAATGTTTTTTTTTCTTCCTTTAGATGTCCCACACAGCTATTTTTAATGTGACTTTTAAAAACTGCGTTTTCTGTTCTGGTTTAAAGGGATCCATGATTAGTTGTAACATTAGACTTTATTTGATAAACATATATTTTAACTGTAAAATAAAGAATGTAAAAATACTGTAGGATGTTCAGTTTTTATCATTTTTAAACTAAAAGTTTAAAAATACATTACACGGATGGGGCCATTTTATTTACACGCAAAGCATTCTGGGTAAATGATGACATGGATAGGT
>NW_013952466.1:664068-667648 GCF_001266775.1 Austrofundulus limnaeus
GAGGTAATTCAGTGACTGAATCAGGTGTGTTGGAGCAGGGAAATATCTAAGACATGCAGGACTGCGGCCCTCGAGGACCAGGATTGCCCACCCTTGGTTAAAATAAATGTTTATCAAATAATGTGTAATGTTACAACTAATCGGGGATCCCTTTAAAAACTTTAAACTTGGCTCTATGGGAGGATTTTACCTTTAGATTTAATCAAACATGAATGAAGCATTAAAGACAAGCTTACAGAAAAAAAATGAGGTTGTAACAATTTATCCTCCTTATTAAACTGTGGATTTTCTAACAGAAATCATTCTGTTTGATTGGGTTCAATAATGTTAAAAAGTTGGACAAATTGTGGTTATARTTCTGAGCACTGCATTCTATTCTCTTATTCTAAACTGATGAGTGTTATGAAACCAACAATAAAGTAACATAAAAAAGACTTTAACAAATTGATATGAACCTGCAGACGAAACACAACACCTGCTGTACCGACAGTATTGCTGTGTTGCAGATGATGACGTCACAAAATGCATACAGGAAGTAAATGCAACCCTGTTTCCTTCTGTTGAATCAACATCAAAAGGTCTAAATTCTGTGCCGTGTATGGTTGTTGCAACCACTCCAATCGGGAAAAATATTTTAAAAAATTGTGTTCTGATGTCGTGTGTCAGTATAAAGACAACYAAAGTGGATCAACAATCTACGGCTAAAAACAGGAGATGTGGATAAGGGCAATGCAAGTTTGCAGTGACTGCTTTCTAAAAGGTCAGGATTGTATCGTTTAAATCATATTTTCAGATATTTTCCTGGATACTTACTTGAATTTAGGTTTATAGAAACTAAATAAATTATTTACAAGTAGATCCAAGCACATCTAGATCTGGAAAAAAATGATAGACCACTTTAAAATGATCAATTTCTATGATTTACTCTTTATAGGTATATGCTTGGATAAAATGAACATTGTTATTTTATTCTATGAACTACTGACAGCATGTCTCTGAAATTCAAACAAAAATTTAGTATGTATTTGCAGAAAATGCAAAATGGTCAAAATCAGGACAAAGATGCAGCTCTGACCTCAAGCTTTCAGACCTCAAATAATGCACAGAAAACCAGTTCATATTCATTTGGAAACAGCAACACTAACGTTTTAACTCAGAACGAGTTCAGAAATCCTTTGATGGAAGGCTTTTAACAAAAAACAGCGAAACTATGGAGTGGTCTCTTAATTTTTTCCAGAGCTGTAGAAATAACGGGTTAACTCCTTGTTAGCATTAGCGATAGTATTGTTTTCATAGGCTAACTACTTCAAATAGCACAAGTCACTCCACACCCAGGCAGAAAACGTAGACAGACATTTAAAGCTTCTTTGATCCAAAATGTTTGACTTAACCTGAAACTAAATAATTGTAGCTTCGTGGAAAGCTTTCTCTGGCTCGTCGAATAATATGAGGTCTGCAGCACCAGATAATTTATGTCAATTACCTRGATGCTGGGTAAATCCTCCAGATCTTTTTTATTATGATAATATGAATTGTATCCTAAATGTACATGTATTTTTTCACATCTGCGCCAGCCCAGTTAGGGCATTAGTGTACTCGCTGTGATCCATTTGCTGTGTTTTGAATCAGAGCAAATCACTCCCTACCCCCTATCTAATTTTCACGTGTCATCCGGGTTACGTGACTGAAACCCAGCAATATCGTGAGTTTGTGTGCACAGTTTCCCAACCAGAGGAAACAGATTCTTACAACCTCAGGTTTTAGTTTTAGCCATGTCCCCTGGGGAATTCTGTAAAAGTACTGTCTTGGTAATATTTAAGCTTTAAGTAAGAAGTTCTGACATCACTGCGCTGTGATCAAACAGAAACATTGTGTCCAGATTAATGTTGTTCGCTTTATTCTGGAATATTTGTGGAAAATCACAACAAAACACTTCCTGGTGCCACTTTTAAAGAACCTTTACTGTGAAAACTGACACTTGTGAATGATGGGAGGATCAMTTCATTTGTTGAGGAAATAAAATGTAAATTTTACACAGAATTGCAACAAGAAGTCCTGATTAACACCAATTATTTACCATTATTTTATCAAGCAAGTCCCATTGAGATCTCAGATCTCTTTTTCAAGGGAGGCCTGGGCCTGAAGAACATGCAAACTCCACACAGAGAAACCCCAGGTCCAAACCGGGGATCGAACCCAGGACCTTCTTGATGTGAGGCGTCGGTGCTAACCACTGAGCTGTCGTGCTYCCAATTGTAAAGATACACTGATCTAGAATCACCATTATTCAGATTAGAGGACATATTAGGACAACATGACTCAGATGACCAGACTGCACATCCAAGCCTACAGATAATCAACATGAAACATTTTATAAGCTGTGTTTAAATCTATTTATTTAACTGGATAATGTTTAGCTGAACATCAATTACCAAGAAAACAGAAATTATAAAGCTGAGAGACACCAAGGAAAAGGCCACTGATGAAAAACCTATTATAATCAAAAGAGAGTCCACAGAGCAATGTTCGGTCAAATATAAAATGAAACCCAAGCCAGGGTAGAGAGGACTGTAAAAAGAGAGAAAAGTTAATTAAAAAACTGCATTTTTTAAATAAAAGATTGTCCTGCAGTTTTCACTGCTAACCCAGGGGGARGAGGGGGCTCATGTGGAACTCTGTACATTTGTGTTAATGAAGATGGCTGGCTTCTAAAAACAAGGGAGTCTGAGAAAAAAGAAAAATGTACTGATTCACTGTTCAACTGACTAAACCAAAGATCACTGTGAGTGTAGACTGATACTGCAGCTGACTCTTCTTCTCATACTGTGAACAAATCCTGAAAAGTTTGAATGCAGCATCGRATCAGTGTATCAGTAATACCACGAACAACTTGATACTGATCTGCATAAATATTTCTCCAAATGCGGAGAATTAAGGAATTTACAACTCTGCTAGGCAGTCAATTAGAAAACCTCCTTCAGTGTGGGTTATGATGCTGCTGCGCCCTCAGTTCTCGCTACTGAAATAACTGGTAGAGTAGCACTGCTGCAACAGCAGTTAATGTTAATGATAAAAGGGTGCAGATACTCAGAGCAGTGAAGGTTTGATTAGATGAGACCATATCTAATCCACAGAATCGTGTTCCTATCTGGGTTTAAGTTCCCTCACAGGTCACCCTAACTCTAAGCATGACAGTAAACTGATATTAGACAACCAGAGGATGATGTGACGGACCTTTTTCAACCATTTCACACTATCAGAATCTGTGGAATCAACTGTAGCACTTACGGTGATGAACACTGTTTTTTTTTTGTTAAAACACTTAAAAAAAACTCCAATCAGAGTGAGAGTGATAATCCTGTCTGATCCTCTGCCACCAGAACCAGTTAAAACAAAGACACTAAAGGCTGTTTGTAAAATTGTGCAGCTCAACTTTCTTACTGTTGCCGTGCTAAATTATTCTTTGTTCCTCATTTCAAGGTGTTGTAGACAATCACTCCACATGCCTTAACTCAATGTCTGTCTGAACACACACACACACACACACACACACACACACACACACACACACACACACACA
>NW_013952466.1:667685-669557 GCF_001266775.1 Austrofundulus limnaeus
CACACACACACACACACACACACACACACACACATGCACACCTTGGTTTTCCAGTTGAGACGGCTGTCTGTTATACTATGTACAGTGTATTTATGTTGTGAAGTGAAAATCTACTACAATAAGAAGATACCTTACAACACACACACACAAACAAACTTATCTGCTTTATGTTGAGGTCCAGTCGCTACTGTCGTGGAGCTGATTATCTTGATATTGTTTTTTATTTTATTTTATTATTTTGTTTTCAGTTCTCGTTTTTTTTTTCAGTGAGTCAACAGTCTGTCCTTGTTTAACTTTCACGCTTTTCTCCCAGAAGAGAAAATGACCAAAATATTTTTTTCTTTAGATATATTTTATTGTAATAGCATCCAACAAATAAAATTCAACAAAGCAAAGCTTCACTTGTGTGTTGGCTCTTTTTGCTCACTGTTCATTATTTGCACACAAATGAATTCAGCAGTCAAAGGTTTAAGCCTTGTCTCATTGAAGAAACATTCACATCAGTTCAGTTTTTTTTTGTTTTTTCAGATTTCTGAAATAGTGAGAAATGTCTTTACATTTTAACAAGTTATTTTTTAAAAGCAGAAGAAAATTCTCTGTTGCTTTTTTCCTTATTAAAACCATTCTTCTTCTTCAAAATCCGTCTATATTTATTCTAAAGAGTATGCAACTTAACATTATAAGTTTTATTTGAATGATCTACACACATCAYCTGCTGCATCATAACTCCAGCAAAGTTACAAAGAATTACATTATCGTGTGTTTCAGAAAATTAACTGCAAGAAAAATAATGAAAAGCACCAATAACTGGTACCATATGATGAGGCAGATATCATTGCAGTGTTTGGAAAAATCTTTGTAAGTTCAGAGACTGTATTTGGAGCCAAAGAAYCGTCTGTCAAGCAGAGAAACAACTCTTCATTGGAATATGACTGGTGTTGGTTCAAACTGTTGGGCAGTAAAACCAAATTAACCCTTTGATGCACAACAAACACACCKCTTCTAATGCACAACATGGGTCAAAAATGACCCGCATTCAATTTCCAGGTTATTTCATGCTGATGGAGTTTTTCTTTGCTCGATCTTTGAAATCCATTTATTTTATGATTGAATATTACAAGTATTCTTTAAATACCTTGTTTTTAATGATCACAGATCATTAATTTATTATTTTGCTTCCTACTTTATGAACAAAAATACTTTTTTATTACTGCACGTGGGTCATCCAAGTGTGATTTAAAATTAAATGGTTTAATATTATAATAAAAAATGTTTCAAGCAATTACTTTAGCAGTGACTAGAGCCAACCAGTAGGTGCACCAGCACAAAAGTTAGGTGCACCCAAATTTGCAAATGCATCACATTTAACATTGATGTTTTAATGGTTCGCTATTTTAAATCATTGTTCATTAAGGCAATATTAACTCAAAAATAAATTGTTAATCTAACAATATAACTTACTGAAAGGTATTCAAAGTGATACTATGACCTGAAATTTTAACTTAAACATCCATCCATCCATCCATCCATTTTCTGTACACGCTTCTTCCTTTTCAGGGTCGCGTCAAGTTAAATAATAAAAAAAGAAATTCTAAATTCTAAGTGCAAATGTTTAAGGGTTGAACATTTTATAAACATCTTAAACTTTTCATGGTTTTGTCTTTTAGACACCTGCCCTCAGATGGACAACTCCTGCAGTTTGGCCTTCAGGATCTTTGGCTAAACCAGAATAATGAACAGAGAATTATGATTAACAGCAGAAAATATTACTAGTATTTATTAAATGAGAAAAAAAGCTTTTTGAAATAATAAAAATAACATAACCTCCAAATCCGAGGCCATGGTTGTGAGCCGGAAAAGGGTAGAGTGCCT
>NW_013952466.1:670097-674162 GCF_001266775.1 Austrofundulus limnaeus
ATTAAGGACAGATGAGTGTGGCAGGCTGGAAAAATACAAAGAAGCTGACTGAGGTACACATGGCACAGGAAACTGAAAACAGGAAATGAGAAAATAAGACAATACCAAAACAATCTGAAAAATACTACCAGAAAATAACCAAAACACCAGAATCATAACAGACTGACTTCAGATCTAGTTTAGGTCATCGTTACTTAAGTTTTCCTTATATATATCATCTAGCTGTTTTACATGATTTTTCAAATTAAATTAACATAAACAATTGTATTAATTTACTGTAGAAAGATTACAAATTATTTTTTAACACAAATGCAGCTGGTTTTGCTGTTAATCAAATAGTGTCTTTGTCAGCTGTTCCCTGTTTGAGCACCATCTTTGCTCCTCCACAATAGGCTCATTCAGAAGACTGTTACTGATGCYTGTTCTGACCCCCTGGGCTCGTTCAGAAGACTCATGGAAGTGTAGTGGGGGGACAGAGACACCCACATCTGTCACGCCTCTGAACCTCCAAACGAGGTAGTGACAGACAGCCGACTCCTGAGAAGGTGGGCCAGTGTAGTTCTGACTGACACCTTCGAGAACCAACCAGTCGTTGGTTTCTTAAATCAAATAACATAATGTGGTGTTTTTTATTTTTAAAGCCTAGCGAGTCCCCCTTTATTTATGTACAGAGGAGGAAATAAACAAACTTTATTGGCACAATGCCAGCTACAATTATCCAGCAACTTGAGACACAACCGTAAGCTGCAAGTTTCTCAAAACACCAGATTTTAAATGTCTGTATAATTTTATTTTATTTTATTTTAATGTATTGTATTTTATTAGCCCTGTGTGCTCCACTATACACGTACAGGGGGAAATAAACTTTAATTGCACAATACTGGTAAAAATTATCCAACACGTAGATACAACRGTAAGACTCTATAGATAAAACCTTTAAAAGGCGTAGCTACATGATTGGACTTTGTTCTCTAGAGACAAAACTCAGCAGCAGCCTGACTGACAGCAGCATATCAGAGCAGACATGTTTTTGTCCATGTCTATTTTAATCTTGCACTGATTAATGTTCTCTGAAAGCAAGTTTGAGCGCGGTAAGAGAGCATCTCCGTCTGTGACTTCTTATCTGCCAGAGGAAGCATTAACACGGAACAGGCTGTCCGCCTATTTAACTGTTCTGTTTTCTGAAAGAGCCTAATATCATAGATGCTAGCAGTGGACAGGATCAAAGGGGCTACCTCTAGTGTTATTTAACTCTACTGGATGTTTCAGTCCTTCATCTTCATCTCCACACAGTAAAATGAGCACCACTGATTAGAGATGTGACATTTGCCAACGACCCAAATCTTTTGAATGGCTCTTTACCACGAACAATAGAAAACGAGTCACGAGCAGTAAAGAGCCATTTGCAATTTTTTTTATTTCTCACAATATCTTTATCCTTAATCACAAAGACAGTTGCTCCGACTTAGTTTAAACAGGCGGTGGAGTACAGCAGCTCAGGGGGAAATGACTCTGAACGGATTTATGAAACAAATGACTCGTCTGGAAGAGGGGTTCCCAATTTTTCCACACTCCAGATCCCTTTAAAGAGTCATTTGTCTCATCTTCTCTGGTAATTATTCTATAGAAAAAAAGTACATTTATACTGCAAGTTTTAATATACTAATATTCTATAAAAATTTAATTGTGCTCTTTAAAAAGACAATAAAGGTCTATCTAATCTAATCTAATCTAATCTAATCTAATCTAATCTAATCTAATCTAATCTAATCTAATTCAACTAAACAGAATAAAATTAACTCTCAAAAGTCAACACTGAAACCAGTGTAACTTTTACACGCCCAGGAGAGGACTGGCTCATTGTTAAAATGACTCTTTTTGATGAATAAACACTGCTCATCTTTGAACATTCACTAATACAAGGAAAGAACAAGAGTCACATTTTTATGATTATTATTTTACAAACTTAATATACTGTATTATTTTAACACACAACCCTGGACAAAAAATGCCTCCACTTTACCCAACATGAAGTCGCTCTCTTGTGACCAATAACACAGATTAGATAGACGTGAAAGCCACACCAACCTGAGCAGGACAATTAATCAAAACAACTCATTTTTACACTCATAAGCTTCTTTAACATGCACACACATAATTATAACAAGGTTAACCACAGTCTTTCTGGGATGTCTGGGAATACACTGTATTTTATCACTGACCTCTTGTTGATTTGAATATACATGTCTTTTTATTTAACTGTATTCTTAAACAGAATGTCTCTTACTAATACTAATACATGCAGCTAAAATTAAGCTATAATGTTTGTAGTAGACAAAAAAACACTATCTTCCTTGTCTTACCATGTTATAAATTTTGCACATAAATAAAATGCATGTAAAGGCTTCTCTGCATTTTTACTTTGCTTTAAAGGGGCAATATAATTTAGTTATATACCAAAATTAAACAACTGTCCACTTCACTTGATATTAAAATGCTGTTTGTATGTTTAAATAAAAAATAAACATGACTTCGCATCATAAACTAATTCTAATAGTGATGTGCAGATCAATACTGAAGTATCGATACTGATACCAGAATTTTATGGTCCAGAATCGATCCTCAAATCAAAATATTGATATTTTGATAATTCAGTCATTTCAGGTAATGTATATCATAGACAGTGGAAAAAACTAAACTATTGAAATCTTGTCTAAATCTTATGCAGTTAGAAGGAACTACTTTTTCTTCCATTTGGGTGATGCATAAGCACAGTGGCATGTGCTCAGTCAGTTACACAGACTGGTCATTTTAACATATCAGCTTCGTCTGACTGTCTGTAGTTACATTCTAGAAGAGGGGTTCCCAATTTTTCCACGCTTTGGCCCCCGAAACAGCATTAGCTTCTGGCAGGGGACCCTCTTTCATACACAATGCTATAAATTATGTGAAGAAACATCAACCTTCAGAAATATTTTTTCTCTTTTATTCACTATTCAAAAATTCTTACATTTGTTTAGCCTATGCTAAACAAATGGGTTAGAAAGACATTTATGAAGAAATAAATTAGTCTTGTATTCTTTATAAAGAGGTTAATTGAAAAATGCTATTTGTTTATTTTTTTACCAGACATATTATGTGTGTTAGCACAAAGTATCAGAATCAGATTAGTATCACTGACACCAGCCTGAGTTTACTGGTTATCAGTATCGGAAAGAAATTTGGCAGTATCAAACATCACTAATTTCTTAACACCTTGAAATTAGCTTCTGTCTCTTTAAGAACCTCATACTGATTCCGTCACATCCATTTCATCACATCATCACAACGGCTTCTCTCTACAGGGTTCTGCTGTTTACAAGCTGGAGCGTCGTGGCATACGTTGTTGTAATGATAATAAAAATGAAGCAAGATTATACAAGATCGGTTTTGGAAAATTACAGCTCAGGATACATATTAAGTATGTTTTCTAAAAAAAACCGCCCACCCCSCAGATCAGACTATAGGGGAGAACTGGGAGAGTCCCCCCAACGACCACACGCACAGCCCCCGGGTCCAGCAGCGAAAAAACTCATGGGCCTCACCGGCACCCGCTATACCAGAGCAGATCCAGGAAAGGGCACAGAGGTCTGGGCCCCCAGGGCGCACCCCCTCCAGGCCAAAGCCCAACAGGTCCAGAGGCTCTGAGCTCCAGCAGGCAGTCACCAGGCCAGGCCGGCACACACCCCAACGCCCAGACCCAGACCCCGGGAACCCCCAGCATGCCGGCGGCCAGCCGAATACCTCACCGGGGGGCTGAGTAGCAGCGGGCCCCCAGATAAACCAGCAGTAGGGGCAGCCCAGACCGCAGCCTGACAAAAACCCAAACATACACAATCGCACCATCCCACCCMCATCCTCACCCCCACTCAATCAAAGACATACAAGGATGCCACATTCCACTCATACCCCCGATATGCACTCTATACCCCCCCAGGTCCAGGACATACGCCCACCCACTATTGGAGGCAGCACACACCCGAACCCAGGAGGTAGACCCAATCATTCTGAGGTGGAGAGGAGCAG
>NW_013952466.1:677652-678910 GCF_001266775.1 Austrofundulus limnaeus
TGCAGATATTAAAGGTATACAATGTAAGAACATGGAACATAAAATTAGTCTGTATGTGAATGATGTTTTACTTTTCCTTAAGCACTCGGAAAATTCAATATCTAAAGTTATTGAATTAATAAACTCTTTTTCAGAGGATTACTTCTAAAACTGAAGTCCAACCATTTTTAAGAACCGTGTCATCCTTGTGAAGCTTAAAAACAGGGTAGTCTCCTTGACATCCAAAAATCCATTTCCTCAAAGGCATTTTTTAATCCAAAAAGGACTGAACGTAMTTAGTATTAGGAGCTCAGCAGACATGGTTTCACCTGGGCTTTGTTTGCTTTGTTGCTGCTGATAGCCTGCAGGAGTCCCAAGGTGGGCCGGGGGTTGGGGGAGGTGTGCTCTGTGATGAGGAAGCTCGGCTTGGAGACACAGTCCAGAGGAGGAGTTGATCCCAAAAGGAGGTTCTAGTCCCAACCTGTGGTTTTTGCTCCCCTACCTGGCTGCCTCAGGACACTACAGGATTTCTCAAACGCATGAATGAGTCAAAGCAAAACTCTGGGCATGTTTTTGATGAGAGAATAACATTATAACATGATATAAAACTCAAAAAAGTTGATTTTACACATTTCCCCTTTGAAAGAAAATTTTATGTTTTTCCTCAACAAGGACCTGATGACATTAGATTAAAAAAATAATAATGCGTGATCACAAGATAATAACATTTGGCCAGAAGATAGTTAATGTGTGGCCATGAGGCAATTATTGCAGTCCTTTCCATGCAGAGACTGTTGATTGTTTACACGGACATGTTTGATCTAATTTGATTTCATTTTAATCTAGGAATAAAGGACAAACTTCAGTCACCTGTGGTTAAGCATGGAATAGTTCTTAGCATTATACAGGGTTCCCACGGGTCCTTGAAATCCTGTGAAGTTTATGAATTTGAAAAAATATTTCAAAGACATGGAAAGTTTGTGAAAACAGCCAAAAATCACTTGTCCTTGAAAGTCCTTGAATGTTTTTTGGGGATTGAAATTTTCTATTCACACAACTGATTTTCATCATCTTTTAAAAACTAATTTATAAAATTTAATAAAAAATAAACTTACATTTGTTGCGGTGGATAAGTCAAGATTACGGTGAACTGATGTCATTGATTCTGACTCAACAACTTCTGTGTTCAGTTTTTCATTGAATTTACATGATATTAAACATGTTTATTGGTAACACTCTGCGGTAGCAGGAGGTAATTGCCGTTGCGCGTGGTTCTTGA
>NW_013952466.1:678920-687559 GCF_001266775.1 Austrofundulus limnaeus
TGAGGTATTTTGGACGCTGCTGTTTTCTGCACCTGCCATTACCTGGTTTATTTATTACTTATTCACTTTCAAGGCAACGTTTTTATCTTTATGTTCAATTTGAGTTGAGAAGATTAAAACTGGGTTCCCACGGGTCATTGAAATCCTTGAAAGTTTGTGAATTTGAACAAATTATTTCAAGGCCCTGGAAAGTTTGGGAAAACTGCCAAAAATTACACTTGTCCTTGAAAGTCCTTGAATGTTTTTTGGGGATTGAAATTCTCGATTTCCACGACTGATTTTCATCATCTTTTAAAAAATTACAAAATTAAATTAAGTAAAAAAAACTTACATTTGTTGCGGTGGATAACTCAGGATTACAGTAAACTGACATTGTTTCTGAGTCAACAACTATGTTGTTCAGTTTTTCATTGAATTTACATGATATTAAACCTGTTTATTGGTAACATTCTGTGGTAGTAGTTGGTAATTGCCGTTGCYCGTGGTTCGTTAATTTGCGGAAATTGGTACTGGAAAGTCCTTGAAAGGTCCTTGAATTTGATGTTGACCAAGGTGTGGGAACCCTGTTTATACTGTATGTTGTATCTTTAAGGCACAGGTGATGACTGGAGTTGTCTCTGTACTAAAAGCTTTAATTTATTTATTTGAAGCTCAACACTGAAAACAGGATCCTCACTCACTTTAATGCCTTTCCTGTGGAAAGAATCAAAAATATCATGTTCAGGAACACAGTAAAATAACTGTTCCCAACACACACTTTTAATGTCATCTCAAAAATACTAGTGCTATGAAAAAACTAAAACTTTTAGATTGAACCATGAAGGTATAGTCTTTGGATCAAACATACACAAATTAAATTAAAGACAAGTGTGGGGTACCTTTGAACAGTTAAACACAAAAACAGCTTATTAATCTCTCACAGAGACAATTACTCCAGCTGCTCAAAATTAACTTGTGGCCACTCATTAACTATTTTCTGGCCATGAGTAATGTTTTTTTTCTAATGTCGCTGGACAGGCTTAGTAAGAATTAGAAGTTTGTCAAAGGGTGGAAGAGGAATGGCTTATTTTAACTCTGAATATTTKCACCAACAATGCGGGACTTAAGGACACGAATTATTGTGACATACTCTGACACTGCTTATGTGAAACTCAGGGTTTTACGATGCACCTAACAATAACATATCATGATGTATTTGTTTTTCCTCATATTGGGACAAAATTGTTTTTCTTCTCTTTTAAATTAAGGCTAAATCTCACATTAGCCAGTAACCATTTATTTGCCTTGGGGCAGTGATGTCCAATCCTTGTCGTTAAAGACCACTATCCTGCATGTTTTGGAGGTTMCTTTGCTTCAGATTAATGAGTGATTAACAGGCCTCTTCAGAACATGGAAAGGTAATCCCACCATTGAGTCAGGAGTGTTGGAGCAAGGAAACAAGTAAAATATGGCAGCCCTCGAGGACCAGGATCAGACTCTTTCGTTGCTGATATCTAATGTTTTTCATTCCAACTAAGAAACGTGATCACTTGTTTAGGCTTTTTGGAATTCCCATCGAGTAGAAATTAAAGTGGCAGCAATGGAGCTCAATTGAAATAAACAATAATAAGAAATTTAGTATTGCAATTAAATATTTTCCAAAAAAAGTCTTAATGTTCACCTTTAGAAACTTGAATCAAACAAATCTCAGGATTTGCAAAGTGATAATATCTGATAAGAGAAAAATTATGAATGATTTTTACTTCCTGGTTAATTGTTCTGATTTTTATTATTTATTTTTTGACTGTATCATTTTACCTATCTGGTTAAATTCAGTTGAATTCAAGACTTGCAACAACATTGTGCCTYTATTCTAGTTAAGGTACAGACTTGGAAATGATAGTTGAGAATAAAATGAATTGTATTGTGTGAAATGTGAGTTTTCTGGCTGGTGATGATGCTCATTACAGTTTTATCTGTTGATCAGATATGTCCTACAGTTCTTTTCTTTTAACTCCAACAAAAACAAGGCAGTAAATCTAAGTACAAAAGTGAAGGTGATGTTTATTTCTGACAGATTAGGAAGAATAACTGGTCCCCATCCCTGCAGTGACATAATAGACAAAGCCCAGTATTATTTTATTGATCTCAAAGAGAAATTCACAAACAGCATTCTACATGTTAGCGGCACTTTTCTTTAACAGTGCTACTCTGTAGCACAGTTGCACCACACATACAAACTTGCCAAACTGTGTCAAACTGCAGCTATGGGCTACTACAGCATTTCTAAAGCAAGGCCACATTCACGCTATGGAGGATACTGTTTTTGAATTTTCCTCTGGGATCAGTAAAAGTATACTGTGGATCATCCACATAGAAACACTGTCCTTCCAAAATGATCTTTTTCTTTGTGGACATGACACCTTTTCCCAGAAATATTTTACTTCACTCAGAAACACAGAATAGACCCAATATTATGTTGGAATAACTATGTCAGGCAAATGCTACAAAAATACACCACAAACAGAGGAGACAACGTGGAGAAGACACTTTAAGCTGCAAACACAAAGGAAAAAATGAGGACAACAAATACAAAAGTAAAACGTTTTAGTGAACTTTCCAACAAAGTGGAATTTCTTCTTAGTGTCTCATTAAACTACAACTGACAGGGAGTTTCGAAAAAAAAATAAGAGATACTTTTTTAGCTATAGTTGGGGTACTATTATTATTTTATTTGTATTTTTTTCTCTATTCAGTACATTTTTATTAATCACATGGTTTTAAAAAGTTTGGCTTAGGTTGTCCACACAAGAACCCAATGTTGATGTTTAAGTTTTTTCACTCTGGAACCTGTTTGGATACAAAGCTGAAATGAGCATCAGCATATCTACAAAACACTATTCCCATGTGGACAGGGCTCTAAATTGTGTTGAGGGTAGAGGAGAGCAACTCGAAGAGAAGATTATAGGAAAAGCCTCTTTAGCGAGTGTTAAAAGCACAGCAGCATTCTGATTGTCTTCACACTGAAAGTGGTTTTCCAAATTCCCAGCCACATCTGAATATGTCTTACAGGTCATAGAAAACACAAGGGGTCATCATCCAGTGTACAAGAGAAATMATCTATAAGCAGCTACTGATGCACTCAACTGACAGAATATATTTAATGTGAAAACTATTATCTATAACAACACATATGCTTGAACATTTGTCTCAGGCAAAAGTGACAAGATGTGAAAACATTTAGTGGAGTCTTCGCTTGAACTGAGAGGGTCTTTTAGAGTTTGGGTTATTCTCCACACTGAGATCACTCTCACTGCAGTCTACTGCAGGTCGGACATGAGCAAGGTCTCTACAAAAAACAAAAACAGATTTCTGCATATTGTGTAGTTTGTTAAATGCCATTTTTGAAGTAAACCTTCAGTTGAAACATTCAAGATCCATGATATTTTTCCCCAAAATCAAAAGTGACAACAAGCATTTTGGTTTGTCATTTGATGTGTATTGCCTGAGCAGTGCAGGGTTCAGGTGTTCACACACTGAAGTACGTTGCCCAGTGGAGCAGGATTACCCCGGCGAACACAAAACCTTTTGGAGATATTTTTCCATCAGCTGATAAATCTGAAAACAGGGAGTTTGAGGGGGAAATACTGATCTTCAACTCAATTCTGTTCAATTCAGTGTATTTATATAGCGCCAAGTCACAACATACGTTGTCTCAGGGCACTGTACATAAAAAAATCTTATGTTGGAATGGGACAGAGACAGTGYGACAAGGTGGTTCTTTCATGTTCACTCTCATCCTTATGTGCTACATGTGGTGAGCGTGTCCCTCTGCTGTGCTCAAACACAACCCTCTCCACTGGCAGCTCAGCAACCTGTAGGAAATAAAGGGAAAGGAATTAGCAGCAACTCTCTGCTCTGTCAAACATTTTACCTTTTTGCGTTACGAGTGTGTTTGTGCACAAAAGAGGGCAGAGAGAGGGAGGGGCGTAAAAGGGTGAGTGAGAGAGCAGGTGTTGGAGTGCTTAATGGCTGATGGTGTGAATGGCCACTGCTGGCCCATCCTGATTAATGGAACAAACCTCTGCTTTGTCTCTGCAGTCAACAATGAGCACAGAGACCCTTATACACAGTCCGTTCGGCGCTCCTCGCAGACGCCTCAACATTTAACGAATCTATTGAAAACTTCCTCCTCCACACTGCCAGTCCTCTTACAGTGTTTGATGGTGACTTAACCCTCTGGAAATATGGAGACCATCTGTGGTTCTGTCWGCACATTCACTTCAACAATGACCATGGGAGGCCGTTTTCACACAGGCCTGATGCCGCACACGGCGCAGGTAAATGAAAACAATCAGACAAAATAAACCCCCTTTTACTCCGTCGCCTCCACTCAGCTTTTTGTGTCACATCTGAATTCTCACTGTCAGAGGTTCTGCTCTGACCCACAGGACCTATGACATGAGAAATTTAGATTTTCTACAGCAACACTTCAGTGATTTCAAAGGTAAATTATATCTAATATTGACAATTTCCTAAAAATGATTGCCTAACTCATTGTTTCTAGTTTTTCAGGAAACACAAAAACTTCAGTGAAATTGTTATTTATTGATTTTTATTATTTTTTTATTTGCAAAAAAATGACTTAGGTGATTACTTTAGGGGTCTGATTTTTTTTAATCTGGGAGAATGATTTTATCTGCAGTGTGTCTACCCTTCACAGTGAACATCAAACTTTCTTTGTTAGTTTATTAGGATGAGATTCCACATAAATGTGCAACATTTTCTCCCAAAAACCAGGCAATAAACTTCAATAATCATCAGATACACTTTCCATTGATAAAAGAAAACATCTAGAGTTATAAGTTACTTTTAATGATTTAATTGTCCTCAGATTGGGTCTTTGTTTCCTTTGCAGTAATTCTTTGTTGCTTTGACCAATAAAAATTAATGCATATTTAAATCAAGAGGCATAATAGTAAAAGCAGACTGTAGATGTTTTCCTGACTGTTTTCTAAATTATACGAATACAATTTTAATAATAGAATGAGATTGTTAAGACAAGGAAAGACACCAGTTTGTTTAATAGCAAGTTTAATTTAGTTTCCATCTACTCAGGYATGCTTTCAAAACCACGTTTTTCCTAAAAAAAACATCATTTCAGGAGAAATGTTTCCATCCCAACAGAAACAGAAATGACCCAAATTTTGTAGCAACTATGCCACATCTGTATGTGGAGCTGTAGTGCTACCACTAAAAATATGCCAAAACCTGGAAAGAAGACAAAGAACAGACCCTTCCAAAGATGGATGGTGAAAATAAGAGCAAAAACTGAATCCAAAGTGGAACTTCTTTACATCACATTATTGTCTGGGAGTTTGTTCTGATCTGTGGACATCCATCCCTTATCTATACCCGCTTCTTCCTTTCAGGGTCATTGGATCCTACAGTTCTGTCAAACTTTAGGCCAATTTCTAAATTGCAGCTTTTAGAGAAGGTTGTTTTTATTCAGCTACATGAGCACCTGTGTCTTAATGATATTTATGAGAAGTTTCAGTCTGGTTTTAAGTCTTGTCACAGAATGGAAACTGCGCTTCTCAGGGTGTGCAATGATTTATTCTTAACTGCTGACTCTGGTGATTCTACTGTTTTAATTCTTCTTGTTCTTACTGCTGCATTTTATACAGTAGATCATGACATTTTAATACTGTATCAAGGTTGGATACTTTTGTTGGTATGAAAGGTACAGTTTTAAAATGGTTTAGATCCTACTTGTCTAGCAGAAGCTTCTCGGTCCAGTTGGGACAGCTTTTTTGTCTGTTGGTCACCTTCGATATGGAGTATCTCAAGGTTCCATGCCTGTTTTATTTTCATTGTACTTGCTTCCCCCTGGGATCTACTTTTTGCAAATATAACGTGTCAAACCATTTTTATGCTGATGACATTCAGGTTTATCTTCCATTAAGATCTAGCGGATCCCAGTCTATAAATAGGCTACATGAATGCTTAAAAGACGTGAGAGCATGGATGGATCTGAACTTTCTTTATCTTAATGATAAAAAGACAGAGTTTGTTTTATTTGGTAACTCTGATGAACTGACAGGATGCAGTAGTGCTGTTGGACCACTGGACCCTTTATCTGGCTGTGTGTCTGTCAAAAATCTTGGGGTGATTTTGGACTCTGATTTTAAATTTATTGAACAGGTCAGTGCAGTAGTCCAGTCTAGCTTTTATCATTTGAGACTTATAAGTAAAGTCAAGGATTACCTTCCTCATAATGCCCTTGAGAGGGTTGTTCATGCTTTTCTCACTTCTAGACTGGACTACTGCAACTCTCTTTATTGTGGGATGGATCAAGTCTTTGGTTTGTCGTCTACAGCTGGTTCACAATTCAGCTGCCTGTTTATTAACAGGTACAAGACGTCGCGAACATACAGTATCACTCCAATTTTGTATTCTCTTCACTGGTTGCCTTTCTTTTAGAATTGTTTTTAAGATTTTGTTTTTAGTTTTTAAATGTCTGAATGGTTTGGCACCTCATTATCTRACTGAGCTTTTACAGCCTCACATTCCWAATAGATCCCTGAGATCTGTAAATCAAAAGCTTTTAGTTGTTCCCAGGTCTCGGCTTGTGACCAGGGGAGACAGAGCCTTTTCAGTTGCAGGACCTCGGCTCTGGAACAARCTCCCACTGTCTGTGAGGTCAGCTGGGTCTCTAAATGAGTGTAAGTCTCTGTTAAAAACTCATCTGTTTAAACAGGCATTTGAGTCTGAAGAGCAGGACCACTAAGTCAGCCTTTGCTGTTTTGTTTGATTTTATTATTCATTTTATTACTGTACTTTGCTCATTGTTTTTATTTTATGCTCACTTTGGTTTTTATTGTGCTTTATAAATAAATGATGATGATGATGATGATGATGATGATGATGATGATGATGATGATGATGATGATGAGGGTCACTAGTGGCCATATCCAGCAGTCACAGTGCGAGGGGCAGTGTACACCCTGGACAGGTCTCCAGTCCATCACAGGGACACATAGAGACAAATGAGACAGACCTTTTGACCACCAATGGTCATGTCTCCCAACTAACTGAACTCTGTTCTGAAAAATGTTTTCTTAGCTGTAAATATCTGTCCTTGTCTGCAGATAATGCTGATGCAACAGTTTTTTAATCTTTTAAGATTCATTATAAAAATAATAATCAACATGATTTTATTTTTTAAAGGTATTTCTATTTCAAGTGTGTGTTGTCAGATCTGAAGATGATTTCTGAACTGTCATTAATTTCCACACCAGTGCAGATCAGGGGGAAACAACAGATGCATGTCTTTTTGACTACAACACCACTCTGTCCAGTAAACATCTCTCCCAAAAAGAAATATTTTGACTTCAGACAGATTTGTTATATCTATAACACACACAGCTGAATGCTGAGTGTAAATGGATAGAAGCCAGTTTGTTAGTTTTGAGTTGGATTCTGCTGAGAGCTTCAGGACCCGATGATAGGCGAACAACCATCTGAGGGGAAAATGTAATTTTTAATTTCTGAAAACAAGAAGTTTGTGCCGACCCAGTGGGTCTCATAAGGCTGTTTTGTGATGGAAAGTCAAGCCACCTCAGTGAGTTCATACAAACCTCTCCGTAATGACCTCCAGGGCCAGTCTGAATCATCTGGACCTCAGAGTCACATACACAGAGACTTCACCTCCAATGAGACAAGCGTCTCCAGCTTTGGTGAGCTGATGTAATCAGGCATTACACACAAATCGTTCCCAGAACAGTGCTGGTTAAACAGCCGAGGCAAACTTGATATTCTTCTGATCTAAGATTAAAATTATCAATGACTAAATCTGACCAGATCTTAACATCTTCTCTCCAAATTGACAAAAACTTATAGGTTTTAACCTGGGTCTCTTTATTAGAAAAATATATTTTCATTCTATAAAGGTTTTAACATCCAGACCTTAACTAGACGTATAACATCAAGTCTACACTCCTTTTCATCTTTAACTGTTTATAAACCTTATTGCTTCTTTCGTGTTGTCATTTTTACTGGTTTAGTCATGATTCAATGTAAGTGATTCTTGCATATTTTTGTAATAAATTACCAAAAAGATGAAGCTGGTCCCTCATCTTTGAATATTTTGYCCTGAGATGAGAATTCCCTGTTAAGGCCCTGTTATTATGTACAGGCCAAAATGAAGCTACCAGTTGATTTTTTCAAATCCAGCTTTAACATTGACGTCTTTAAAATGTTCATAAATTGGCATAAGTTGTCTAGTGTTACAGGGCTTTTACATCATACAAATCTCACACATAAATATGAGTCTGATTAAAAAGGGTGAATAAATGTTGGTCAATAAACTGACCTGGTGCCCCAACTTGGTAAAAGTATAGTGCAAGACATAAATAGTTATCACTCTTTCTGTTTCACCACACAGACAACCATTCACTCACTAATCTGTGGACATGATGGATGATTTCAGAAAAGAGACAGAGGGAAGAATTTTCTCATAATCATTCTAATAATAAAAGTTCAGGGAGGAAGTATTTATACACCAGTGGTAATTTTTAAAAACTCCTTACCACACTTTTTAATTGTATAAATATTTTTCAACAAATTTTTTTCAACCGAAAAACAAAACAAAACAAAAC
>NW_013952466.1:689674-703068 GCF_001266775.1 Austrofundulus limnaeus
CTAAATAATTGATGTAATTGATTTAACGGCACAATAATTTATTTGTCAAACTTCTTTTTGACCCTATAATTTATTTTAATTTGCCAGTTATATATTTATACATTTATTTCCAATAATGATAGGTTCTGTCCTCCATACATGTGTTGGTKCATCGCTGCAATGAGCCAACACATGATGACATGAAAATGACATCCAGCCTAATAATATTACCTGATCATTGGTGCTCGCAGGAGAAGAGGAGGCC
This sequence comes from Austrofundulus limnaeus, assembly GCF_001266775.1. NCBI lineage: Eukaryota > Metazoa > Chordata > Actinopteri > Cyprinodontiformes > Rivulidae > Austrofundulus > Austrofundulus limnaeus. The sequence continues at coordinate 689,919 of NW_013952466.1, forward strand.
ATGATGAATCAGGGTGTGGATGTTTGCTCCCACCTCTGCTGCCACTGTCAGTCTGGTGGTCAGCTTCAGGATTACAAAACTGCAGAATTGACCACCAAGTGGTGGTCTGTGTTGAGCTGTCAGTCGTGATTCTACACCTCCTGTCATCTGAGGCCAGGTGGTCTTACTTTATTTAGTGTTAAAATAGCAGACTATACTCTGCTCTACTCAAAGCAATTTTATTGTTCATCATCTGCCTGTTTAATTAAATAATACAACATATAAAAGTTTTACTTTATAAAGAAAAACAAATGGAATAATAAAATAACAAGCACATCCATTATAATTGAGGTCATAGTTCAGGTTAGGGATGAGTCTATGACATCATTGTTTTCAAAATGTTTCGTTTAGGCCCAATGGGAATGTAATGGAGGCATTTCTAGATCTTCTCACTCTGGATTCCAGTAAAAAACATTCAGTGGTTTCTAAAAATCTGTTTGTGTGTGGARAAAAGGCTCAAACAATTAAAAGCCATTGCATATCCACAAAACTCTGTTTCTGTGTTCACGAGGTTTGACCTCAGRCAGGCCAGAAAGATGGCAGCCCATCCTGAGCCTGGTTCTGCTGAATGGGTTAGACAAAGTGCAGATTTAACACAGTCTGAGGGCTTCCTTGGAAAGATAACTTGTTGATTTTATTTACCCTTTGAACTCATTTACAGCAAGTAGCTAAGGGYAAATTAATGAAAGTGTATTTTGCAAAATATGTTATTAGTCATTGAAATTAGGCGTTCTACAGAAACATGATAAGCTGTCCTGAGAACAACAAGAACAGTTAAAAAAAACTAATGAAAGTTTAAATAAATGAAGGTATTTTGCAAGCAGCTATGCTGATCTATGATATGTGTGAGAGCGATTAGGGCCTCCTTTACAGAAAAACTGTCAAAACATGTTTTTGACATCAAAGTGGAATCAAATGTTTACAGATTAATCCAAATTAAACGACAGAGAAATGGAAGGATTATGGGACATGAGATGAGATATCTGATAAATTATTCACTAAAAACTCTACATCCTGTTTGTATCGTGTCATTTCTGACTTCTTTCTGTTTTAGGCAATTCATAGCTAGTTTTTATTTTTGATACACACGGTTTCTTCAAATTTTTTTGTTTTTGTAGTTTTAATTTCTTTTGCACATTGTAATACTACAGCACATTTCATTCAGCAATGAAATTATGGTTTTTGTGGGGCTTCTGTGAGCTCCCAACAGATCCAAGACAGCATCATACCTGAAGGCTTGAAGCCTGTCAGCTGCACCACCTGAAACAGGAAGATAATCACATAAAAACCCACGTTAAACACATGTGCAGGTGGAGTCATGGAATAATGATAGAGCATACATGTTACTCACTTGGTTTCCTGATACTTGTTTCAAAGAAAAACGCACAAAACTCTCTTTTCTGAAACTTTCTGAAAGAAATAAAAGGAGAAAACAAACAACTGAATTGAAGATCTGTGTTTCAGGATCCACACATTTGTTTATGCAAGGTCAAATCAAGTGAGACAAAGTCAAGCTCAGTACAAAACAAAGAAAGCTTTATAAAACTCACAGAAAACAAAAAAATACTAACAATCTGAACAACAAAGGCAGTTTATGAGAATTTTTAGTTTGAATTATTTCACTTTAGTTGGCAGATTTGCTTTGTCAGTTCTTCTGATGTTTACAACATGGCTGCTGTTTAGTGAAGACTTTACTMGTTCAACTGCTGCTTCTGTGGGTTTTCTGAGTACTTGGTTTCCTCCCACAGTTCAAAACCATACATGTCAGGATAACTAGGAATTTTAAATTGTCCTTAGATGTGACTTTGCAAATGYTTGGTCCTTTTGGCAGTGGCCTGTACAGGGTCTCTTAAAAAGTTGTTAAAATAAATCCATTGGACTTCTTTTCTGTAGCTGATATTTAGATTCATACTTGAAGAGTTTTTCATTTCAAAAGTTTCATGTTCCAATTTTAAAGCTGAATGGAATGACACATTTATGCAAGATAAAACTGACCCAGACCATCGGGGAAAATAAACTCTGGTCCATTTAAAGTGGACCAAATGTGTAAGATGTGAATATGCTATGTTTTAGAAAAATAAAAAACAAAACCTCCTTTGTCTAGACGGTACCTTTTAGGTTTAGCTCCCTTGAACTATGAATGAATTAGCAAATACAGAAAATGCACACATTCACAAGTGTCCTCATACAGGTAGTTCTAAACAATGAACCATTTAACCCTAATTTTATGTCAGTCTGATATTTTGCAGCAGCATCTGCTGTCTAATGTTCAGCTCTCATTTTTATTGACAAGTTTCAGTGCAGGCGATAATTCTTTATAGCAGAACAACCTTTAAAAGGCTTTCATAAGCCCTTGATCAGGCCAGCCTTCTCTAGAATGTCAGTTACTCCCTTCTTGTGCTGATGGTACGAGCTGTGCAGAAACTTGTCCTTCACTTAGCAGTGTGTGAAAGATTTTCAGTATTGCAAATTTCCTTTTTGTGGTTGGAATAAATAGAAGCTACTGTATGTTCTGAACACCAAAGAAAAAGCAAAAATTCACAGTTTTGAACCAAAATCATCTTACGTTGAGAAAAACATGTTATGACTGTCAGTTTCATGTGATATTGTGAAATCTAGTGAAATGTGTAAGCACTCAGAGATGTGTTAGATGAAGATGACTATCAGATAATATCACTTAAAATTTAGTTCATTGTGAGTAAAACTGYTTGAGGTATTGCCATTTTTGTGCCGGCTAATGTCAATTAGTAATGGCAATGTTGAATTAGGTTGAATCCAAATGTTAATAATTTGTACAAATACAGGCAATCAAACAACACAATAAGTAGGTCATCTGGATGGGTTCTTCTTTAATGGARCGTTTCGTCTCTCCTTCAAAAGACTCCTTCAGTCTGAGGAGTTTCAGGTAAACTCAACTTTCTGAGCACAGCCTCCACATGGTGGACAAACAGGTTTAACAATGAATATCACTATTTAATTAAAAAATATGGAGCTTAAAACRGAGGGAGTCATCAAGCAAGAACTCAAGATATTTTTATGTGTGAACCATCTCTATAACATTTCCTTCAAGTGTGGACACAGTGGGGATCATCTGAGGCAGCTTCTTGGTGTTTGCAAACATTAGTTTAGTCTTGTAGCAATGAGTACCAATTTTAGCTGCAGGAGTGTTTGCTGGACCACTTCAAAAGCTCTTGAATTCCTCCTTATTCTAACTTCACCAGCCCCTCTTTCACCACTTTTTTGTTTGGTGTTTAAAAGCAGCTGGATTTGATTCCTTCAAAGTGCTTCAAGCCCCGCCCCCTTACTGTTTCCAGATTGGTCCACTCCTGTTTGAGAGAGGGGCTTATGTTTTCTAGCAATGCAGACAAATGTCATGTACTATTTACAGGGTTCATGCAGGTTAGAGGTAGACCTTTTAAGACCATTAAGAATAACATTTAAGACCAAACCGAGGCATTAACAGATACATTCAAATGGTCCCAGAAATTTTAACATWGACATCTTTTATTGCTTTCAATTTAGCCATTAAAGAATATTTAATTTTAAAACAAGAACACTAATTTATTTTAATGAAATGGTCATATCTATCTAACCACTGGCACAGTGGCTCAGTTCATTGAGCTGATGCCTCTCAGCAAGAAGGTGGCCGGTTCAAATCTCGGCCTGGAGACCTTTCTGGGTACAGTTTGCATGTTCTCTCCGTGCATGTGTGAGTTTTCTCCGGGTACTTCGACTTCCTCCCACGGACCAAAAACATGACTGTTAGGATAACTGATAACTCCAAATTGTGCCTAGGTGAGAGTGTGAATGGTTGTTTGTCTCTATGTGGCCGTGTGATGGACTTGGTACCTATCCAGCATGTCCCCTGCCCCTCGCACTAGGGGCACCAGTGACACCTGTGACCCTGAAAGGAAGAAGCTGTCAATGGATGCATTATGGGTCATATCTATGAGACCTTCATATCGACTGCTGTGGACCGTGTAGTGGTCACCTTAAAGGGAATAAACAATAAACTGTCTTTGACCTTAGGCCTACGGGCCCTTTAAGACAGACAGAACTCTGTTCCAGTTAAACCGAATTTAAGCCATAAAGGTAATCTTAACCTTAAAGAGATATTCTCTTTTTCTTAATCAGATAATAAACAGAATAATCTTAATTATTTTTTTTATTTATTTTTCTTTCAACTAAGAGTTCTTATGCATTTGATAATTAGAGACAATGTTTATCAAAGTTGCTTGGAGCGTCTGTTGTAAAGTGGTTAGGGGAGTCGTCCTTGAACCGGAAGGTTGCCGGTTCGATCCCCGTCCAGTCAACTAAGTCGTTGTGTCCATGGGCAAGACACCTTGCCTACTGATGGTGGTCAGAGGYTCCGGTGGCACTTGTGTATGGCAGTTTCGCTTCTGTCAGTGAGCCCCAGGGCAGCTGTGGCTACAATTGTAGTTTGCCATCATCAGTGTGTGAATGGATGAATGTCTGTAGTGTGAAGTGCTTTAATTGTCCTGAATGGATAGAAAGGCACTATATAAGTGCAGTCCATTTACCATTTACATGAGGAAGGAGGACAGATCCTGTCCCTCTCATTGTGATTTAGTTATTTTATGGATTTTTCTGTTGAAATATCTTACTTAACTAAACTAATTGTTTTGGTTTAAGTTTTACTATGAAACATCAATGTTTTATTTGTCTGAATCATATTGCAAATGTCTTGYGTTGAAATAATTCATTCTTTCAGTGTTGGAGRGCTAATGTCAACATGACATGTGCWGCTGTGCAGATGGCCAAAAATCTGTGTTTAGTTTCAMACTGGCGATGGGCAGTCTCTGAACTAACATTTCTAATCTCACTGTTTACTAATTTATCAAACTGAGGGCAGACCTGGGAACCTTTCCCTTTTAGTGACTAAGAACTGGTCCGACCCTTAGTAAAAAGACACACTTTCTGTACCCCAACACGGAAGCAGCTGTGTTCTCTTCGCGGGGAAACAACGCTTTGGCTGTGAAATTCGGCCCATTCGCCAACAGAGAATCTCCGCAGCCGGGACATTGCRAACACATGGCGTGTCTCACAAAACACGAGCTTAAAAGTTCCACAAGTAACTTGTTTTTAAACCTTCCCCTGGGAAGGAATTTTATTTTGAAAAGGGATCCAGTTTTGCCTTGCCTCTACCCTGCGGCTTGACGCAGAACCAGACTGGCGCTGGAAGGGAACATGCCRGGAAATGTTTACAGCCAAGTAAGCAACCTGAGGGATTCCTACTGAACTTGTCTACTTTCCTACTGCCTGAACCGTTGAGGGATGACTCTCATCYTCAAGGGAAAAGTTGGCTGTTCTGAGTGTACTCCTGGTTCTGGCTTAGTCCGAGTGAAAGACACTTTGCCTTTCTGGTTAAACCCACTTTCTTTAAAATAAAGTTAAAAGAACAAATCTCACCTTCCTCCTTTTCTTAAACTATCTGCCTTGCCAAAACCTAAGTTTTGGCAAGGCAGGTAGTTAATTTGTCATATTAAAAATTAATTAAGCTCGGACGCATTCTTATTGTTGTTAATTCTTAAACTTTATAGGAAAATTGATTGTCCACAATAAAATTGTTCACTCATAATTAGTTTGATTTATGTAAATAAACGATCTCGTTTGTTGCTGGATCAAATCCAATTCACTGAGTTGAATCACTTATTGTGTGTTATTCCCATTTGCACAAAGGAGGRATTTCCTTAATAAGCCAAGAACACTTGATAAATATTTTCCCTATAACTTTAATTATAAGAGGTGTAAGTACTCTTACAACCACTTCCAACCAAGTGCAAAAATCACTGATATCAAGCCAAGTCTTATTGAAAACACACTTTCCTATGTTCAAAGGACAAGRAGCAGACATGACTGAACAACTTTGTTATTTGGGCAAGTGAACAAGCTCGTATGCAGGGGGTTGTAGCGACAAAGAGGTCAAAAACYTGCAAGTAAACTGTTCCGTCAGCTGTAGTAGTTTAACCATGTACCATGACTGGTAGCAAACGTAGCATCTCATGAAGACAGACCAAGTCAGTCTCTGATTACTGTGCTTTACTCTGTTTATTTACAGTACGCAACCAATGCTTCTTGAGAATGATCAAAAGTAAAATAATAATAATAATAATAAGACTTGTCAAAATGAAATTTAAGAACTTAGATGAAAATCTAGGCACTTTTAGGCCTAAAATTTAGATTTTTGAATTTTAGACTTTTTTTTACTTTTTAAAACCCTGGATGAACCCTGTTTTCAATTAAAATATGTCAACAACAGAAGACTTGTTCATCCAGCCTTACATGTTGGACTCAGAGTCTGACCCAGAACAAGAGGACAATTAAGATGAGGAAATTGTAGTTGGTAAGCCCAGACCTTATATGGTAATTCTCTTGCAGATTATTGGACGTACTYGTTCAGAAAATGTAATAGAAAATYGAGAAAACTGAATGGGCTGAAAATTTGACTCAAACAGAATATAAAGATATCTATGCAGAACCAGAAGYGACTAAGTTKAACTTTTCTGCATTCACAGAGCCTCCAAGTACACAACAAAATATTTAACAGCTAAAAAAGTGGATTTTGCAGGACATGTCCATTTTATAACAACACAAAGAAAATTTCAGAGCAGAAATACAGGTAGGCTTGACTTGAATTGACTGTGTGCAAGACAAAAAACCCCCACTGTTATTAATATGAAAAGTTGAATCCTTGTAAACAATTGACACATAAACACAAGTTAAGTGATTAATTTGCTAAAAACACATTTTGACTGTTAAACAATTACCCTGAGCTAGAAACTGGATAACAACTAGTCACACTGTACCATTTTTGATGACTAATGATGTGGAGGTGGAACAGGTGGGTCCAGAAGTCTCACTTGTCTCTGGGCTGGATGGAGTTGGTGGACTGCGGCTCCAGGAAGTAATCGGRGCCCTCTGGGAAGGCAGGAAGCTGGTGGGCTGGGAGCAGTTCTGTCAACACACACCACAACCCAGTCATGGTTAGAGTTATGGTATGATTYTGGACTGGATGTGGCGCAGGGGCTGGTTACTGGAAAGTCACAGGTTTGATTCCCTGCCATGCTTATGTTTTGTTGTGTCCTTGGGAAAGACACCAATTGTCTAACTTCTCTCTGGGTGCTTACATAGCTGCCTGCCGCTCTGCCTAGGTGTATTGCACATGGGATTGGTTAAATGCAGAACACAATTTTTTGTCAATGTATGGGAACACACAATGATGACATCACACATTTCACATTCAATTACTGTAAATTTGGGGTGAGTTTGTTTCTATCACTGCTGTGTGCTTCTGTTTACTTACTGTAAAAGATAAGGCCTTTCTCTTTTCTCTGATTCTTTTTATGGCATTCCTCACCTAAATCAGACACATATTTTAAAACCATTTATTAGTCCAAAAAGTCTTACATGCTTTATAAAGAGACAAAGGCAACTGCTGACAATGACTTGAACATATCTTACCTCACTGTTGTAAACAGCATAGACTAAGAAGATGTAAAGGCCCTGTGAAGAGGAGAGAAACACACAAAAAAACATTAACAATGAGCAAAAGAGAACAAAAATATTGACAGTGTACTTTGTAACCTCAGACAAACTATGCTTTTATTCTTACAAAAAAATCATTTTTGCAAACTTGGTTCTATTAAGTTTTTTCTCCTTTAGAACAAGAAACTCAGTCAGATTCACAAAAGTTTTCTTTTTAAAGTCAGCCAAACTAAATCCAAAATTAATCCACTTAGTTTGAATAAAAGACAAAACCTCTATCAAAAATATATATTTTAAAATAGTCTTTTTTTCTCAGAAACTAAAATTTGTTGACCTTGAGTATGCCTGAATATTGAAATACAGCAATAAAGTGGTGGCTTCACCCAGCTAACAAAGTAAGTACAGTAAACACTGCTAACAAAGTCTTGCAACAGAAATGTCACCAAGATTGGAACTAAACTAGTTTTTACGTGGGTTGTAGAAGAAACAGGCCAAATATTTAGACAAATTGCTAAGCTGTTCTCAGAAACTTGCTGCCATATAAACATGCAAAACATGCTCTCATGTGATGTTCAGCTACTTACAAAAAAATCATAACATTTTTAGAACATAATGRTACTACTGAAGTATATTTCAATGCTTATGTGATTTATACAACCATGGAATATTTAAAAACAATACTCTCAAAAGTCTTGAGCATGTTAGCCATCAGAGAGTACATTTTGGACCACAGACTCCCACTGAACTATTTTGTCAGTACGACTAAATTGCTGTTTCACATTTTTAACCTACACATTCTCACTCCCATGTCGTCACATATTGACGCTTTTCCAAAGTCCCCTCTACGTCAGATTTTGACGCGCCGGGTACCCCCCTCGCGTCAGTCCTTGACGCCCGCGGCTTTTCCGGGTTGCGCCACCAGGGGTCTTTGGGTCGGGGGTCTGAGGTTAACATGAGGGATCAGGATTAATGGTTAAGTTTAGGTACTGGGATCAGGGGTAGGATGTCCATGGTGAATATTAGGTAATTTCAGGCTTTGGAACATGTTGACGTGAATTTCCTACATTTTCTAAAAATGGTTAATTTTAGGTACTAGGGTCAGGGACAGGATGTCTAAAGTGAACAAAGGTAATTTAAGGCTTCGAAACGGTAGTTTTTGCGCTTTTTCTACACTTTCTGAAAATATGACAACAGATTTCGCCCCATCTCGTCAGTAACTGACGTGACGGGGGTACCCGGCGCGTCAAAATCGGACGTAGAGGGAACCTTGGAAAAGCGTCAATATGTGACGACATGGGAGTGAGAATGGGTTGTTTTAACAGGCTAACCTTGCTGGCCTTGAGTCTTGCTCAGTCTGTAAACAAATTGAAACTGATTGACATAAAGCCAATTCTTTTTAGCAAACTATTCAGAAGGCACATATTTATCTACTATGAGGATTGCAATCATTAAAAAAAATCTAAAATCGTAAATAAACAAAACAGATAATTAATTAAGGGTTCAGGCATTTGTGCACATCTAAAACTTAAACTGTTTAGGTGATTTCAGGAGATCATCTAAGGTCTTGATGGTTTTGGCCACTTTATACCCTGACCTCTATTGGGTATATTCATTATATGTGAAATAAAATACACTGGATATAAATATATACCTGCTTTCTGTTTCGTTGATAGTGAGTCTTTGCCTCATGTGAAGGAATTGGAAGATGTTGTTCCTGTCTGTCGAGGTAAAGCTCTCAATTTACTGGTCTGTCTACATTTCAACCCTCACATATACGTAGTTATGCTTTATGATTAATGACCGAAATAATGAGATCCTGATACAAGCAGCTGAAAGCTTTCTCTGTTGGGTGTCTGGGTTCAGCCAGAAAAATAAGACGAAGAGCCCCAACATCCAAGGGTAGCTCAAAGTAGAGCCACTTCTCTTCTGCTTTGAAATAAGTCAGCTGAGAGGATTTAGGCAACTATGCCTCCCAAATGCCTATGTCTAGAAGTTTTCAGAAGTTGCTGGTGGGATCCTCTCTGACATGGAAAAGCCTTGGGATCACAAAGGAGGAGCAGGAAAGTGTCACCGGGGAGACGGATGTCTGAGTCTCCCTGCTGGACCTTAGCTCCACAAACTAAATGTGGATAAACAGCAGAAAATGGAGGGATGAAGGGAGGATGGCTGGATGGATGGATGGATGATGACGGAAGGGTGGATGGATGCATGGATGGATGGATGGATGGATGGATGGATGAATGGATGTATGGATGGATGGAGTGCTGATGGATGGATGGATGAATGGATGGATAGGTGGATGATGGATGGGTGGATGATGGATGGGTGGATGGATGGATGATGGATGGATGGATGGATGATGGAAGGATGGATGGATGGAGTGATGATGGATGGATAAATGGATCATGGATGGATGGATGGATGGATGGATGGATGGATGGATGATGGATGGATGTGTGAACTGCATATTTGGCCATTTTAAAAGAAAACTTGATTAACAGCAGAACAAGCCTGACAATAACGTGTTTTTCTGATTTTTTTCTACATTTCAGGCCTACTATGCATTATAGTGGTTGTTGCCTGGCAACACTTTTGCTTTGCTGGGCTGTAAAAGTGTTGAAACATAACAGAAAAAGCAAGAAATAGAAACAAAAAGAGAGTGCTCATATTGTAAACTAACTTTTCAGCTGAGTAGATGCACTTGTTGACACTCGATTTCATTGAAAGTTTTATTAATTTTTTTTAATAAACTGCATTGTCAGTCACTGATTAGTTCGTCTGACTTCCTCTGCTGATGAAGTTGGCCTTGCTTGTGGTAWAATCATAAGGTTCAGTTCTTGGTTCGACATTATTCAATAGTTATATTATTCCACTTGTATAAGTCATTAAGAAATATAACTTAAAAATGTAGAAACATTCATAAGGTTCCTCAGAAGTCTAAGTCTTGTTGGTTGAATTTTGAACACTTTAAAATAATTTGTGTTACAGCTTCTTTTCCTAAAATCACCCCAAACTTGCTGCAAACATCCCAAATCCATCTTTTTTTCCATGAGCTGTATTTGAACTCTCCTTATACAAGAAGACACCCAAGGCTACAACACTGTATGTTTGAATTATGTCATTGGTAGATAATAAGTATATAAAAAAAATCTTGTCCAACGTGTACAGTGGGTGGCTTGGCCCAGTGGTAGGGAAGTCATCTTTCAATTGAGGGGTCAAGGTTTCAGCCCCCAGTCCCTGCAGCGCACCAAAGTGTATTTGCTCAGTTATATTACCAAGTTTTCATCATTTGTATTTTTTTTGTGTATTTAGTATAAGCACTTTGAAGATTCTGTTCTTATTCTAAGCATGTGTAGCATCAAGGAACCCCTTCTTTTATAATCTTTAACCTATTTTCATCTTTACAGCTACAGCTTTGTGTAAAAAAATAATTTTCTTATGACTAAATCTCTGATACTGTTCAGATAGGTTGTTTTCTGAGGCTTCACACACTTGGAATATCTTTTCAGTAGAGACAAGTAGAGTGAAGGACAAGTAAAGTGTTCTTAAACTTTTTATACTAAGAAGAGAAACGATTTATGCAGGAATGAAATGGGTTCTTTTAGTTTGGGAATTTGTAAAAATCTGTAGAAAAAAGAATGTTGATGATTTATGCTTTAATTTTCAAAAATTAGTCAAGTATTATTTTATTGACAACCGCTGGCTATTTATTTATTTATTTATTTATTTATTTATTTATTTATTTATTTATTTATTTATTTATTTATTTGTCATTGCAGTAGACAGTCCAGTGATCCTGCTAACAGAAGCTCTTTGAACAGAAAAAGATAAGACTTCTGTGTTGGTGCTCAAGTTCCTGACCTTGTAAAATTTTGATTGACAAAATTTTGACGTCTTTCCACTTTAGATAAAACAGAGGAACCCTGGCTCTTTGCCCACTTGTTTTTATCAGTGTCTTTGTCTTTGTTTTCTGTGCTGGTCCCTTGTCCTCATCTTCCCTAAAAGTGTTTAATTTTTGCTTAGGTTGAACACATTTTTTGTGTAGARATATTTTGCAAAGTCCAGCAGTAGAAAATCTAGAAAAAGTAAAGTTGTAACAAAGTACAAATACTTTGTTACTGTACTTGAGCTCATCTGTCCGTCCGTTTTCTTCCTCTTATCTGGGGTCAGGTCTTGGGGTCAGCAGCCTAAGCAGAGAGACCCAGACCTCCCTCTCCCCAGCCAATTGGGCCAGCTCATATGAGGGAATCCCAGGGTGTTCCCAGGCCATCTGAGAGACATAGTCCACCTCAACTGGTTCCTCTCAACGTGGAGGAGCAGCGGCTCTACTCTTGAGTCCCTCCCGTATAACTGAGCTTCTTACCCTATCTCTAAGAAAGAGCCCAGACACCCTGCAGAGGAAACTCATTTCGGCCGCTTGAATTCACGATCTCGTTCTTTTGGTCACTACCCAAAGCTCGTGACCATAGATGAGGGTAGGAACGTTGACCGTGTTTAAACTGAACGCTTCACCTTTAGGCTCAGCTCTCTCTTCACCACAACCAATCGGTAAAGCACCCGCATCACTGCAGACACATTGATGRACTTAAGTAGAACTTAGTTCTACCATTCTACCACTTTATGAAACAGTATTGGTTCACTTAAAGTWAATGGTCAAGAACTTTAAAATGCATGGAATTCTGTGTATATTTCTACTAAGTAGAACAGTACTTAAGTAGAAACGAGTATTTTTTTCAGCTGACTTTTAACTTCTACTCCTTATATTTTTTAAAAAAAGGAAAATGTTGAAAGCCATTCTTTCCTTTCCTACTTTATGTTTGGCTTGTTTTTTATTCCAAAATTTAAAAAAATATATCCAGATACACATAATGGAGCCTCCTGGATATAGTGAGTTAACAGTCTTTGGATGATAAGTATAAATATATACAATTCTGACACCCAACTGGTTTGTCCTGATGCATCACACCTAGGTGACACAAATCACATCACACTCCAGCAGATCATAGCAGCTGTATGTCTAGTATGAAAATGACRGTGGTATATAAACTGTATGCAACTAAAACGGTTTGCATTGTGCATATTAAAATTTTCAACATTAACTTAAAATTAACTTAAGACCCGTTAAAGCAGAACTTGAAGAGGTGTGTTAGAGCAAGGAAACAAGTACAACATGCAGGATAGTGGCTCTCTGAGACCAGGATCAGACACTTCTGGTATATTATGACTGTAACAGTTTTGCTTCTAATAGAAAGAGCATTGAATTGCTACAAGTCAAATGTGCTACATGAAGAAAATTTAATTTGGTGTGTGTCATCTGCACTGCAATGCAGCTATACCAAAAATAACGTGACAGGACTTTCAATCATTTTATGAGGCAGTTTTTGGTTCACTTAAAATAAATGGTCAAGAACTTTAAAATGCATGAAATTCTAGGTACAAGTCACAGTTTTGGAGCTATGAAGATGAGCTCCAATAGCCTACCAGGTTAAGGGGGAAAAAGTTGTGACAGTCTAAGTGAAAAACAAGAATTTGAAAGATATCCTGGGACAAAGAAGTTAATGTGTTTTAACAAGTTGTTAATGGAAGAAAAAGAGCAGTATTTATT
>NW_013952466.1:707515-712147 GCF_001266775.1 Austrofundulus limnaeus
GGATGGATGGATGGATGGATGGATGGATGGACTTTGTGCAAAAGCCTGTGTTGGCAATGACAGCTTCAAGACGCCTCCTGTATGGAGAAACTAGTCGTATGCATTGCTCAGGTGTGATTGTGGCCCATTCTTCCACACAAACAGTCCAAATCTTGAAGGTTTTGTGGGCCTCTTCTACGAACTCTGATCTTTAGTTCTTTCCATAGGTTTTCTATTGGATTCAAGTCAGGTGATTGGCTAGGCCATTCCAGCAGCTTTATTTTGTTTCTCTGAAACCAAATGAGAGTTTCCTTGGCGTTGTGTCTGGGGTCATTATCTTGCTGAAATGTCCAGCCACGTTTCATCTTAATCATCCTGGTAGATGGAAGCAGATTTTTATCAAGTATTTCTCTGTACATTTTTCCATTCATCCTTCATTCAGAAATTTGCCAGTACCATATGCTGAAAAACAGCCCAGTGCTATGATGTTCCCACCTCTAAACTTCACTGTTGGTATGGTGTTTTTGGGSTGATGTGCAGTGCCATTTGACCTCCAAACATGATGTGTATTATGGCACCCAAACAGTTCAATTTTGGTCGCATCTGACCAGACCATATTCTCCCAGTATTTTACAGGCTTGTCTAAATGTTGTGCAGCAAACTTTAAACAAGCTTCAACATACTGCCTCTGAATCATACTGATCTACTGCCTCGAAGCATGCCTCGGACAGGCCTGACGAGAGGACAGGAACTCGGTCACAAACTGAACTCTATTTAGGCCATGACAGGTCATTCTAACCCTGGAGCTCAAGCAGAGTCTCCACCTCCTAAACAAGGTAAAAAGAAACAAAACTTTCAACCTACCAAAACTCAAAATAAAGGTGCTAACGGGAAACCAAGGTGGGGCAATCAAAATCAAAAAAGCGACCACAGACCTCAACAGTGGGGTCCAGGTCCTAAAACAAAACCTACTAARGGGTACCAAGGTTACCCCAACAATCATGGATGGCCTCAAAACAGACCACCACGCAAAGAATCTTACCCTCCTTCACCACGTACAGAATGTGCTGAACAGGGCAAGAAGTCAAATTAGGTTGACAACACAAATGATTACAAATATCTGAGTGCAGAGTTGGAAAAAATGTGTCACGCATTGGAAGATTTCAAAAAGAAAGACAATGATGACGACGATAAGAAACCTCATGTAAAATGTATCGACTTTGTAAGGACTGACTCAATGTGCAAAACAGACACTGAAATCACATCCTTAAATAAAGGGGGGGGGACCCAAACATGACCAACACTGTGTTGATGGTCCAAACAGACCAAGTGAACACACAGACTGACCAGCATATAACAAGAGAATGCGTAGGCGACCTGAGGTCGCAGATTTTCTTTGTGACCRAAACACAAAAGGGTTCGCAAGGAAGTTTTATCTGACACTGAGACTGGAGAACYCAGTCACGGTGGAGGCCCTCCTAGACTCCGGGTCGGACYTAACAATTATGTCAAGCAAACTGTTTGAGGAGCTGTGTGCAGCTGCTAAATGTGCTAATAAAAAACATCCAGAAGCAATGCTCCGTGGAGATAAAAGCTTTTGGACAGAACAACACCACTCTATCCACTGTATCTTTGATACAGATACAGCTCAGCTGGATGACATTCATACACCCAGAGTATGTGTTGCCACTGGACTCTATCCCATTCCTAGCGGGCCAAGATCTCTTGTACAGAGTGAGCGCACAGGCAGATTGGGTGGATATAACACTCTGGACCAGAACCGGAGAACCAGCGCCATTAACCGTCCCACCTGAGTGGGACACAGACTGCCTAGCAGTGGACACTGCAGAGGGCACGACTGACCCCTCACCTGAGAATAGAGACCAGGTGAGTGAGACCTCAACTGCATCTGAGTCAGCGGCAGCTAAACCACAGGACCCGACTCTGACACACAATGACACCTTCCTCTGTGAGCTGACAGACAGCAAACAAAGAACACTACCTACCACAGGTAGTGAAAGGCCTACAGATCCAAGGATCCCACACAGATGATGCTGTCCTATCCCTCTGGACAGATAAATCTGCAATCAGCCAGGTCTTCTATGAAACCTTAGCTGAAAAACACTTAGGCCTACAACTGGTGAAAAAATCTTTTCGCTTCCCAACAGACACTAACAGCAAACAGGTTCTGACTGCAACAGGAGTCATTAACCTGAAACTGATCTGGAACCTACGAGAACTGGTCCATCTGATCCTCGTGGTCCCAAACCTTCCACATTCGGTATACATAGGTTCTGACATTTTGGTGAGACTAGGTGTCCAAGTGGACACCATCAACAAGGTACTGTGGTCCCTGAAAACAACCCCAAAAGAACTTCTTGTGCTAGACACAGTTAACCTAAAGGCTGGACAGACCATCTCTGAGGTCTGCCAAGTCGCCAACCACCAACTTACCACAGTCCCTCCTCAAGCAACAAACATTTTGGTGCGAATCCATATCCCAGCTGGTCAAGCTATTGACTACAAATAGGCTTTTTTTCAACCATCTCCTAGGATCTTAAACCTAGGACTCTCTCTCGAGGCCACAACAAAAGTGAGCCTCGACTCCAGGACTACTTCTCTRGCTGTGTGCAACACAAACACAGAAGAGATAGTGATCCCTAAAAACAAGCCATTAGGATGGTTAATCAGCACCGATTTTCATGACTTTGAACTGAGCGTTCCAGTTTTGGGAGAAATTCCTGAGAATTTAATCCCAGATCACCACACTGAGCCGGTCTTGTTCACAAAACCAACATGGGCCATAGCTATCTTCTCGGCCACCGATTTTGACCGTGACACAGTCAGAAGGATCGATCTCGACCAGGAAGACAGCTCAGTGCCTCAAACCTACAGCGTCCTACTTGTTAGCAGGCTGGACGACATGGAGGGGGATCCGCTGGAACTCCCCATAGACCAAGACCCCTCCTCAATTCCTTCACAGATTGAACAGGTGGTCGCCCAAGCCGACGCCCTAACAACTGATGAAGAAAGAGACAAACTTCGCAAAGTTGTCCTAAAGTATGAGAAGTCATTCTCAACTGACTCATGGGACTGCGTATTGACCACATTCCACACAGTACGCATCCCAACCCCACCAAATTATCCACCAACATATGTCAGACAATACAAAATCCCTTTGGCAGCGCATCAGCCTGTCCAAGAAATCATTGATAACCTTTTGGAAAAATGTATTATCAGACCGTGCAATAGCACTTAGTCTGCGCCTTTATGGCCAGTTTTGAAACCAAARGGGAAGTGGAGACTCACAATAGACTACAGAAAGCTGAACAAACAAGTTCCCTTGTCCAGGTGGCCAATGACCCAGCTCCAGCAGGAACTGTCCAAGGTCACCAATGATAGGTACTTCTCAACACTCGACATGGCTTCTGGTTTCTGGACCATACCTGTACACGCCGAGGACCAACACAATTTAGCTTTCACCTTTGCTAGCCATCAATACACCTTCACCAGTTGTCCCTTTGGCTACGCTAACTCGCCTGCAGAGTTCAACATTTTTCTGAACAAAGCGTGTCCAGATGCTTATGAACGTGGGACTCTGATTTATGTTGACGACATTCTCTTGAGACAACCAACTCTGGAGGAACATTTGACTGAAATAGACCATGTTCTAAATCAGTTGACAACTGCTGGTGCCAAAATCTCACTGTCAAAATGCCAGTGGTGCAAAACTAAAGTGGACTATGTGGGCCTACTAGTAGGTCCTGAGGGAGTGCAACCACAACTTAGTCGCACCCAAGGCCGAGACAACCTCAAAACTCCCTCCAATCTCAAAGAGCTACAGAGTTTTCTGGGTGTGTGTAACTACTCACGCCAGTTTATAGAAAACTACGCAGATCTGGCAAAACTACTGACTGAACTGCTAAAAAAGGACGTTCCATTTGTCTGGACTGACAGACAGCAGCAGGCAATGGACGTCCTCAAAGACAACCTAAAATCCGCCCCATGTCTGGCCTACCCAGACTACAACAAAGACTTCCTTTTAGAAGTGGGCTTCTCAGCTCACCGTCTAAGTGCAGTTTTGTATCAAATACATGACAAAGACAAACCTGTGGTGGCCTACGCCAGTAAAACAATGGCAGGCCCTGAGCCAAAATACTCAGACTGTGAGAAGGCCCTACTGACCACTGTATGGGCAGTAAAACACTTCACTAACTACATAGGCGGACTAAAAATCATTGTGGAAACACAACATCAGCCAGTGACTTTCCTAAACAGCCAATGCATCAGAGATGGTGTAGTGAAAAATGCACGTGTGGCCACGTGGCTCATGGCACTACAAAGTTTTGACCTAGAAATCCACTATGGACAAAACAAAAAATCACATCTGGGAACCGACTTGGCAATCTGCCAAAGCTGTACACAAGATGTACCAGCAACTCATATGCCAGTTGACAAAAAAGCATAAGTAAGTGAGGATCCAAATCATCACTATTTTGATGCTAACATCTGTAAAGACGCGATTGCAGTGTACGTGGATGTATGCTCATTCCACCACGACAAAGTCTGCAAAGCTGATGTTGGGGTGATCCTACTCCAAGACCAACAACAAGAAACTTTTAGTTTCAAATTAGGCTCTCAGTCCTCTCAGTA
>NW_013952466.1:712911-715561 GCF_001266775.1 Austrofundulus limnaeus
GGGTCCTCCGGAGGACCCGGCCTGTCGTTTTGGTCACAGCCGATGTAAGAAGAAATTTGCTTCTCAGTTACAGAAGGGTAAGATTTATGTACAAAAAATAAAATGCTACATGACATTGTAATGCTGTTTTATTTATTTTTATGTATTTAATAAGTACACTGGTGTGATACAACTTAGTACGTTTAATTGATTTTTGAGATATGTCTATGTCTTGATGCATGTGCTTTGTCCACCATCCTGGAAGATGCCCTAACCCTCCTGTAACTCTGAAGGTAGTCTTGCCTTGGTAGACCACAAAGTCTGAAAGACCAGTTGATGCAGAATAGACAAACACCTTCAATCCAGTTGGGTATGGTTTGCCAAGTACATACTGGCGCACCCAGTAAACTGAACCATTTGTTCATCAACGCATAATTTTCTTGTTGTTAGTCAACCATGTGTTTTCCAGATTTGGACTTCCTCTTAGAGTAAATTCAGATCGTGGCACACACTTTACAGCCGAGGTGATGCAAGAGCTGTGGAAGACGCTAGGCGTTAAAGCCAACTTCCATATTGGCTATCACCCACAGGCATCAGGCCAAGTAGAGAGAGCAAACAGAACTGTGGTAAGTATTTTAAAGAAGTACGTAGCCGCAAACCACAAGGACTGGGATGTGAAACTCCCTCTGGTCCTCATGGCCATCAGGGCCGCTCCACAAAAATTCACAGACATCTCTCCCTTCGAGATGATGACTGGGCGACAGATGACGCTCCCCATACATCTTTTGTACCAACCTGGTGACACCACTATGGCGACAGTCTACACCACACAAAAGTACATGAAAGATTTGGAGAAACATCTAAAAAAAACACCTTTGCTTTTGCTCAATGAACCTTGAAAAGTCCGCGGAGGGACGCAAAACATACTATGACCAAAAAGCCTCTCACGAAAAACTCCAGGTAGGAGAAAAAGTCTGGTACTATATGTTCGCTCCAACACAGGGACAAAGAGAGTCCAGCACTGGAATTCTTGCCCGCAAACTAATGCTCAGGTGGACTGGACCCCACCTGATAARAGACAAACTGTCTTCAGTTGTCTACCAGATCAAAATTAGCAAAGGACAAAAAGAACCAATCGTTAAATGGGTCCATCGCAACCAAATCAAACCTTACAAGACGTTCGATAATCTAACAAAAGATCAAGACCTCGTCACTAAATAAAACACCCTTCAATCAAAACACCCTAAAAGGTAAATGGGTCTTTAAAACAGATCTAAAAGAGGAAACTCTTGTAAAACTTAGAAACACTAAGTCTAGAGTTAAGTCTTAAAAGATTTTCAAATAGGTCATAACAACCAGCTAAATAAACACTTTTTGTCTTGACCAGCAGAGTGAGCTGAAGCATTTTTACGTCTTATTGCTTAGCCACTAACTTGGTTGATGTGTGTATGTTCGAAACCTCTCGTTGTTGGTAATCTGTTCGGCACGGGAAAAACATCACTGTGAGATGGTGAATAGCATTGTACTGGTTCTGAGCACCCACAGCCAAGAAATCGAGGTTTTGTATTGCTGTTAATGAGTGGATGTCTAACATGAAATTTGACTATGCCAACATGCAGTGATTGATAAATCTCACTTATTTACATGGCAATGTAGATTAATGCTACCTTAGGTACTGTAACCTACATTGGCCACACCCTTGTCTTCACCTCGATCCTGCTTGAATCTTCAAAGTGAGTCTCGACATCGACTCCAAAAATGATAAGGGTAACTAAATTTGAAAATCTAAAATCGCTCATTTTAATGACAGCTACAGAAGTAGACACTACCTAAAATAACTGAGTTATGATTGGAGGAATATGTTTTATGTGGAAATTGAGGCCTTCCTTAAAGAAGCCCTCTTTAGTCTCATAGATATAGACACTTATATCTACCCCTTAGTTAAAGCCACAACCCTTTAACTATTACGTGTAGCTTATCTGAAACATGATAGCTAACCACAGAGGCACACATAGGTTTAGCCAAATGTAAAATCCCAACTTAAGGTTAACCTAAAACCACATAGATGCATAACACATAGCAACCAGAAAAGCACTAGCTGGAGACGACTCAACACCCACCCTCCACGATGGCCCACCTACGCGGCTAAAGGCGACCAGGCTTCAACGCTCTCGAACTTCTCCTCCTGGTGGTACCCATCTTCACGGCATTCCATTGGTCTCTTCCTGGCTCCTGCTCAGAGATCGCTACCTTCGATCRAGAGGTCCCCTTTCATCGGCAACCTTCCAGAGAGCGACTCGCAAAAGGGGGTTCCTGAAATCAACTGTTCTTCATGGTGTTCCAGAAACTGGTTGACTCCAGATCAACCACAACAATCGTATGGAATTACCCATATGGATTATAATTCTTTCTTTCTTTGCTTCCAGTGGATTACAGACTCTATTGTTCCTTGGATTTAAAGCTGTGCCGCAATGGGAGTTATTCACAAATGTAGGGGTCACCTCGAGTGAAGAAACAGGAGTTACTGCCTCAAAGCAGGTCTCGGACAGGCCTGAAAGAAGGCAGGAACACTGAACTCTATTTTAGGCCATGATGGGTCACTGTGATGGAGGACTTCAGTCTCTTAATCAGATATTAAACAGAAACAATCTTTCTGTTCGTGATTCAGTTG
>NW_013952466.1:716640-723067 GCF_001266775.1 Austrofundulus limnaeus
ACCATAGACTTTGTATGTAAACCTGCTGCTCCTGACGCTGAAATCGCGTTCGGTGTGAACGCACCATTATGAATCAACTTGATCTCGTCTGACGTTCCCTCATTGTGTCACTTCACTTTGCACAGACAAATATTAAAGTAATGAGGAAAACCTTGGTAAAATTTACTCTCATAACTTAGTTATGAGAAGATGTAGGGAACTTATTTGCATAAGTAACCCCCCCTTACYCAAACATTATGGGGATCATAGAAAAAAAGGTTCCCTTTTGATATACTGTTCGTCTTGAAAAAAAAAAACGGAACTGAAAAGAACTCTGGCTATGGCAAGTTCTCAGTTTTGATTAKCCTTGGAATTATACCATTTTTTCCTTTGTATTACTTCAAGTTCAAAGAATTTCTGGGTGTCCATTTTCGTTGCAACTAATTTGGGGGTGATGACTTGCAAAAGGGGGTATGTAGGGGTCACCTCGAGTYAAGAAACAAGATTTACTGCCTTGAAGCAGGCCTCAGACAGGCCTGACGAGAGGACAGGAACTCTGTCACAAACTGAACTCTGTTTAGGCCATGAAAGGTCATTCTAACCGTGGAACAGAACCCCTCAGTTCTCTTAATCAGATAATGGACAGAACAATCTCTTCTGTTCGTGATTCATTTGTTGTTAACCAAGAATGTTTATGCATTTGTTAAATCATGATAATGACTATCACAGGAAAAAGTGGTACCACTTCTTTTCTTTTATCGTGCCTTAAAGATTTATAATTGTATAAAAAATTACAGAGAATCTGATTACAATGTTTTCATTGTGTTTTTATGTAAATCACTGTTTTTATTTTACTGTGAACACAGTAATATAATTGTGGATCTTTCCTGAGAAAATCTTTCATTTATCTGGACTAACAGAAGGTTCAGAACTGATTATAAAATAGAAATGTTAATTAATCATCARAAATGTTTTGCAGTGATTTCTCTTAGTCTATCAGAAGAAAGCTGAAAAGAGGTTATTATGTCATGTTGTTGAACAACCACAGAATTTTAAACTTGGGTTGGCACCGTCTAGCAAATTTTTATCTTTCTTTCTCTGACTCATCTCTAAGCCTGAGTGCGGAACCAAAGTTTGTCCGTTTCTTTTACTAACCCGGACGGCTTTGAGCAACACACTCTTCTTCCTGATTCCAACCTAGGAAGACAGCTGGGATTCTCTCCAGAGAAACCTCAGTTTGGCTTAAAGTCTGATCCCATGAGCTAATTAGGGAAGACTTCACGGCCAGGGACCCGGCATGCCTGCCGGTGGTCTCAACCCGAGGCCGAGCCTCTAAGTGTGTTTTTAACTCTGAGGGAGATTTTATTTTGGAAGGAGGAACCGGATATGGCTTGAATTTTTCTGGCTTGGACTGAAACAGATGAAAGTTACCTGAAAACACCTGTTCGCCAATGACCGGTAAGCGAGCCGACATCAGTTCCCTGACTGATCAGAGGCGAGCCAGCTCCTATCCCGAGGATGCCTTAAGAAGCCATCATCATGTAAAAGCTGATGTGTTCGGAGTGACGTGTCATGTGGAACCTGAGCTTAGAAAAGACGTGCAGTTCCGGTTGACCCACACTTTGATAAAAGTAAAAGTCGTAGTAACATACTAATCTTACTTTCCTCCTTTCCTTGTTCTTAATTTGCCAAAACTTAAGCTAAAAGTGCCCGTAAAATTGTTTGGTTGTAAACATCAGAACTGACGTTTTATTGTTCTATATAAGCAATCTGAGTTGATGTGAATTGAAATTTGGACGCGGGTTTTATCTCATTTAACTATGACGCTTGTTATAGGAATAACCACAATCAAGTGTAACTTARGATCTGTTCAATTTGTGTAAATAAATGATTGCATAGTGTTTTAGGAAACAACTTGAACTCGTCTGAATGTTCACTTGTGTCACTTTTCACTTCGCACAGAAGATATTAACAAGTAATGAGTAATACCTTGGTAAAAGTTTCCTCATAACCTTGTGTATGAGAGATGTGGGAAAAGCTTAATTCACCTTAAGCTCACTCTTACACCTGGTACTCCAGCTTCCCCCCACAGACCAAAAACATGACTGTCAGGTTAATTGGTAACTTCTAATTGTCCCTAGGTGTGAGTGAAAGAGTGAATGGTTTTTTGTCATGTTTGTCTCTATATGTGTCCCTGTGATGGACTTGCGACCTGTCCAGGGTGTACCCCGCCCCTCGCACTGTGACTACTGGATACGGGCACTAGTGACCCATGTGACCCTGAAAGGGGCGTGCACAGAAAATGGATGGATGGATGGAAGGATGGATAGATTGTTTACTGTATCCTCGCCCTTCCACAGAATCGTGAGCTTAACTTGGTGGAGGGGTCTGAGAACTCCATGATCTTGGGGGCAATATTATCTGGGGCATTAGGTAGGATCTCCTATGGCAAACAGGCCTCAGTGGGGGGGGTCAGACTAAGAGCAGTTTCCAAACTTTGATGAAAAGAACAGCATCTAAATCAGGAACTCTCCAGTAGCGTTTTTACATATGTCCCAGCGGAGGTCGGGGACATGGAACCAGAATGGACCATGTTCAGGACCTCTATAGCAGATGCAGTTTCCAGCAGCTGTGGCCTGAAGGTAATCAGTGCCTGTCGCAGCAGCAACCAAAGGACTCACTGGTGGATACCAGCGATGATAGAGGCTGTCAGGTTGAATTAGGAGACCTTCAGGACTTGTTTTTCCAGAGGACTCCTGAAGCAGCTGATGGGTACAGAGTGGCCAGAAGCACTTTATCTTTGGAGGTTGCAGATGAAAAACTCAGGGATGGGAGGAATTTGGGGAAGCCATGGAGAAGGACTTTTGGTTGGCCTTGAGGAGGTTCTGATCACTGTTTGGCGTCTCAGAAAAGGAAAGCGTTCCCTGTCCCAGCCTGTACTTGGTTTGGGTGGGGAACTGCTAACCCGGACTGAGGATATTGTTGAGCAGTGGAAGGACCACTTTTAAGATCTCCTAAATCCACCCTCCACGTCCACCTTTGAGGAAGCAGAGTCTGAAGACTCAGGGGAAGACGAGTCCATTACCGTGGCAGAGGTAATAGAGGTAGTCAAAAAGCTTCTTGAAGGCAGGGTGCCAGGGGTGGACAAGATTCACCCCAAGATTCTGAAGGCTATGGCTGCTGTGGGGCTGTCATGGTTGACACATCTCTTCAACATTGCATGGAAGACTAGGACAACTCCTGTGGAATGGCAGGCCGGGGTGGTGGTTCCCATTTTCAGAAAGGGGGACCGGAGAGTGTGTTCAACTATCATGGGATAATATTTCTTGCCCTTCCCAGTAAATTGTACTCCAAGATGTTGGAAAGGAGGCTCCAACGGATTGTCAAACCTTGGGTTTAGGAGGAGCAGTGTGGCTACTGTCCTGGTCATGGAACAGTGCTCTCTAGTTATTTTATAACCAAAGCATGAGTGTGTCCACATTCTGCCTCAAGAGGTTGAGTTTACATATCTGGGTGTCTTGTCTTGTTCACGAGTGATGGTAGGATGGAGCAGGATATGGATCGACTCATTGGGGTCTCATTCTCAGTAATGAGGGCGTTGCTATGGTCAATTGTGATGAAAAGAGCTGAGTAGAAAGGCATAGCTCTCAATTTTCTGGTCTGTCTATGTTCCAACCTTCACTTATGGGGCACGAGTCATGATGATAGATAAGCAGAATAAGATGTTTATGGTGACTGTGTCRTCTTCTGCAACATAAACACACAGTTGCATAGACACAGACACATGCGAGCATGCACACACACATAAACCTCCTTTCCCTGCTGTAATGTGAACTGTATTGTATTTAAATAAAAATTAATGAACAAATGTTAAAAATATAGTTATGTGGTCTGTTGTAAAATAATGCATTTTACAGGAAAAATTGCAACATTTTCAGCAGAAAGTTTTATTTTTCAAAAAATCAGCAGRTCTTGAATCTGCTTGCATTTTCTCTGCAGGGGGTAGGCGGGAATCTAATGTCCCTTTTCCATTAGTGCCTCTAGTCTACAGCATGGTTTGACTTGGTGGTTTTCCATTACACTTCAGGAACAACACTAGTGGGTCAGTTTTGGGTGGTCCCAGAGTCTGAAAATTGACACCACACGCCAGCTGGTGGCTGTAATGCTCCATTAAGCTATTTGCTAGCCACTGTTGAGCATAGTAGAAGAAGAAGACCCCGATCACAACAAGGATGACACAGTTGCTTTTTGCCAGATTGCAAATAAGAACTGACCAGGAAAAGACTGCAAGCAGCAAGGCAACACACTCTGAAGTACAGGAGAGCATGGGACGAGTGTAAAAGTATGTAATGTAGATTAAAAAAGCTTTAGTAATGTATATGTTTTGTGCGTGTTTCAGATTAATCTCCTGCAAAACAAGCCCTGCAAACCTATCCACAGTATTCTTTCAGTAGTCAGTCTTAGCCCAAACCGAGCTCTGCATCAGAGTGAATATCCATGGGATTTTTGTTGATAAAATGAAAAAAGTGCAAGCAAACTCTCTTTAGTGGATTTTTCAGATTTAAAGCTGCCAGCGATGTTAGTTCACAATCCTCCTTTGTCAGCATAAAGTGCAGTTTGTAGGGCGCTGAACATGGACATGCCTTTACTGCTTCTTGTTCCAGCCAAAATGTTTCCAAAATGTTTCTCAGTTTTCTTCAATTGTTGTGGTAGTCGACAAAAACACAAGTTGAACCCGAACTTGTGATTGAACTGCTCAAGCCGCCAGATAAAGCAAAAAAAAAAAAAAAAAAAGGCTGGATTTCTTGTTGTCATAACTATCTGTATGAATGAATTTCTTGCACACCGGAAATACGGACCAGTCGGGAGGGCTCTGGACATGACTAGTGTCTGTCATGGCAGCAACATGTATGTTTCCAGAAATTTGTGGATCTGGATGTGTGGGATAATTGTTTGGATTATTGTTCATGGTTTTTACAAACACACTGGTTGCAGAACTTAATAACGTTGGATAATAAAGATGTTTTATAAATGACTTGACTTTTGTTATTTACAGATAATGCAATATGACAAGATGTGCATTAAAAGTGGAAAAGAAATCCCACAGATCTGTCATCACAGAAACATAGCTTCAAACAGCTGTAGATCTGAGAACATTCCGTTTAACTTTGGTCTTCAATTTTTTGGCTGAATTCCTAACATGTAGTATATTTTTTGGTTCCCATGAATCTTGTTGTTGTAATATATTTCAGTGCCATGACATGGTAAGTACAACAACTGCATAGCGGTAACATAATGACCCTTGCAAGCACAAATGCACCAGAACTCAGAAGTCTTTTTTCCTAATAAACGTTATGCTACTAGGTGCATCCCAAAAGAGTGGGTGGGGGTCTATTTTTGGGTGGAGTGGGGGGGGTCGTTGGACCTGATGGATAGCCCCTCATAAGAGCTAAACAACCAACAAAAATCTGAAGCTTCTATATTGAACAGTATCTGAGCTATAACCYTTTTTGTATATCCAGATACAGCTTTTTCAGATAAATTGGGGGTCCAGGGGGTGGGGGGACACTGATTGGTGGGCCTGATGGATAGAGCTTCATCAGAGTTAAACAACAAAAGAAATCTGAAGCTCCCATAGTTAATAGTTTTTCAGCAATAACCCTTTTTGTATGTCAAGATACCCTTTTTCAGACAAATTGGGGGTCCAGGGGTGGGGGGCACTGATTGGTGGGCCTAGTGGATACAGCTTCATCACAGAGCTAAACAACAAAATAAATATGAAGCTTCTATGTTGAACAGTTTCTGAGTTATAAGCATTTTTGTATGTCCTGACACCCCCTCTTTGAAAGGGGCTCCCTGCTCAAATATGGGGTCTATCGTAAAACCYTTGGCTGCCGCAGTGTAGGTCAGACTCATCTACAGCCCTGCCAAATTTCATGTGGATTGGTGCAACCGATTTTTGTGCTACGGTTGACCAAAAATCACAGAAAAAAAAACCAACTAGATACCGCATAGCGGTAACATAARGACCCCCACGCGCACAAATCCACCAGAACTCAGAAGTCTTTATTCCTAATAAATGTCATGCTACTAGATGCATTTCACTATTGTAGTGGTTTGGGTGGGGTCTTTTTTTGGGTGGGGTGGGTGGTTGACCTGATGGATAGCTCCTCATCAGAGTTGAA
Source organism: Austrofundulus limnaeus (assembly GCF_001266775.1). NCBI lineage: Eukaryota > Metazoa > Chordata > Actinopteri > Cyprinodontiformes > Rivulidae > Austrofundulus > Austrofundulus limnaeus. The sequence continues at coordinate 722,805 of NW_013952466.1, forward strand.
CAACAAAAGAAATCTGAAGGTCCTATGTTTAATAGTTTTTGAGCTAGAAACCATTTTTGTATGTCCAGATACCCCTTTTTCAGATTTTTTGGGGGTCCGGGGTGGGCGGGGGGCGCACTGATTGGTGGGCCTGATGGATAGAGCTTCATCAGAGCTAAACAATAAAAGAAATCTGAAGCTCCTACGTTGAACAGTTTTTGAGTTATAAGCATTTTTCCATGTCCAGACACCCATTTTTCAGATAAATTGGGGGTCTGGGGGGG
>NW_013952466.1:723276-726005 GCF_001266775.1 Austrofundulus limnaeus
CATTTACAGCCTTGCCAAATTTCATGTTGACTGGTGCAGCCGTTTTTGTGCTATGGTTGACCAAAAATCACTAAAAAAATAAAACAAAAAAATAAATAAATAGTATGAAAACAATATGACTCCCACTTACGCTTCGCATGCGGGGGTCATAATTATGAACTATTAAGCTATTGTTTGTTAGATGCAACCAGCAACTCCACTCTTTAACCAATAAGTGACCGACAGTGTTCTGACGTCAGGTTTTCAGGCCAGCATGGTGAAGTTAGAACCTCAGCAGAGTTGGTACTAAAAATGGGTCATTCTCTATGAATCCTGGATAATGGAAAAGTTGTGGAACTGTGCAGAGCCAAGTTGAACTGTGCTGCAGAGCCACTGGTGGTAAAGTGTCATAAGTGAGCATGTGCAGTTTGAGTGTCATCCCTATAACTTGTTTCTGAATAGAGAAAAAAGACATGTTGCAACCATCCCCTGTAGCAACTGTCCCCAGTCTCCTATACACACCTGTCCTGACAGACCTTAAATTTAAAAGATGTTGAACTCCTCTAATTAGTAAGGTTTGCCACTGAGCAAGAGACAACATGAAGGCCAACGAGCTCTCCACACAGGTCAGAGCTGTGGATAAGTTCAGATCAGGGTTGAGTCATAAGAAATATTTTACTAAGGAAACGAAAGTTGCAGGAAACTTGCCAAGAGGGAATATCCACCATAACTTGTGAGGAGTACATTAAGGCATTTTTGCATTGTAAGACCTGGCTCGGTCCAATCCGGCCTCATTCGACTTGTCACGTTATCCGAAGTTTGGGTGATTATGTAAATGTAATTACAGTCAGACATGTAGAATGTTTCTGAAAGTAGATAAAGATATTGCCCACCACAAAAGAAAAAAAGTGTGATTGTGATATTGACTAAGTCTGTATACAGTTGTTTCTGCTGTGGTAAATCAATGGTCAGTGCTACAGTACTGTAATCCTGAGGCTGCAGGTTCAAGCCCAGGGTGCGACAGGGACGGCAACTGTCATAAAGCAGCTGCCAAACCTTTCATTTTTCAGTTTGCTTGATGTGGCAGCCCTTGCAGGAAGGAGCAACTAAAAATAAAAATAATTTTGTGTGTGTTTATTAGTCTCACAATTCGCATGAACCAGAGAATAATTTTTAATAACACCCTCCAAAAGTAATACAGTATTTAGGTGTAAGTGTACAAATGTATAACTTTTGGTGCTATCCTTATTCACAATGGCCATAGCCACCACAGCTTAGCAATTTTAGCAAACACAAACATAGCTATAGCTCAGCCAATTATTCATATTTTAGCTAAAAATTTGTGTGAGATAGAGTCATTCACAACACATACTTTGTGGACCAACACACCATGACGTACAGTAGTTGTGTCTCAATATTGATACTGGTGTCAGGCCCAATACCAGCAGGTTTACAAGTACTGTAGGCTACTCGTACTTGTACAAAATGTCCCGATACTCATCAGTACTGATATCAATACAAGCATCAATACTTCACTGAATGTGTTACAGTTTACATTTCAAATGAAAAGATTGTCAGTTCCATTTTTAAGAAATCTGTACAAGTTCAAATTATTTAAACTATTATTTATTATTTGTATTTATTTTAAAATGTTGAAACAGTAGACATCATGCTGTGTATTTTATCTGATCCAGTCAGAAAGGCTGTAGGCCTGTAAGGAAGGAGAGACTCCTTGTTCTAAATGAAAGGAATGTGTTTTTAGAGTTACTGTGTAATTTTAACACTCTTAACTGTATCTGTACTGGGTATGGGCGAGTACTCAAACTGAAGTAGTTGTACTTGTTATCAGTTTGAGAAAAACAGGTATCGGGACACCTCTACCATGAAGGATCCCATTTAAGATTATGCATACTATTTACAAAGTTTGAACCAACTAAACACAACTCTTGTAATAGCAAAATGATAGTCTTAAATTCTGGCACAAAATACTTTGGGCAATATGTGTTTCTTTAAAGAAAGGTAGGATTTTAATTTAGTTAGCTGTTTAAGCTCATTGTGGTGAATGTTGAGCAAGATAACTGTATTTCACTGTGAAAATATTGGTTTATTTTCATGAAGCTCCAGGAGACAGAAGCATGACTATTTCAGGGAAGTTAACACTACAAGCATTTCAATCTGCATGTGATCTGTGGTGGTAAAGGAAACTAATGGACAACCTCTGAGTGTAATTTCAGTCATTAAAAAGCAACACAGAATAACAAGCAGAATATCTGCTAGGTTATATTATTGTGACTTAGTTTTTTTTCCCTCTCTCAGTCTCTCTCGCTTTGTTTTGGTAAAAAGAAGACAGACTGGCTCTGCTTCCTCCTCCTACCTACATGAGGAAGAACTCCTACTGTCGTGTTATCTGGTCCCAACTAGACTCTGGCAGTAAATCCAAATTAACTAGCAACTCTCTAGGGGTCACTCAAGGGCTAGTTCATTTTGATTAATTAAAGACCTAGGAAAGGCAACAAGGGATGGGAGGGGTGTTAAAAGATGAGCAAAGACAGCAGAAAACCTAACAGAATAATGAAATGGGTGGTGTTGGTGTATACAAAAAAAAGCAAGGGGGAGAGAGAGGAAATGAGTGCCATATTATCTGGGGAGGAAAGCTGGATGTGGTATGACCTGTCGTTCAAAGCACTGGCTGCCTCCTCCCACACACACACACACACACACACACACACACACACACACACACACACACA
>NW_013952466.1:726167-728917 GCF_001266775.1 Austrofundulus limnaeus
ACACACACACACACACACACACACACACACACACACACACACACACACACACACACACACACACACACGCGTATGTTCTTGAACCCAGTGGGGACCTTCCATTGACTTCCATTCCTTTTTTTAAGACTTTATAGCCTAACTCTGACCATATACTCTAAAATTAACATCACAGGTACCTACCTGACCCTAAAACTAACCTAAACCTTGATCCTAAACCCAACCCCCCACCTGTAATTTGCATTTGGACTCGTGGGGACCTAGCATTGGTCCCCACATTTCACTTTGGTCCCCATGAGGCTGATTTTTAGGGAAAAAATTCCCCATGTTGTAGGAAAAACCCATCCATACCCAAACACACACCCCCACCCCCACCCCAACACACAGACATGGACACACACATGGGTGCACAGCACAGTCATGGTTCTAAACGTAACGACTAAATTAAAAATGTGTTTCAAAAACATTCATTCAGAAATCAGACAAAGAGGTGATAAATGAACACAAAAAGCTTCACAAACATGCACACACCTACAGATTCCTGTTTCAATTGACCGAGGCAACACACTAATTAAGTCAAAGAATATCAGCTTTCATGTAAAAATATACAACAACATGAAAAACACAAGCCACTGATGTGTCCTCCATCAGTTATTTTCTGCACCTCTGAGATTTCAAAGAACACATTTTATCATGAAAAACCTTAAATGGTTTTGCAGTTTTAATTTATTTCCCTGTGTGGTTCAGTGTTAATTTGTCAATTACTGGGCTCTACTTAAACAAATTGGGCCTCATGCAAGAACATGTTTGTATTCTTTTCCTAAATTTCTCTTACTTTTGTTCTTACGAAGGGTTCGTACGAACATGTCACGTCAGATTCAACAAACTCTTCTATCTTCAGGAAAAGTGTGTAAATGAGCTGCGTGAACTGATGAATGTGTATCAGGTGCTCATGCACAAGGAGAGGAGAATAGCATAATCTACCACCCCCAAAACACCATATAAGGTAATGTTTCCTGCACCACATAACCAGGAAGTGTCCATTCATAAATGACATCGCAAAGTAAAAAAGAAGAACTTTACGAGTTCGGAGATTGAAGTCCTGCTCAAAGAGATCCAGAAAAAAACCTGTCATTTTTAGCAGCGTCAGCTGTGGAATTAAAGGAGCTGCTAAAGCTGAGGAATGAAATTGCTGTTAATGTTGTGTATCCTGTGGGCAGTATACTGACACAGAAATAAAAATCTAAATCATATTCATCTCTCTCTAGTCCTGCTCTGGTTTTTCTTTGGTCAAATATTTTTAATTTAAATGTAAACAACTGTGTTACATAGTTTTCATTTATTCAGAAGAAGAGCAGTCGCGCACCGCTAACCTCCACCACCCCCCGCTGTCATAATCTGTGTTTTTGTCTTCATTTTCTAGTGTTTTCTCTGTTCCCCTGCGTTTCTCTTCCCTGCTGTGTCACCTCCAGCCCCGCCCACGCTCACCTTTTTCCTCTTGTGTCTCCCCAGGTGTTTTCCCATTGTCTCTCAATTTTCTTTCTATTCTGAGTCTTGTCGTCAGTCTGCGACGGATCATTGTTGTTTCGTCAGTATTCAGTCTTCGTCGTCCCTGCCTTGTATTTTTGTAAGTACTGAGAGTTTTTTGAGCTGGTTTGTCAGCATTTTTGATTTTATCATCAAAACCTTTTGTCACTTTTGAACATCGCCTGTGCCCTGGGTTTATCCTGCTCCAAATCCTGTCACCTGCCTGGCCATCTCCCCCCTCCCGACCGTCGCATCAGATGCGGTTCTGAAAAGACGCATTTTAAAATATCTCCAAACTTCAACTAATGCATATTTTAAGTTGGTTTTTAGTTTGTGATCTTCATATTAATATTGTAGTGTTATACAACAGCATTAAAAGACAGTTTAACTTAATCTAATCAATTTGTGTCGTTAAAATCCAATTCCAGTTCAAACAGAATAACCTATTGTCAACATGATTATGGAGTGTAATTTATTTTCAACTCAAAATATCNTGAAGACACTCATCATTCATACAGGAAGTGATGAAGTGATGAAGTTTTGAACCAACAATCAGAAATCCTGAAGAAGGATTTTATTCTGCTGCTGAATGCAATTGAGAATCTCAACATGGATGTGTTCCTAGTGGCCCAATTCCTACAGCAAAAGTAGGCGCTGAGAGATTCAGTAGACCTTTTGCTCTTAATGGCTATTTGGAAAAGTCCTGTGCTGACCACTCTGTGAGATTTGTGGATAACTTTGATCTCTTTTGGGAACGAAAACATCTATTCAAGTCTGATGGAATGACTCTGAATCAAACTGGTGCACAATTTCTGGCTTCCAACATGAAGTATTATCTGAACCAAGTTCCGTCTGAAAACAAATAGGAGAAATCACAACAACTGACATCTGAAGGACAGCTGGAGAAAGCTGAGACACCAAAGGAACACAAACAAATGGCTGATAAGGAGGCTGCTGCAGAATTAGAACCAGAGAGAGAGGAGTTACTTCAAGCTGCTGAACCAGAAGAACATTTGGTTTCATCAACATTGCAACCAGAGAAACCCAAACCATGAACTAAGAAGGAGAAGGTACACACTACACCCAAGGAAAGGAAGTACTGGTATGGGTACAACATTGAGGACCCTGTGGAACAAGCAGAGTATCGTTTGGAGTTACCACAAAGCTACAGCATTATTCGGCATGGTATAAAGAAAATGGGACAGAAAAGCAGTTTCACAGGTGGA
>NW_013952466.1:729595-730937 GCF_001266775.1 Austrofundulus limnaeus
GTTGTGGGTCAGAACACGCAGAGCACCTCGTCTCCTTTGGGCCACGGGACACATTTACTGACGTTGCTCCAAAATTAAAATATCATCACGAAACCACAATTACATTAGCTGCTTCTGACATTTTAAATGCTATTACGGTTGTACTAACAGCACAAATGTGCACATCAGAACCGCAGCATGCAGGACTTCCTTGTTTTCTTCTGGGTCTGTGCGCTRAGTCCCGCCCCTGTCCTTTCTGTCCAATGGGAGCAATGATCGTCACCCTCGTGGCTTTGTTTACAAGTTATAGTTCGTTTGRAAAAYWGCACAATGTGAATGCAAACCGCACCAAACGAAAAAAATAAAGTCCACTTTTGGTCTGYARCGAGCAAGTGGACCAAAGGACTTTCCTGGTCTGAATACACCCAAACTCTGGTTCGTTTGAAGCGGACCAAAMGTGTCAGGTGTGAATATGACCTAAGTCTCAACACAGGGCAGGTAATTGCTTCCTATTTGTGTTTACATGAGTTTACATGTGATAAAGATCTGTTACAAAGATAAGCACATTACAGATCCTGTATAATAATGTTGACAATGACATAAAGCAGGGATAATGTGCAGAGCATGRAGGGACACACCCAAATGAAGAGTGTATGTGTGATGAGGAGGGCTATGCTTGTGAAGCATTAACCCTTGTCAGGTAAAACCATGACTGTGGGTACCATAGCTAACTCTACCCATATCTGTCACTTCTTTATTTGTCAAAAGCCTATTGGCAATAAAAAAAAAAACATTTTCTTTTGGTTGAAAAAAATWTGTCAGCAATCAGCTGAACTTTTCAAGTTTTTAACTGACACACAACTGCTGAMGTACTGATTTGTTTCTTTTCAGTGACTTGTGCTATAATTAAAAGTCCTGGCATACTTTGAATGAATGCATACAGCCCAGCACCTTTCATGCCAGTGTTATATATCATCTTGAGTTGAGAAATTGTGAAGTTATAGTGTTTTTGGTCAAACTTTGTCAATATTATGCTCAGTCTCATGTAAAATGTTAATATCCATGTGTACATGTACAGATCATGACTTCTCCAGCCTGCCGATGAGTTCTATAAAGATATGTTTTTGTATTTATGTTACATCACTTAATWTAAAAACTTTTACCATTATCGGGCACCCCCCAACACACTCTCACACACACACCTATTATGTCTCTCTATCCTTGTGGGGACTTTCCATTAACTTCCATTCATTGTTTGGAAATGTTATATCCTAACCCTGACCATTTACCCTAAAATTAACCTAACATGTACCAACCTGACCCTAAAACTAACCTAAACTCAATTCACACCTTGGTCCTACCC
>NW_013952466.1:731517-737776 GCF_001266775.1 Austrofundulus limnaeus
ATCCTATAGTTAGATTTAGGTTTCCTGAATTATTCCTTAGTTCTGCTGCTAAAGACCTAGACTGCTGGAGCACAAACTGACCACATTTCCTCACTCTGCTGCTGTCTTTAGTCTCTCTTCTCTACATGTTTGTTGTAATTATTTCTGTGATGAAGTGAAGATTCAACACAATCTGCTGGTTTCTTTAGATTTAATGTTTTTTTATCTGTGTGTGTACAGTGACCTGAGATGATGCTTGTTGTGACTTGATGCTATATAAATAAACTATTGAATTGAACTAAAGCTTTACCAGATATCTGAACCACCTCACTTGGCTCCTCTGGATGTGGAGGAGCAGAGGCACTATTCTGAGTCTGCCCTTGATAACTGAACTTCTCTCCCTACCTCTACACCCTGCAGAGAAAACTCAATTCAACCACTTGTACCTGTGATCTTGTTCTTTCTGTCACTACCCAAAGTTTGTGAACAAGAAAAAAATACTAAAATAATGTACTCAAGTAAAAATACATTTACTCAGTTCAAAAATCTACTCAAATAAAATAAAACAAATCATTAAAAATTTACTTGAAGTTAAAATTACTTAGTTACTTAATGCACGGAGGACAAGAAGGTTATTGTTTTAAATCAGCTCTTAACTTAAATGAAAAGACTCGTGGTTTATTATCTATCCATTTTATTTTACCTTCTTTTCCTTAATGAGCCACAAGGAGCAGGGGTTTCATGTATGAGTGCACAYGTTTTCATAACGAAAGTGGAAAAGTATGCATGCACAAAAATATTCAGATGTATAAATTGTGCACATGAATGTCTCTGTGCTCCTTTCATACATCCCAACTAACATGGAACTGAGCGCATGTGAGACTCCTCCCCTGCCATGCCTCCATTAGTATATGTGAAACAGAGGCAAATATGTTCAGCATGTGTGATTCTCCTTTCTGCATGATCAGAAATGAATTGCAGGAAAATGTTGAATTAAATGGAGAAATAGTGAGGTGTAAAAATGTATTTGCCARGAACGAAGAAATGGTGATTATGTGGGTGTGCACGCGAATGTGTAAAGCATCTTCACCAGCACATGAGGTTGAGAGACATTTCCACCTTTATACGTCTTTAATAAATGAGCGTAAACACAGAGGAGCTTATAAGTTTAATAGAACTTAGTTGATGTGAAGAAATGAGTCAGAGCGCCTCAATGGAGAGTTTCTGCTGCGAGGTAGAGGACTTATGTTTTAAAATCATGAAGTCATCTCATTCAGCTGCATGGATCAGCTCAGGAACAACAGTAAAATTTGTTTAAAATACACATATTTGTTTTATTTTCCACTTCATTTGACCTTTAAAAGAACACTAACAAATCCAGCTTCTTTTGTGACACACACCAGAAAAGTGATGAAAGAGGAGCTGCTAAAGTTAGAATAAGAAGCAATTCAGACCAAAGCTTTGTAGTTCCACTTTATGAAGACCTCAACTGATTTAAATGTGACAAAGAAGGATTTAAAAGCATGCTATGTCCACTTTAATGGCTGTAAAATTGACTGAATAGTATTCAGTCGTCTTTCATATAATTGCTTTGCTGTGGCTGCCATCTTGAATCCAATTGCCTCCAACAGTTCATCACTTGTAGATGTCAACCCAAATAAACAAAAACATTAAAGTTCAGCCTTCTGTAAATTGAGATTATTACTGCTAACAACAGTGATCTTACTTGAAAGGAGTTGAGGATGATAAAGACATAAGCCACCACCACAGACAGATGGACCAGGACTCCACAAAGCCAGGTCAGACCTAGGACGGGGAGCAGGATGAGAACTGGACGACTCACAGCCCTACAAAGAAAGCACACAGGAATCACATGAAGAGTGGGTTTGAGTTCTACTTACAGAAAATGCAGATGCAAGAAAGTAAATCTCACATTTTGCTACTTAACCATTTGATTTGGGGGTTATTTTTTACCTCTAGCAAACATTCAGAGAACGTGAAGACAGACATGCAGAGTTTTTAAATTATTGTAAAAAAAAAACACTTTATTGAATCTTTGTCATTTTTTAATTGCCCAGTCACCCTTCTGCTCCTTTGCAATAATCCTTTCAACAATTTTGCTGCTTATACGACCAATGACTGTTTCATGGGGCAAGGCGGAAAAGGTTGCCTTTGTTCAAACCACTATTGTTGTCACTCTGCTGCACCTGGAAGGAGAGATTGAGTTTTTCAACTGCGCTGTGTCTGCAAGGACAAAGCTGAATCTCTCTTCTCTTTATTTCCTGAAGCTGTTTTCCCTCCAAGTTCCTGAATTGATGTAACATGGCTGGCATGCACATCAGTCTGTTTGTGAGGGAATGACGAGAGTGGGAACAACATTGTGGCATTTTCATCAGGTTAAATGAAATATACAACAACATCAGCTGAATGCAGAATAACTCAAAGAAGGGCTGGAGGAKTTAAAGCTTGAATTGAAAATAGCACAGATGTTAGATTCTGTCAGACGTATCAGTAAARACTTCATATTATAAAAGATTTTCTTTTCATATATCAGAAAAAAAGTAATATTAGCAATATTTCTGTAACATATACTTTGCAGACAAAATATCTTGTGGGAATTTATTTAATTTGTTTTTCCAACTGTCAAATCATACGTGGCCTTTTATATGGAAGACCAAAACTGACATAATTAAAAATTAAAAGCAGAAATATATAAATGGACCAATAAATAAATAGAAACACTTAAAATGCATTAACTAATTAAAAACAGTGAAACTTTACCTCATTTTTTTACCGTTTAATTAACCTTTATTCAGCTTAGTCCCAACAAACTATTAATTTTAGCACAAATTAAATTTATTGTTTTTAAAAGTACTTTTTTGTTGTTTTTCCTTTTACTTGTAGCTTTTGGGTCTATTTTAAATTAAACTTTTTATTATTTTTTCCACAAATCTTTTTCAATACATGTATTTTGTGCTCAGCTCTCTTCATCGCAAGAGACCAAAACAGAGTCCATACTGCAGACTCTGCACCGATCTGCCTGTTAATGTCACTCTCCTTTCACCCAAATTCTATCCATTGCTTAGTCATATCATTACATGACATGCTTTTATTTAACTGACATTACATTGTAGAAAGTTGGTTTTACTTCATCATTCAAGGGGATTTCTTCTTTTTTTTGTCAAAAAGACCAATTTGTAGTAACAGCAACTGGTTTTTAATAATATGTGCAAGGCACTAAATACTTTTTTATTGGAACTGTGTGGATTAGACTGCCAAAGATGCACTTCCTTCTTTAAATTGGTCAAATGAGTTTAGAGCATCATACCTTTTTTAAATACTGCAGTTACTCACATGACCCAATGTTGCACACTTGCTACAATTTTAGATATTTTARAAAGGTATAAACTAATCTGAAGGTTTTTTTGTATTATTTGTTCATGACAGAGGGTTGGATCAAGTATTGTGGAGGAATACCTTCTAAACTGAGCCTGGCATTACAAATTACCTTGAGCCTAATAGCTGCAAGTGATAAAAGAGTTTCACATAAGAGTACAAACAAAACTAAACATTTCAGCACCAAGAGGTGAAGGGAAGTGCTAATGTTTTTGACCGTGTCTCTGTGTTTGTTTATATACAGTAACAGTCTGTTAGCAAAACATCTCATAAACCKCTTGACAAATTTTAATGACACTTTCAGAAAATTGGATGCACAGCTGCAGCTGATAAACCTTTGAAGTCAGTTGGTTTCAGGATGGCTTCTACGGTTAATTGACATTAAAACCCAAATCTGGCTATAACTCAACAAATTTTACATATAACAAGCAACGGCTCAGTGATTACTACTGATGCCTCACAGCAAGAGGGTCCTGGGTTATTTATTTATTTATTTATTTATTTATTTATTTATTTATTTATTTATTTATTTATTTATTTAGTGGAGTTTGCATGTTCTCCTTGTGCTTGTGTGGGTTTTCTCCAGGAACTCCGATTTCCCCCACAGCACAAAAATATGTTGCCTTCAGGCCTGGGCCTCCTTGCAAAAAATATGTGAGATCTCAATGGAATTCACCTGGTTAAACAACAATAAAAATTACCTAACTTTTGTTGTGGTAGCTGAGTGTCATCCTTGTCTTACATTCTGGGCAATTAAAGGTTGCACAACATGCTTGTTTACTTTTTGCCAATAATAATGTTCATCTAGAACTCATTAACATTTGAAGCCAACTTATTAAAAGATGGTTGTCATAGTCAACACACCTTAGAAAACACAATAATTCATAAACTGGTGAASTTTCCCAGTAATCCAGGTGTAACACCACCAAATAGCTATTTTTTTCTACAATTTGCCTTTTTATACAAATTGTAATTTAATAATATTATTATGAAAACAGATCAAACCAAAACAAATCTTGTGATGAAAGACAGTTTGTTCCTGAACATGACTCTGGTGTTGACTCTGACCTTTCTTCTTCATCGGCCTCCACCTCCTCTGTAGCTGCTGCGGTGGAGGAGAGGAGAAAATACATTTTCATATGCATTCCCTGTGTCCTCCTGTCCGCCTTGCACACAGCGCATTCATGTTGAAAGAGCATGCCAACATGCCGTGGTGTGGAATGTGTGCGAATGTGTTGGGAGGTGGTTGCTTGTCAGGCAAAATTTACATAAATGTGGGGCATTTGTAATATTTAACATGTTTTAACCCAGAAATTCCATGATAGGCCACACACTATACTGTAAAAACTAATACACTTAAAATTATGCCTTTTTTTGTTTGAGGGAAAACCTATTGTCTATATGCACATGTCACTAAGGTCCTCAAGGAGTCAAAGGTGTTTGCCCATCCAGTCTACATGTGCTTTGTGGACTTGGAGGAGGTGTTCGACCATTTTTTTTGAGACACACTGTGGTGACATGTCAGACCACCGTMTGTTGTTATGGGCTATTCATTCAGTCTTAATTCAAGCGCTGTGAGAGTTTGGTTTGCATCGTTGTCAGTAAGTTGGAACCCTTCGGAGTGAGAATTGGATTCTGCCAGGCTGCCTGTTGTCACCAGTTCTGTTCATAACTTACATGGACAGAATTTCTCGGTGCAGCCAGGGGGCGGAGGGAGTCCTGTTTGGTGGCCTCAGGATTTCATCTCTGCTGTTTGCAGATGATGCGGTTCTGTTGGCGTCATCATTTTGTGATCTTCAGCTCTCACTGGAGCGGTTCACAGCTGAGTGTGAAGCAGCTGGGATGAAGATCAGCACCTCCAAATCTGAGTCCATGGTCCTCTGTTGGAAAAGGGTATTGCTCTTTCTGTGTTGGGAATGAAATTCTGCCTCACTGTGGAGGAGTTCAAGTAGAATTTTTGTTCTCGAGTGAGGGAGGAATGGAGCGTGAGATTGACAGCTGGATCAGTGCAGCTTGTGAAGTTTTGCAGACTCTGTATCAGTCTGTTGTGGTGAAGAGGGAGCTGAGCTGTAAGGCAAAGCTTTCTGTTTACTGATCAATCTATGTCCCTCACCTATGTCACAAACTTTGGGTAGTAAAGAACAAGATTGCAGATACAAGCAATCAAAATGAGTTTTCTCTGCAGGGTAACTGGACTCTCCCTTAGAGATAGGGAGAGAAGTTCYGTTATTTGGGAGGGACTCAGKGTAGAGKRGCTGCTCCTCCACATCGAGAGGAGCCAGTTGAGGTGGTTTGGGCATCTGGTAAGGACGCCTCTCTAGAAAGGMGCTTCAGGTATGTCCAACTGGGAGGAGACCCAGAGGACATGCTGGAGAGACTATGTCTTTCAGCTGACCTGGGAACTTCTTGGAGTCCTCAGAGCTGGAAGAGGTGGGTGGGGAAAGAGGTCTGGGCTTCCCTGCTCAACCTGCRGATATGACACAATATATATTTTATTTAAAATAAACTATATGTTAACCCCACAATATTTTTTGTTATTAAAATACTTTGTTCCAACACAGTGTTATGTATTTTATGTATAACATAGACATAGATGTAGTGAAATCCAGGACTAGATAACACAAATTTAGACATCAGTGAATTAACTTACAAACAGCATATATCAAACAAGGACCTCCTTGTCTCTTATGGGGGTGGGAGAATGCTGTTTGGTGTCAAAAATACAAGTAATAGTTTATAATAATTTATTTTAATAAATTAAAATAAATGTCAAATCTCATGTAACACAAAATTATTGAATCCAGAATATTACGCTTAATTAATTATCTTAATTCAGCATCCCTTCAATAAATCAGTCCAATCCAGCTGAATACATGTACTGTAT
>NW_013952466.1:738641-747436 GCF_001266775.1 Austrofundulus limnaeus
CACACACACACACACACACACACACACACACACACACACACAACTGTTCTGGGACCAGGTGTTAAGCTGATAAGCCCTTGTAACTCCCACATTGAACTCCCAGTCTCACACACTGTCTCTATTGACTGGATGCTGCTCTAGCCAAATGAAAGGAGGAAGTCCATGTGTTTGACTGTGAAAAAAGAGGGAGTAAGAGGAGACGGAGAGAGAGCGTGGGTGCTTGGCAGAAAAAAAAGCTTCATGAAAGAGAGCACACAAAAAGCCTGAGAGGAGAGAGTGACAGAGAGAGGTAAACATGTTATTGTATCTCACCAGGTGAGGTCAAAGGTCTGCATCTTTGATGCCGAGCTTGGACTGAGCATCTTAGCACGACGATGAGCACTGGAAACGGTCACCATGACAACGCGGCACAGTACGACTGCGTTGACCTGAAGGCAGAGGYCAACAGCATCAACATGGCCTCCAGCAAACACGAGGCATGTGGCAGCAGAAGCACTTGGCCTCGAGCTCACATGAAGAAGTGTTTCCCTCCTCTGACTGCAGGAAAACAGCTCACAGCAAGTCATGATGGAGAGAAACATCCCTGCAGTCCTCAATGCTTCAAACCTCTGGAAGCTTTAGTGGGTTTATTAGAAGTTTAAGGTATTTTCTAGTCGTTTTGCTATCTTTATAAGAGCTGTGATCCTGTCTATTGTATTTTATAAATGTATGCTTTTATCTTTGCTCATTTTTGTATCCATTTGTCTGCATATTCTAATAAAAATATTGAATTACCTATACAGAGCTATGAGGTGGTGAGAAAGTCCACAGTAATGACATTTCAACAWACAGAGAAAGAACAAGCTTAGTGCATCAACATTCATAAACATATTCTAACACTCATCAACAGCCAGACAACGTGTGCAGGCATGCAGGTGGGACTTAAAGCCCCCCATCCCTAGTGCACAGATCAGGCTGTATCTCAATTCATGGGTTGCAGCCGAAGTCGACCGCATTCATCGGCCACTGACGTCACTACCCTACGCCGTAGGCTGTCCCAATTTGTTGGTGCCTACAAATGCTGCCGACAAATGCAGCTGACGTTTTCGAGTTTTTGTTGGCTGCATCTGAGTAGCCTACGTGGCCGACGGTATCCCAGAATGCATTGTGCCGTGAGAAACATTTCAGCAAATCAAAGATGGCGGACTTCGATAAACCATCAACCGAAGAATTCGTCTTAAATGTAAGGTTTTGTAAACTTGTTAATGCATTAATATGTCAAATAACATACCAAATATAAAACAAATTTAATCATTTTGTATATTTACGTGTTACATTCTTAAAAAAATATTAAAGTTATCCCTCCCTTGAAAAGACATTTTATTCCAACACATTTAACTTGTGTACATTTATATTAGTGATGAAATAATAATAATAATCTCACACATTATATTTATTTTTTAGGGAGAAAGGAGAAAACTCATGAATTCATCTGGCTGAGAGCCTCAAGAGAGGCCTTGTTCACAGGGGCTAAACACTCAGCCACCTCGGCTTGGAAGTAAGCAATATGCCATGATTGGCATTCATGTGTGTTATAAATAAATACAAAAGAAAATAATAATAATTTAGAGATTCAGAATATGGACCCCCACATAGCAAAAACAAGAAGTTTTCACATATTGCTGGCCATGATTTGTTGCATTTCTGATAATAGTTTTTGTTTCAATCCCCTGTTCCAGCCGTCTCAGTCGTTGTGTCCTTGGGCAAGACATTTCACCTGCCTTGCCTGCTGATGGTGGTCAGAGGGTCCGGTGGCACTGGTGCATGGCAGCCTCGCCTCTGTCAGTGTACCCCAGGGCAGCTGTGGCTACAATGTAGCTTACCACCATCATTGTGTCAATGTGTGTGAATGGGTGAATGTCTGTAAGTGTAAGGCACTTTGGGGTCCGGAGGGACTTGATAAAGTGCTCTGTAAGTGCAGTCCATTTACCATTTACCATTTATAAAACAGTACAGTCTGCTGACATTCAAGCTTTTCTTTATTCTACCACTAACATTTATGTTGCCCTTTCTTTTTTGTTATTGGTGCAACTCTGGAGGAAATGGGCATTGAAGGGTAACAGTCTTGCAAGCCAAAAACAAGTGGGACCATTTGAACAAAAAAAATACAAAGTATGTATGATTTCAATAATTTTTGTAACTGGTTCCAAATTGTTCTATTTCAACAACAACAAAATAAATATTGTTTTTGCTGTCATGAATGACTTTCTGTTTTTAGGATTAGGGTCAGGTGAGGGAGCTGGCAGCAAACCCACAGCAGAAACTTGGTCCTGTATTGTCAAGTATTTTCATGAAGTTGAATTAGAGAAAAACAGTGAAGGTCACAGWAATAATACATACCACCAAGACAAATAGAACTGGTCCCACAAAGGCCCAGATCGTGTCAGTCTTCACACTGAGCCAGCAGTGATCTTCGGCCTTGTACTTGTCCGCTGATACAGCCAGTGTTACACCCACTATCAAAACAGGTAGTCCTGAAAAACAGGTCAATTTAATAAATAAAACTGGTGGCGTCACAGCTCCAAACAAGCATGATTAAAGACATATTTCTGTAACAATGACCCCAAGCACTTCTCTATTTTGTCTTTCTTCTGTGCTCCCATTCAGTCTGAAGGGCAACATTTGGAACATCTGCTTTTTGAGATGTTCCGATCTGKACACTGAATGTTTGTGCTACTGATTCACACCGTGTTCTCGGCTCACCGTGCGACATAACACACTAACAGATGGATTTGAGAACAAGAACAGCTGCAGGATGTTTTTCTGTGTAAAACAAAAACTGGTATACGGTTGTGGTGTAGCATAACATAACATCAGAATTATTAGATTAAAATAAATGTAAGGGAGCATTTCAGGTTTGGAGTTATTGTTTAAAAAAAACAAGGCCTCCTCCAGTAAACATGAGCGTGCTCCGTGTTCATACACATAAAAAGAAAATATYAACAGTCTACATTTATTCTGATCTAAAAGTATTTTGTTTTTAGCAGTTTTGTTCCGCACATGAGATTAGGGGTTAAGAAACTCAACACAAAACAAAAGTATGACATCACATGGTTTCTGTGGCAGTGAGCAAAGATCAAGTGTTTCCATTGTGTTGTTCAGCTACATATTATAGCTGAACAATAAAAAAGGCAGGCTTCAGGGGATGTTACCTGCAGCCCAATGCTTTAAAAGAATTAATGTCCACCATTCTATATAGAAATGCATATCCCCCCTTTCATTCCAGGAATTTAGTCTAAGAATTTGTCATGTTAAGAAATGATGGAGCTGAGACTGATTCTGTCACTTCTTGAAATGATGAATGCAGCATCATGATCAGATCAGACTACTGTACTTTTATCACTCAGAATACACTTTGGGGATCACTCTTGGCTTCACATCAAATTGTACACTAATAAAACTGCCATCTCTAGCAAGGCTGCCATACAGAAGCACCAGCAGACCCTCTTACCACCATCAGTAGGCAAGGCAGGTGAAGTCCAAGAACACAACGGCATGTGGGCATGGCGGGGAGTTGAACCTGTGACTTGTGGGTCCCAAAGCTGGCTACTCTACCACTACACCACAGCCGCCCTAATGCACCTGAACTCAGAAGTCTTTATTCCTAATAAACGTCATGTTACTTGGTGCATCCCAAAATTGTAGTGGTTTGGGTGGGGTACTTGCATAGCGGTAACATAATGACCCCCGCACACACAAATGCACCAGAACTCAGAAGTCTTTATTCTTAATAAATGTCATGCTACTTGGTGCATCCCAAGATCGTACTGGTTTGAGTGGGAGTCTTTTTTTTGCATTGGTTGACCTAATGGATAGCCCCTCATCAGAGCTAAACAACAAAAGAAATCTGAAGGTCCTATGTTTAATAGTTTTTGAGCTATAACCTTTTGTATAACCAGGCCCCCCTTTTTTAAATAAATTGGGGGTCCGTGGGGGGGGGGGCACTGATTGGTGGGCCTCATGGATAGAACTTCATCAGAGCTAAACAACAAAAGAAATCTGAAGCTCCTATGTTGAACAGTTTCTGAGTTATAAGCATTTTTGCATGTCCAGACACCCCCTCTTTGAAAGGAGCCCCCTCCTCAAATATGGGGTGTATCGTAAAACTGTTGGCTGATGCAGTGTAGGTCAGACTCAACTACAGCCCTGCTAAATTTCATGTTGATTGGTGCAGCTGTTTTTGTGCTACGGTTGACCAAAAATCTCCGGAGGAAAAAAAAACAGAAAAAAAAAATCAGTAAGAAAACGACGACTCCCGCTTATGCGCCACGTGCGGGGGTCATAATAAAGTTAAAGATTTACCCCAGCCAATGATGTAGTACAGTTTCATCCTGCGGTCCTCACTGATGTTGACAGAAACAACCTTGCTCCAGAGCAGAAGGCCCTCCACCAGCATCCAAGAGAAGGAAGCCATAAAGAACAGGTGAAGCAGAGCAGTTACCAGGTAGCAAGCTGCCTGTAGGTTTAAAGAGGGACAAAACTATCAACTTTATGCACCACCAGTCAGGTGTTCTCTTCTACATGTTGTTTTAGTCTGTATTGAGACAAAATATTACAAAACCATCACCCAAAACAGGTTATTTGATCATGTTATGTTTAGGAGAGGCTGAGGAGGCAGAGCCTCAGCTGCCATTACACACACACACACACACACACACACACACACACACACACACACACACACACACACACACATATATATATATATATATATATATATAATCATAAAAATAAGTAAATGATTGTTATCTTGTGCTTTGTACTGTAAACTAATTTTCCATTAAAATTAAACAATTTTGAATATTCTTTATTAAACATTGCTGCGTTTCCTCTTTTCCTGTTCAAATACCAGGAGGCAGCAGCAAGCTCTGCCTCAACTTGGATTTCACAATCTCTCACAAACTGATGCATGTTATGCAGTGAGAGCAAACTGCTGTGTCTCTGTATGTCACCAGCAAAATGTTAGCCTACAAATACTTTTAACATATGCCTGACTTTCTACAGTTTAGGTGATTTTCATGTATAACATATTCTACAAGCTGATTATGGTGTTATTATATGCCACCAGTGRGCAGTTACACTGAATTGAGAGCAGATATCAATTTGAACAAACAATAATTTGAATTGTGTGCATTCAAATCACACCCACGCTCACACAGCTCCCTCCCTGCTTGTTCAACTCTCTTCCTGCTCGTGCTCAGCTCCCTCCCACATCTAAATTTACACTCTGCTCACTTTCAGCTGTGTTTCTGCGCTCGCAACCCATGTTGCATGTAAATGAACCACATCACCAGCCAATCACAGACAAGATTTTTTCATCCGATCAAAGCATGTCTTGCAAATCTACTAAACCAAGAGGTGGAAATGACAAAATCTTATATTTATTAAATCAGCAAAAGATAATATATTTTTTTAAATTTGTAGTCCAAGAATATTCAGCTAAGCATAAAAATGTGGTCACTGTCATTGTGTATTTTAGAAATATTTCTATTAAGATTCATTACAAATATCAAAACCAACAAGTCCCAGAAGAAGACCCAGGACATGCTGGAGGGACTATGTCTCCCGGCTGGCCTGGGAACACCTTGGGATTCCCCCGTATGAGCTGGCCCAAGTGGCTGGGGAGAGGGATGTRTGGGTCTCTTTGCTCAGGCTGCTGCTGCCCCAACCCGACCCCAGATAAGCAGAAGAAAATGGAGGGACAGACGGAACAAGTAGATATTCAAGTTCACCCTTTTGATACAACAGAATACCAGCAATGAAGAGGAACTAGTAAATTAATTTGAACATCTACAAACAATATCCAAACCAACAGTTCTTTATCTTAATGTAATTAAGAAATATTGCCTATAATTATAATTATAATTTCAAAAGTGAAGTTGAACATTTTTTTTCTAGTTGGATTACTGATATACTAACATTGCCTAAAATACACAATGACAGTAAACATATTTGTGTGGTTAACTAAATATTCTGGGTTACAAAATTTATAAAATATAAATTATTATCTTTTGCTGATTTAATAGGCCACATCTAAGATTTTGTCACTTCTGAGTCTTGATTTAATAGTTTTGCAAGACATGCTTTGATTGGATGAAAAAAAGTGTGTCTGTGATTGGCTGGTGATGTGGTTTATTTACATAGAACTTGGGTTGAATTTGTTCAGTTTCAATGGCATTTCCATAGCAACCTTAGCGGTTTCTTGATAAATTTGTGAGCTTTGCACATGAATGTTTATAACAATTCTTCACTACAAAATGTTCTATTAGCAACTCAAGTGCAGCAGCTATCTATTTTCCCCCCTCCTGCCAAACCTGACATTCAGAATGAAKGATTTTATATCTAAGAAGCACAAACAATTTTCTAAACTTGACTTTCAACAGAAGCAGCAGGTCTAATGTGAAGAAGACCCACGCACTCTTTTTAAATAAAAAAGAGTGGCTGTGTGAATGTCCTGCAAAAACCAAATTTTTCTGCATGTCGTGCCTTTTTTCAATTTGTGAAAATARATTATTTGGACTCAGATGAAATATTGTGACCAGTGGACGGACTTCATTCATATGTAAAGCTAGGATCATAAACTTTCTTTTGTTTGAACTTAGATTTTACATTTTGGCTGTAAGTACTGTAATCCACCATCTGCATGATTCTGTGTGTGGCTCAGTACCAGTATCTGTGAGTTGGATGGCACCATTAACATGTTGAATGAATTAAAAATGAATTAACAATACAAACGGACAAATGGATACAAACAAAAATATGAATACATATAAAGACTCAGATACAAAAATATACAATTTAGATGATATAACTGATTCCAAACACTTTCCTGTAATCACAGACTCTGAATGTTATAATGAAGAGCAATTTAACGATATCAATATAACAAATGAAGGTCTTTCTATTATTCACTTCAATTGTAGAAGTATAAATGCAAATTTATTTAAAATAATGGACGATTTAAAACAGTTAAACAGAATTTTTACTGTAATAGCACTTTCAGAGACATGGCTTAATGATGTACATATAGATACCTAACATTCAAATTGAGGGATATGAATTATTTTACAAGAACAGGAACAATTTAAGGGATGGTGGAGTTGCTCTATTTATTAATAATGAAATAAAATGTAAAATAATTAATAAAATGTCAATAATTGTGGATAACATTATGGAAATAATAACAACTGAAATAATAAATTAAAATTCATAAAACATAATAATAAGCTGTGTCTATCGGTCACCATAATCCAATATAGAACTATTCACCGAACAAATCATGAAGCTCCTTGAAGGGAGTTGTACCAAAACWGTTATTTTTGTGCGGAGATTTTAATATTGACCTGGGAAATAAAACAYATTCAAATAATATTGGTACATTTATAAATCCCATGTATAGTTTAAATCTTTATCCATTGATATTGAAACCTACAAGAATCACAACCCATAGTGCTGCAATAGTTGATAACATATTTACAAATAWAARAAAGGGAGAAGTAAAGGGTGGTATTTTGACATCTGATGAGTGATCTGTGCTTTGAGTGATCACTTACCAYTGTTCACGATTTATAAAAATGATCAACGCAATATAAAAGTAAACCCAATCAAGAAAAAATTAAAAAACACATAAAAAAGCCTTGGATAAATTAAAAGATGATTTGGGGAAACAAAACTGGTTGAACATGGATGACTAAAGGGTTGAGGAATGCTTGTAAAAAAAGAATAAATTGTACTCATGTTTTTTGAAATTAAGAAAAGAATCAGAACAGAATACGAGAAATATATAAAAACAAGTTGGTATGGATTTTAAGAAAGCATAAGAAGGAATATTACAGTGACTTATTAGATAAAAGTAAAAGTGATATAAAGGCAACATAGTGAGTAATGAARTGGGTTTAGAAAAATACAGCAAAATCAAGTATTTCTCAATATTTTTTAAAGGATGACAATGAAATGCATGATCTGAATGAAATTGTAAATGGATTTTAATCATTATATTGTGAATTTTGGTCCAAGTCTTGCAGCTATAATACCATTTGTAGATAAAAATGTGAACCATACAGTGATGGGTTGTAGTAACAYTATTTTTCTTGATGGAACTGACAAAGAAGAAATCATGAATATTGTAAAGAAATCTTGCAGACAAAAGATCAAAAGATTGGGTGGACATGGACATGATGTTTATAAAGGAAATAATGGGTCACGTTATTGAGCCGTTTACTTGTATATGTAATTTATCATTTTCATCTGGTATATTTCAAGACAACATGAAGATAGCCACTCTCTACAAGGGTGGTGAGAAATATATATTTACAAACCACAGACCAATATCCTTTTTGCCACAGTTTTCAAAAAATTTGGAAAAGTTGTTTGTGACCAGATTAAATCAGTTCATTGACAAACAAAACATTTTAAGTAAAAACCAATATGGTTTAAGAGCTAATTATTCAACTTCAATGGCTCTCWTGGATCTAATTGAACAAATAACTGCTGTTGATCAAAAACAATACTGTGTTAGTGTTTACGTTGATCTGAGGAAAGCATTCGACACAAATGATCACAGTATTCTTCTTGAAAAGTTAAATAAATAGGGCATAAGTGGACCAGCATTACAGTGGGTATCTAGTCACCTAAAAAACAGGAAACATTTTGTACAAATAAATGATGTAAGATCTGAATTCTGCAACATTACATGTGGAGTTCCACAGGGTTCTGTACTTGGACCAAAGTTATTTATTTTACATACAGATATATAT
>NW_013952466.1:749258-753238 GCF_001266775.1 Austrofundulus limnaeus
ACAAACAAAAATTACTTAATTTGGGCATCAGATCCAGACCCGCATCTGGATCCAAAACACAGGCCACCATTTGGGGTCCCCTAATCTCGACCTTACTTTTTACATTTAGGCTACTTTAACCTCATTTTGCTTATTATTTTTGTATTCTAACTAACACATTTCAGAGACTTACCTCATTTTCAGAAGCCCAGTCACTACACATCAGCAGCAGCTCAGCGAGACCCAGAGCAACTATTAGATTCTTATGAACAGTTGTGCGGTCGGAGTTTGGGACTCTACACACAAAAAACATAAAACTCAATATGTGAGTGAGGATCACACTGTAGTTCTCCAGATTTTATCAAAACTGTTTCATTGCAGGGATGCTCACACATACACAGCATGGATTTATGAAATAATTTTCACCCTTGATGCTTTCAGAGTAAACTGTGATCTTTGTGACTCACCCCACAGCAATGAAGAGAATGAAGGTGAAGAGGAGGCCACACAGAGACACTCCACAGCCAATGAACGTCAGAACCTGCAGAGCTTTTTCGTTCTCTGTGCTCCTCTGACACAGAAAGAAACATAAAAAGTGTACAGTATAAATAGCTGCACATACTGTTGATGAAAGCCCACAAAAAATCCACAATCATTTCTTGATAGAAAAATATTACCTGGGCTTCATAAACTTGCAGCAGTAGCGCAAAATTAGTAGTGTGGTTGCAGTAGCACACAGTGTACCCATAATGTTTGGACACTATGTCACAGCCTTTCGTATTCCACCACCCACCAGCCTCAGGACTAGTTAGATGCAGAGAACAAATACTTACAGATGTACAACCAGACAAAAATGCAACAAAATAAAACATTCTTCAGCAAGTCTTCCACTATTGCATCTTTGCAAATCAATATTAATAATCTAAATTATCTATGCTTTTCAAAAATGCCATTATTGCTTACTTGAGATTAAAATCCCAGAAGGCACACACTGGATTGTATACAGTATCAAAGGATTGCTGCTGGACAAACACAATTTATG
This sequence comes from Austrofundulus limnaeus, assembly GCF_001266775.1. NCBI lineage: Eukaryota > Metazoa > Chordata > Actinopteri > Cyprinodontiformes > Rivulidae > Austrofundulus > Austrofundulus limnaeus. Next base: position 750,280 of record NW_013952466.1, read on the forward strand.
ATAAACATATTAATCTGACAAAAAAATGTGATTTTGAAAATGAAACCAGATRTTAGAGATTTTGTCAACCTGTACTCTGTGCCGGAGCTGGAAATGAACTGCCATGCTAACTGGTTGGTCATCTCCCAGGACAGTGGTGGATATAACTGAAGAGCCCAGAATAGTGCCCAGATACCTAGAGGTGTACAAATATTTATGCTTCAAGAGTCAACATATACAATCATCAAAGATGTCAGTATTCTTCCATCCATCCATCCATCCATCCATCCATCCATCCATCCATCCATCCATCCATCATTCCATCCATCCATTCATCCATCCATTTTCTCTAACCACTTTATATTTTTGGGTTGCATGGGAGCTGATGCCTAACTACAGCAGTCTCACAAGGTGGGGACATCCTGGACATGGTAAGAGTTACCACTAAACCTAACATACATGCTTTTGGTCTGTGGGAGGTAACTGGAGTACCCAGACAAAACAGGCAAGCGTTGGGAAAACATGTACAATCCAACCAGAAAGGTCCCAGGCCAGGTGACAATCCATTGTGTCACACAATATTTTACAAAATATAATATTTTAAATGAAACTAAATACCTAGCTTTTCTAGAAGGAATACATGAAAGTTGTCTTTCATGCTATATTTTTTAAACTAAGATAATCTAATGTTGACAAATGACAGTTTTAGTTGTTTAGATAAAACCTTTTAAATAATGTTAATTGTGATCTCATGTGATGTGTAAGACCTTAAGATAGTAGATAGCTGTAGATCAGCCAGTTTTACCATATTCGGTGTGGTAATAACTGAGAGTCATTCTTAACTCATTCTATGTGCTTAAATTGCTCAGCTTTGGTGGCCATCTTAAATGCGGCAAAAGTTTATACTAGTGAATTCTAGGTTGTACACMTTATTTTGTTGGTTACCCCAGTCATCATTATACCTACATCAGCCTACTTTGTAGACACTTTGGCCACTGACCTCTTGTTTATGATTCATTTTCCTGGAGTACACTTTAAAATAAAGATACAGTATAAATGAAGATAACCCCTGCCTTCTGTCACTGAGTCAGAGGATAAAAGAGTCCTTTGAAGACCTAAAAGCAGGAGAGCACCAGGACTGACAGGYTATCATGGCATGTCCTGAAGTCTTGTGCTAACCTGCGAAACCCAGTGTCCTATTTTCTTTAACAGGGCCTTGGTTCCCCACCCCGCCCATCTGGAATAAGTCCACCATTGTCCCCAAAAATAACATCTGACAGTGCCTTAATAGCTATAGCTTAGAGGCCTTGACTTCTGTGCTGACAAAATGCTTTGAGACTTTTMAAAATATAAATCATCCCTGCCTGACACATTTGATTCACTACAGTTTACATAAAGCCAATCAGATCTGTAACAGCACCACCACCAACCTCCTGCACTTCACCTGTTCTCATCTGGAAAAAAGGAGGGGTAAATGTTCAAGAATGYCGTTTATTGACTACAGCTTAGCTTTTAATACCTTAGTCCCCCTCACCCTGCCTATAAAAATGAAGGCATTGGGTCTTAATAGCACCCTGTGCATTGGAATCTTATTCTCACCAACCGGATCCAAGTCTCTTTCCATCTGCACAGGTGGCCCACAAGGTATACACCTACAGTGTACCAGTATCTCCAACTCCATCATCCAGTTTGAGACAGCATGTTGATCATTGGACTGATCACTAATATCAAAAAGCATAATAACAACAAGCAGGCTTTTCTGAACCATAAAAATATCTATTGAAAAACTGATTATCATTTCATAAGCGAYCTCCAGGAGATTAAATCTTAAATGCAGAGGAAGCTGCCAAGGTGGGAACAAAACTAGCTGAAAATCTCTTGATTTTCTGGATTATCTAACTTATACACACTTCTACTTCTAGTACATAAACACTCTCAATAGACTTTTTCTCTTACTACTGGACTGTGCTTAAGACACTTTTTTATCTTTCAACACTTCTTGGTTTTATTGGTGTTTTTGGGATCTGSTAGCTCTTGRTAGCACTGGCTTAGCATCATGGCTAATTCTCTCCAGGTTCCTTCTGTTCTCACTTGCTCCATGTGTCAGATGTTTAGTTACTGCTCTGCCTCCTTTAGTGACAGCGACACGTATGAAATGTAGTCTTATGGTAGCTTTGMAGGGAAGGCTGTCTGATTTGGAAGCTCAGATCTGCGCCGTTGAAAAACCAATAGCTAGCCAGAGCCTCTWAGGCAGACCAGAGGTATGAGTAGCTCCTAGCATCGTTAATGGTTCTCCAGCAGTCCCCATGCTGTCAGGACCTTAGGCCGGCTGTGTGGCGGTTCGGAGTAAGCATAGTGCTAAAGCTAAGGCCAAGCCCCCAGTTCATGTTTCAAACCGATTTTCCTCACTCAGCAACACACCTGCTGAGAAACCGGCCTTGGTAATCAGCAGCTCCATAGTRCGAAACGTGGCACTGGGGACTCCAGCGACCATAGACAAGAGCGTTCCGGGGGCCAGAGCAGGCAATATTGAATCTTATCTGCTGACTAATCCTAATGCCATAAGATTTTTATTCACATCAGCGATAATAACACCTGGTTACGCCAATCGGAGGTCACTAAAATTAACGTTGCTTCGGTGTGTAAKTTTGCCAAGACWATGTCTGACTCTGCAGTTTTCTCTGGTCCCCTCCCCAACCTGACGAGTGATGACAGGTTTAGTTGCATGTCGTCGTTCCACCGCTGGGTGTCCAGGTGGTGTTCTGAAAACAACGTAGGCTACATAGACAACTGGAGTTCTTTTTGGTGAAAACCTGGTCTGATGCAGAGAGATGGCATTCATCCCACTTTAGCTGGAGCCGCTCTCCTTTCTAGGAATCTGGACAATTTTTTGACCACTGAAATTATTGACAATCCAGGGTCTAGTCCAGGAAGCAGAGCTGTAGTCTTACACACCTCTCTGCTGCTTCTCCTCTGTTAC
>NW_013952466.1:754223-756112 GCF_001266775.1 Austrofundulus limnaeus
ACACACACACACACACACACACACACACACACACACACACACACACACACACACACACACACACACTGATGGATATCTTGGGTTTTGATGTGGCAATCCAGGTTTTAAACAGAACCTTTCTTATCTCCTGAGTCTGTGCCTCACTTATTTTTCAAGTTAATCAGCTCACAAGCTGGAGAGAAGAGTGGATATGCAGAGTATTTCCAAGGGAACAAGAAAGGATGGATGGATGGATGGATGGATGGATGGATGGATGGATGGATGGATGGATGGATGGATGGATGGCTGGATGGATGGATGGATGGATGGATGGATGGCTGGATGGATGGATGGATGGCTGGATGGTCATCCTACTGAACCACCTGTGAACTTTGATCTTTTTGAAGGTTTAGTGCGTGTGGGCAGGCTCAGGTTAGTTAAGCCCAACCACAACTTGATGTTTAAAACAAACTGAAAAATTTTTTTTATCCTAACATACAACATACCTGTATGAATGAGTTGTTTTTGTTTAAGAGTTCATCAACAAATAATTTCCTGAATGAATTACAATATTTTCATTCCTGCTTGTGTTTGGATATTACCTTTGACTGCCATCAGTAACAGTAGGTTCCATTGTGATGTTCTCCTCCTTCGCATTAAAAAGAGGTCGTAGAGAGCCATACCATGTGTTGACCAAGGTGAGCCTATAGAAGCCTGCATTATCAACACAACAATCAAATGATTTTGTTCCTCTTTTCAGCTTTTGTCAATCACAGCAAGCAGTACCAAGAAACATCGTTCTCAGTGAGGAGCTGTGAGGAAACTTGACAATGCTCRTCCTCCGCACTTTCCTGTGAGACCTTGAGAGTGCAAGTAACTGAACATCTACAGCACTGTTGTTCATTGTTCTTTGCATTTACTTAACACAAAATATTAGCAGYATAAGCAAATATGAGAATGTGATTTTCTTTTGTAACAGCCATTTTTACCATTGTTTTGGAGATCCTGTATCTTCTGATGTGGTACTGTGATGCAGTCTAGACTAGAGTGTTTTTCTGTCCTAGGTCCACAGAAGCTCAATATTTTAAATCCTTCCTCCAGCTTCTGGTGTTGTACCTCAAGTTCTGAAAAATGCAACACAAAACAATATTTAAGAGCTAATTTTCAATCTTATTCAGGATTTTAAGAGTTAGTATAAATCTTTGTAACACAACAAGTAAAATTATCAGAAAATTCACAATCATGTTGARGCAAAATATCCTTGTGGAAATGTGTTCGCAATCTAAAGAAACCCTTTTTAACCTTTTTCTTGTACTTATTGAATCAAAATAGATCATTTTAATTTATAATTCTATTTGCTTCCCACTTTACCCTCACCTGACACTTTCTATGAGTGAACTGCCTAACAATGTCAACAACACATTTAATCTTAACAAGAAGTAAAAATCCAAAGCAAATTATGTTGTTTCTATCAACTTTATCATGCTTCTGCAGAAACATGTTGGCAAAAAGAAAGTACTAGCTGCAGTCAATCTTGTTCACATAAGACAAATCAAATTAAAAGACTTTTTAGAACATTCAAATCCACTTTATAAATGAAAGGCCTAGAATTTCTTGAAGGAATTCATAGTCTCTGCTCCATTCCATGCCAGTTTTACAACAAAAACTAAGACAGGCTTATGTTGAGAAATAGCAAAGTAGTAGATGTCTTGGTTAAACCTTCAAAATAGCTTTAGGCCAATTGGTTCATTGGAAACAAATTGGGTCAGGTAAACCAGGATCATGAAAAGACCCAAAGACCTGATGGCATCACATCTTATAATCTGCATCCCCGGAATCAAAACCAAACARGAGAGGCAACATTCAGTTTTTCTTCTTCACTAAACTGGAACAAACTCCCAGAAAACTAT
>NW_013952466.1:756155-757582 GCF_001266775.1 Austrofundulus limnaeus
GTTTTTTAATACTAACTTAAACTAAAACACCATTAATTTCAGTCTAAAGTCCAATTTTTTTCCTTTCCTTTGTGAAGCCAATGTATTCTACTTCTTTTTTAATCACATAAAGCACTTTGAATTGTGTTGTTACTGAAATGTGCTATATAAATAATATTATCATCCCTTAAAATAAAAATCAAAATGAAATCTGCAGCCAATAACTCAGCATTAGTTTTGAATCATGTAAGGCTTTTTGCTTATCTTAGACCAGATTCTGACTTGGTTGGTTTTTTGAAGGTCACTTGTTACATAATTGTATTTCTGTGGTTTCTAAAGCTTCTTGATGACAGCTCTAGATCATGGCTCAGATGTATCACCTTTGTGTAGCAAAATTCCTGAGCCATATYTTTTTTATTTGATACTCACTGATGTTTGGACTGTGAATGGTCAGGTGGTCAGTCTCTGCTGCCAAGCGAGGACTCAAGTGGGTTACCATCCGGTCAATACTTTTCACAACATCCATAGGGCCGTTCACCACCTAAAATCCACAGAGCGGTGTGTCATCGTCAGCAGTACTCATCTACACTGCCCTGATCCACACACTCATCACAGCTAAGGACACTTCAAAATGACCATTCATTGGCACACAATAATAAAATACTTTCAGTTTGATTTGTTTGCCGGAGTRTACACAGATTAGATGAGAAGAACACACAAACCTCAACAGATAAGTCTATAATGCATGCCTCATAGATGTTGCTATTGTTCGCTTTAAAATGCATTCTGATTTCAGCGTGCCCATCTCTGAGCTGAGCCTTGGAGACAGAGCTGGGAGCAGAGTGCGGGAGSTTTGTGGATGAGTGCAGCCGCAGATTTTTAAAGTGCTTCTCATTCATTGAGTCTGCGTTGAGGTGGCCTTGGAGCGCTAAGAGGCTTGGGGGGGTGTGGGTGGGAGAAGGAAGGCAAAGAGCCGAGAGAAACACAGCTCTTCACAAAAGGCAATCGTTGTACGGAACTATATACTCCACACATCAATAGTGCAGAGACAGAATGAAAAACAAACAAATAACAGAAGCAATGCTACGAATTACATGAACATTTTCTGTCAAAAGCTAGAGTAAGAACTGAATGATTGAGTAATGCCACAGGAGGATTTGAATTATTGGTTCTTCTATTCATTGTTCCTTCTTCAGTTCTGTATTTAAAGAACCATACTGTCCCCTGGTGGTTTAAAGCTTAATAACACAACTTTCCCTCCCAGCAGGTCTACAGTTAATCGGAGCAGTTGAACAATATCAAKCACTAAGCCACAGTCTGTGCTCTTTTTACAAATGTACAGTTTATAGATCTAAATGAAAACTAGAGAATGAACAGAGGTGTACAGTAACTACTGTAAGTACATTTATTTAGTTACAGTACTTCAGTCATTTTTTGAGGATTTGTAA
>NW_013952466.1:758095-763844 GCF_001266775.1 Austrofundulus limnaeus
ATTGAATTGAATTGAATTGAATTTCAAAGACAGTGAGAGACACTCTGAGCTACTGAAGACAAAAATGCTTGTTTTGATTATTATAGTTTGAATATGTACCAGAAACTCTGTGGGAGTCAGAAGAGTTTGTCTGTAAAGGTGGGCAGATGTGGTTAGGGGAGTTGTCCTGTAACTGGTGGGTTACTGGTTTGCAGTTGCAGCTGTCTCAGTCTTTGTGTCCTCGGGCAAGACACTTCACCCATTTTGCCTACTGATCGTGGTCTGAGGGTCCAGTGGCGCCGGGGCATGGCAGCCCCACCTCTGCCAGTGTGCCCCAGGGCAGCTGTGGCTACAATGTAGCTTACCATCATCAGTGTGTGAATGACTGATGCATGAAATTATAAATCATCTCTGAAGGTCTCAAAAAGCACGGTATGACTGGTGCATTATTATTATTAAATATGCAGAGAATTCAAATGTTACTGACATCTTCCAAGTTGAATCCTCTGTAGTACAATCGCCAAATATTATAAAACCTAAACTGTTATTTATGTGATAAACTGTAAACTGTGGTTTGTAGAAATAYCATGTAGAAGTTGCGCCCACAATTGAAAAAAAAAAACTAGCAAAAAAATTTAAAAAAAAACTTCTACCTAGGTCACCTTCTAAAAAACAAGGATGCAAAATAAAACAAAAAAATGTAATTGTGTCAAAATCACAAGATATTAATGATTAGTTTAAATTTTGTAGTCAAAGTTTTAAAAAAATGATCTATAGTTTGACTAATCAAAAAGAAAAAAAAATAAGTAGGTCCTCTGGATGGGTTCCTTCTTTAATGAAACTTCGTCTCTCCTCCAAGAGACTTCTTCAGTCTGATGAGTTTCAGGTGAACTCATCTATAGTTTATACTTTGACTTTGCTATAAACTTGCTTGTTTTATTTTCAAACTGTGCAACAAGAAACAGGTTTCTTTTTAATAAAATAGAAATGACTGACACCCTTAATAAAATATGGATTTCAAGCTGATTTATCATGAGGCTCATTGTATATCACATTGTGTTAATACTTGCAAATGTTCCACTTATTTCAATACTTTTATTTTTTATTTTTGCATAGCACTTGTGAGAACTCTGGTTGTTTGCAGATTCTTGTCAAATCCTTCTCTTGTTTCCTGTACTGAAGCTTTTGCATTCTAAAAGGTAAAACAGAGCTCCTTTAATATTAAAGGTTTTACTATAACTAAGAGAAACTTTGTTTGATCTACATGTCAAGATTAGTTTGTTTCTCACAGAAAGTGTGGCCCTCTTTGAGGCACTCACCAGTTAGGTGGGGGGTCCCTACATGGGAAACTTTGATAGATCCTTACTGAGCAGAAGAACAACAGAAATGAGAATATAGTAAACTCCTTTGTTTGTGTGCTACCTCCTTGATGGCCTGCCATTTGAGGGTATTTTCTTCACTGATGATGCTGTCAGCCACACTTATAAAGTGCTGACTGAGTTCCTGGATGTTGTCCTGGCTGATGTTTTCAGGATGGACAGGTGGCTCTGAGGGGATGTCAGAGGTTAGTGACAGCAGCTGAATAAGTGACACCATGTCTGCCGGCTGCAGTCCCTCCTGCTGCGTTTCTTCCAGGGCCTGGACTGAGACGTTGAGCAGGACTGAGGCCTGGGCCAGGCTGTTTAGTCCAGATGGCTGTTGACCTAGAATTGGCTGAGAGAAAAGAAAAATATGTTGGATTCAGCAAGTCCTCACATTTAAATTAAATCACATTTAAAAATAATCAAAAATAAAGACAAACTCTCCAAATTTACTAATGAAAAGTTACATTAAAACTTTTAGCCAACAATTTGTGTAGAGATTGTTTTCTTTTGCCAATATATGGCATGTTTAGTTATACATTTCATTTGATGTTAGAGCAGCTTTAAACGTAAGATGCAGAGTTTGTAATGCTCTTTATGTTCTTTAACTCAAATAGACAAGGGCAAAAATAAACTATCAAATACATACAGTATAGTTTTGCTCTTTGCYTTAATTAGGCATTTAATACATTAATACATCAATACATGTAGCTTATAAATTCAAGTCAAACATTTTATTAAAATCAACTCCTATTCATTCATTTCATTCACAACCACACTCCCAGTCACTGGCTGCAGTTACGTATCTGATGTAAGACAAACAGATGACAACAGATACAATTATACTTATATATATTATATTATTATTACCTGGCTCTTGTTGGAAAGCTTCATCAGTTGGTGCATAAAGGCAGAGGGCTGGGAGCTCTGAGATTCAATTATCTCCTTCATCTTCACGTATCGTTCTGGATGAAAAATATCATCAAGTCTGGGTTAATTATGTATATTATTATGCTTTTTCCTGTGTTTGCATACAGTATATGTATATAAACACTCGGTCATTCGCAGAAATGTGAAGTAATGAAGTACAAATACTTTATTTTCCTTAAGTAGACATTGCGGTTATTTATACTTTACTGGATCAATTATTTTTCAGATGACTTTTTACTTCAACACTTTACATTTCCATGCAATTTTCTTTATTTCTACTACATACATTTTAAAAATGCAAAAGTATTTCATTTCACTTTGGCTTGTTTTCATTCTGGCTTGTCATCGTTCAAAGAAAAAAAAAGATGCCCAGTCATATACAGTATATGGCCCCTTTTGGATGGAGTGAATTTAATTGTGGTTGGATGAGAAGTATAAATATATACCATTCTGACACCCTATTGGTTTGAATGATTCATCACATCTGTATGACACATCATGTCACACTCCAGCAGAACATACTGTATCAGACTAATGTAGTCGAGTATTTAGATGACCATGGCAGAGCTGAAATAGTTAGACTAGTTCATCTCAAATTTGTCAACGTTAACATTTTATTATAGTTTATTTATCATTATTGCCTTTAGGAAGATGATTTTTGGGGAGGTGGGGTTATAGACCCCTGTGGTGCGGTCTAAGCTTTAATGGCTTTTTTTTCCTTTCATTAATTTTCCTTTCCTACTTGAAGTAGTTTTAAAACCAATACTTTTACTTGAGTAAAAAGCTGGAGTTAAGACTTTAGCGTCCAAAAAAGTATTTTTAAARCRTAGTATTAATACTTCTAATGAATGAACTCTAATGAAGTAATGAATGTGAATACTTTTGATACTTCTGATCATTCAGCTGATCAATGGAGGTAGAARGGTTTGCAAGAGAAGAAAGGAGATCACAACTGGAGGGGGTGAACTACCAGAAGACAACACTGCGGATGTTCAGGACAGCTACAAATACCTTGGAATCCCACAGCTAAGTAGCAATCATGATAAGGCTGTAAGAAAGCCAGCCACAACCAAGTACCCACAGAGAGTAGGACAGGTCCTGAGGAACCAGCTGAATGGCAAGTCTGGGTCATAAATACCATCCAACACATAGCAGGGCTGAAGATCCATGGAGCGCCATAACCAAGTGGCTGGAATAACATACAGGATCATCAGTTCAGATTGTGCACTGGAAGTGCAGAGTCAAAGTGGGAGACTCCAACAAGGGTAGTGGAACATGGAAGAGCTGTGGGACCTCAAGATTCAGAGAGACAAACCAGCAATGGCTAACCAACTGGATGCTGTGGTGGTCTAAAAGCACAAGAAGAAGGCAGTGATGATGGATGCAGAGATCACAAGTGACAGTAGCCAAGTTTCCATCCAATTTTAATTCGAATTTTGAGTAAATTTTTAAAATTTTGCAAAAAGGAAAAAAAAAAAAAAATAAACAAACAAAGAAATGCAAATCAGACATGTCCATCAACTGGCTTGAAGCGCATCAGTTACGTCAGACACATGAGTGTAGTAAACAGGAAGTAAAAGTTGCATCTCAGGAAAATGGAGAGAAGGTATCAGGAACGTGTTGCTACTATCCGGAAAATTGTAATTATTCTGTCGTCAACTAGTTTTGGCGATGTTACTGCTGTCTGGAGACGTAGAGAAAGAAATGCGATTCTCTTCACGTTACATTGATGTGAAAAATTCAGTTCCCCTGTGAAAATCTGTTCCCCCTACTGGTTAACCTTAGAAAGAACCACTGGTCCAGGTATAACATCAGACCAATCCTAAATGGTTAATATGAGGGAGGTGCTCCTAGAACAGGGGGAACAGATTTTCACAGGGGAACTGAACTTCGTACAACCCCTGTACCGCTCAGACAGTGAGAACAGCTGATCAACGTGTGAGGTAAATGTTCGCTACATCAGAACTGATTCGGCAAATGTGTTTCCATCTCTCCTTTTGTGCATTAACTCTTTTTCAAAAATACCAAAGACCACCTCAAGCGAGTTTATCAACCTTTATGCAAATTAGAGGAAGTTTTTTCGAATCGTGCCATTTCCATTTGCCTTTTCTGAGCGATACTTCAAAATGTGAATTAAAAAACKTTGARGGAAACACGGCTGGTGACATCAGGAAGAAGGAGCACAAGAAGCTGGKGGAAGAGCTAAAAGAGAAAATACAGATTTGGGGGAGTAGTCCCAGTGATCATTTGAGTACTTTGTTCTMTGATCCTCAAACTGGAAGAGTGGCTTTATCAGATCCCAGGTACAGTCTCAGCGATCCACAACATGTAACAGACTGAACAGAACTCCAGGATTTCTATCCAGCAGCACTTTTATTCAGAATAAATAACCAAGTGACCTTGAATTGTTATTTCACACTTTAAAGGTATGTTGTTTTTGTTTTTAATTTTTAATTTTTTTAAATTTTTTTTGGGGGGGGGATGATTTTTTTAGATAATTTTCAGGATCTTATTTTATTTCTGTAGAATGTTATGTTTAAGTAAAAATATATGTAACCCATTGGTTATTAATAAATGTCAGCTTTTCTTATACCTACTGGTGTTGACTATACTGTTTGACTCGAGCAAAACTGTTAAACATTCCACAATACAAAATAAGTAATACAAGTATGTAGGATTTGTTCTGATATTGTATCAGGTCAATATCAGTATTGGCCAAAACTCATGGCTGCAATATCGATATTGTATCAGTAAGGAAAAGGTCAGATTGGGACATCCCTAGTTTCACAAAGTTCAAAAATAAATGGAGATTCTAAATTAGCTGTATGTGTGGGCATGTGTGGTTGCTTGTCTTTGTATGGAACAGAATTGACAAGCATTCCAGGGTGCCATCATGCCTCCCACCCATTTCGATTCCCAGCCCACCCCCAGCTCGCTGAAATACAGCTGGACATAAATACCAGCTTCCTCACAGCCCTGAATAAACAAGTGATTTAGGACAAGGAATAAATGGATGATTTATGTTTTGTAAGTTTAGTTTCTTTCTCACAATTTTCAGATGACMGTGGAGTTTTCAGTTCTTGTCAGTCTACACAAGAGTTGTTGCATGCAGAATGTGTGGCTCACCTCGGCTGCTCCTGCAGATGAATGGTAGTCGGTCAGCACAGTRTTTCAGGCCCAACGTAGGGAGCTGAGCTGACCAGCCCTGCAAAGTCCTGCAGTCCTGGAGCTCCATCTGCTGGTGTGCTGCTGCTCACACATTCAAATTGAAACACACACACACACACACACACACACACACACACACACACACACACACACACACACACAAATGAACAAACAGCTATCCCAGACAGGGGCCCCGACTTTGGCTCAATCAGGGGAAGAACGATGCTGGAGATTACTGATGTTTTTGATAGTCCATGAAAGACACACACACACACACACACATACACACACACACACACACACACACACAC
>NW_013952466.1:764613-769800 GCF_001266775.1 Austrofundulus limnaeus
AGACATAGTTTTAACCAAACAAAAAAGTGATTTCAAACTAAATAAATTCCATCAGTTTTTTACAAAACAGAAACTTTTTCGTGCATGTCAGAAATCTTTGGTTGAATCTCAAATCGTTGTTTGTTGCTCTAAGTTTCTGAACTCAGAGAACATAAGCGGGTGGGGGGGAGGGGGGGGTGGCAAAGGAGGAACTATGTAAAACGTGTGCCTARTTTGGTTGAATTTTTTTGATTGGTTGAAACTATTATTCTTTTGATTGAAATTACTTTTTGTAATTGTAATTACTTTTTTTGATTGAAACTGTATATTTGTTTGATTGAATGACTAAAAAAATTACCTTCATAACAGACAAGTTATTTTCTTCTCTAGCCATTGTGTGCAATAAACCAACACAAAAATTGGGCTTCATGCAAGGACATCTTTGTATTTGTATCCTAAATTTTTCTTASTTTTGTTCATACGAAGGGTTTTATGAACACYTCAGATTCAGCAAKATCRTCTATCATCAGGAAAAGTGTGTAAATGAGCAGRGTAAACATGATGAATGCCACCTGTATGTATTCAGTTGCCTGTGCTTGAATAGAGGAAATTAACATAATTACCAGCCCAAAAACACCATATAAGACTACACTTCCTGRCCCACATGCCAGGAAGTGGCCATTCATTAAAATAACAGCTAAAAGTTAAAAAAGAAGAATTTCACGAGTTTGGAGACTGAAGTCCTGCTCTGAGAGATCCAGAAAGAAAATCTGTCATTTTTAGCAGATCAGCAACCGGTGAACGAGAGGGTAGCCTCCCTCCACCTACGGGTGGGGGGATGGGTCCTGACTGTTGTTTGTGCCTATATGCACCTAACAGCAGTTCAGATTACCCAAACTTTCTGGAGTCCTTGGAGGGGGTGCTGGAGAGTGCTCCTAACGGGGACTCCCTCGTTCTGCTGGGGGACTTCAACGCTCACATGGGTAATGACAGAGACCTGGAGAGGCGTGGTTGGGAGGAACGGCCCCCCTGATCATAACCTGAGCGGTGTTTTGTATTGGACTTATGTGCGTTCATGCATTGTCCATAACTAACACCTTGTTCAAGCATAAGGGTGTCCATGTGTGCTCTTGGCACCAGGACACCCTAGGTCGCAGTTTGATGATCGACTTTGTTGTTGCTTCATCTGATCTGCGGCCACATGTGTGGAACACTCGGGTGAAGAGAGGGGCAGAGGTGTCAACTGACCACTACCTGGTGGTGAGTTGGCTCCGTTGGTGGGGGAGGATGCCYGTCAGACCTGGCAGACCCAAACATATAGTGAGGGTCTGTTGGGAACGTCTGTCAGAGTCTCCCGTCAGACTGAGCTTCAACTCACACCTCCGGGGGAACTTCGAACATGTTCCGGGGGAGGTGGGGGACATTGAGTCCGAGTGGGCCATGTTCCGTGCCTCCATTGTRGAGGCGGCTTACCTGAGCTGTGGCCGTAAGGTTGTTGGTGCCTGTCYTTGCYGCAACCCTCYAACCCGCTGGTGGACACCGGCYGTYAGGGATGCTYTCAGGCTGAAGAAGGAGTCCTATCYGGTSTTTTTGGCCTGTGGGACTCCGAAAGCAGCCGATAGGTATCGGCAGRACAAGCYGATTGCGGCTCGGATGGTCACTGAGGCAAAARATTCAACATTCAGATGTCAGATGTGAAATCACATGACTTTTTGAAATCTCGTGACAATTTAGATGTCAGAGGAAAAATCTGTGACCTCCAGAGACARGTGAGTTCAGAGTAAATAAACATTTGAGACAAGGAAGAAACAATGTTGATCATTTGGGGACTATTTTTAATAGAGAAAAAAAAACTATTCGAAATGTCTTTTAATGTCCAGCACACTTTCAAGTGTGTCATGACAGCTTTTTATGTTTTCTGTATTTTAGAATCCCRTCCGTGTTTACGTCACCTCGCTTTCTGATTGGCTACATGTCWCATCCAGCAGGTTGTGAGCTCGTTTGTTCTTGAGTGAACACCACACACGCTTTGATATCGGGCAAAAAATCAAACATGTTGAATATCCACGATTTGAGATCGGCGCGGTCTTGATATCTTTCRGAGCCGACTAGATCACTRGTAACTCATCACCCACAGCAGGAATATCTGCTAAGATTATCTTTAGAGCCATTCTAATAATCTGGAAGGCCTTGAGATTCTTGGAAGGGCCAGAAATRAGCATAATTATCCTGCCATGTGACGCAGCCCTAASAGCACCAGTGTCCTTCAGAAGAAAAGTCAAACCAGTGTCAGTTTTCTGGGGCAGACTGACCAGGTGATGTGCACCAACAGATTTAACAAACTGATCTACATACCCAGTAATACCCAGTAATGTGAACGTTCATTAGATACTCAGACTGTGACAACACGGAAGAAAATATTGTCCAAGTTAAAGGTAATATGAGACAATACATTAAGCTCAATCCAAGGCACACTGCTCAGTCTAAGGATCATACAGTATCTTACCATCACAAGGCACAACAATCAATGCATCAACATTTATTTATTTTTGTTTGTTTTTACTTTTTTTACTTCCAAAGTGAAACATGGAGATTTCAGCAAAAACATTAACCCTACAATAAATTAGCAATATACAGTATACTGTAGTAAATGTAAATAACATCTAGTCTAAAGATTTCTGTAGAGYTGGTTTTCCCATTAATTAATATTTCAGTCTGAGCCTGAATAGGTCATTTTAGATGTCAGATGTCAAGCAGACTTTGAGTGGTCCAGCTTAGAGTCTGTTTTTGTCTTATTTGTTCAGAATTGTTTAAAATAACTTACAACTACAAAGTACACATCAGTTATGTACTAAATTGTGAACTGAACACKTTTTTGATTGTATTTAATATGCTCTGGTGTTTGGGAGTAAAATGTTGTTCTCTTACCTGGACAAAAGAGAAGGGCTTGCACATTTTTGACCACAGTATGGCTGCTTATGAGCTGAAGGTTCCAAGTGAAAAGCTTTTCCAGGTTAACGGGTGAACAGGAATTCAAGGCACGGACATGTCTTGCTTCCAAAGATATGTTCCAAACATTCAGATCGGTGATGTTTCCAAAAAAAGGCTCTGTAAAATCCCCACCAAATGAGTCTTGGTCCTGACCCAAGATCAGAATACCATCACCATATATATCCCTGTGAATGTCTGTACCTAACCCCCCGTCACTCCTGTCCCCYTCAACGTAGATGGCCCAGTGATTTCTGCTCCGGTGCCATGTGACACAGATGTGATGCCATGCACCGTCGTTTGAGAAAGACGCCTTATACGGCAGGTGCTTTCCGTGGATGATAAGTGCCAAGAGGATGCGACCCTGCACATCCACTTGGCCTCGCAGCTGAAACTCATTGGTAAAGACAGGTGCAGCATAGGAAAAGATGGTGGACACCTCATTCCACTTGGGGTCCCATTGAACTCGTACACACACACTCACAGATGATAAGGCAGGAAATGTCACGTTGACATGAGCAAAGCCTTCATGGGACTCTTTTGGGAAGTTTAGACATGAYAACTGCATATCTAATCAAAAAGAGAAAAAAGTTTTTATTATTATTTTGTTTCTTGGCAAGTTGTTTAGTCATAAAATACAAATCTGCTGATCCTACTCACACTGCCTGGAGTGGGCCACTGAATTAGAGGCTGTACTGCTGGGATTCCTGACCCAGACAGGGGAGCGGAGTCCAGTCTGCTGAAGGAGCTCCAGTGCTTCTTCCTGGTCCTTTGACTGGTCCAGGGTGTGGAGGGAGCTGAACTGACCTCTACAGAAGCTGTCAGCTCTGGAGAAAGGCAACGAGTCATTGACCAGCTGAAGGGCCCAGTGTGATGTCAGATGGACAAGCTTGTACTGTCCTTGTAAATCTGAAACAGAATTTACCAGATAATAATACAATTAAATGGACTTAAAAAACCATATGTTTTTTTTTTACCTTCACCTGTATACAATACAGGTCACTACAAGTGATTGACAGTCTCACCGTGTAAGTCCTCCACCCTTCCTGGTCCAGCATACGTTGGTTCACCATCACTCACCACCTACATGAAAATAATTCCAGTTCATTTTACTTAATTTGTCTGCAAAATAATGTCCCACACTGTGAACCTTATTTTTGAAAACGTATCTTAAAAAATGTTCACTCTATTACAGTTCTATGTAACATGTTAAGACTGATCACAGCAGCTTACAAATTTGGTCTTAACATGCAATGGAATACAGAATAAAAGGGTTATTACCTCTAGCAAAAAGAAGATGAGTCCTGTAAATAAGGCTCCAGTCATATTTAAGCGAGTGTTGTCTCCTAAAAAAACAGCCAGTTCATCTAAAGATATATTTTACTGGATCCACATGTACTCAATCACTGGTGGCTAAAATAAAACATGATTTAAAATCCAGCTTTAGTAATTGAAAGGCAAAACACATTACAACCATATTAGAGTGCAACTCTTCAAGAGCTGATGTTCAAAAATTCTGGAAATAATTTGGCCAAAGTCATCATTGCTTTGTTGTCAACTGTAGAATTTCTATTCTCCACGACAGCACAGCATCTGGATGGGAGCAAATCCAAACATACGAAACCCAAATCCAGTCCAGATTCTTCATCCAGTTTCTCAGTGTCAGACCATGTCCAGTAGTGTCTCTGACCTCCAGACTGGGAAGAAAAAACAGTGATCGTAATGCTTCTGTTCAAGTCCCCCTTCTGTCTCTTGCCTCCTTTTTGCTCCAGACCCAATAGCCCTACCTCTTTTCCTCTGTCCCTCCCTCCCTCCCTGCTCACCACCTCAAGAGTGATCTGCCTTTATCATGTAAATGGGCAAAAAGAATCCCACTTGCGCAAGAAGTGTCAAGCATTTGGCACAGAGAGTTCATGAACAGTAGCAGGGCAGTGGACCCAGTTACCAGTCTTTATTTATGCTTTCAATACAGCACTCTAAACATGACATCACATCACTTTTATTTACAAACATTAAAATATCACCACTACATTTTTTATAAATACATAGTAACCTGTGTAGTTTTTGTTTTTCATAACAATATATTGTATCCCCTGACCTTAAAGCTGCATACAGCTTCAATCAAGATTTTCTTTATGGAAATTTAATTAGCTTTGTAAGTAAGCATGTTAATCACAGTTTAAAATACTTGATCTTTAAAAGACATATGTAAAATTCATA
>NW_013952466.1:770508-772244 GCF_001266775.1 Austrofundulus limnaeus
AGAGAGAGAGAGAGAGAGAGAGAGAGAGAGAGAGAGAGAGAGAGAGAGAGAGAGAGAGAGTTTGGTTAACTTTTTTAACCA
This sequence comes from Austrofundulus limnaeus, assembly GCF_001266775.1. Lineage (NCBI taxonomy): Eukaryota > Metazoa > Chordata > Actinopteri > Cyprinodontiformes > Rivulidae > Austrofundulus > Austrofundulus limnaeus. The sequence continues at coordinate 770,590 of NW_013952466.1, forward strand.
TGTCTGTCTTTTTTTAAGTACTTCAGCTTTTGGACAATTTTAAACAGAGAATCTGATGTTTCAGACTTTTTTAAGGAAGTATTATCACCCTTAAGCCTAGAATCTTCTAACCTAAAAAAAAAGAAGACTGATGGAGACAATCCCAGCCATTAGTATTCCACATAAATAACTGCTCAGTGTGAAACACTAGACAAAAGCCCAAAGGAATAAAGCCTTCTCTGGGCTCTGTGTTTTGAATGTTTTTATTCTCTCCATTCTTGTCACCTACTTTCATTCATTCAAATGAACAAATTTCCATTTTAACCACACTTGGCCAAATGCAACAATTTATTGAATTGTAGAACAATAGGGTGAGAACAGATTTGAAATATTTTTGTAAAGGAGAATAGGGAAGATAAAATTTTCTGCAAAATACAGCCATCCTGCTGAAAATTTTCAGGTATTAATGAACTCTAACCCATGTCTTTTACCTGATAATAAAATCAAGGGGAAGAGGTTTGGAAGATTTATGATTTGCTGCTTTTTCTCTGAACTTTTAAAGTTTTGTGAAAAGTGTGAGAAGGGAGGATCCAAAAATACAAACTCAAAACAATGGTGGTATTGTATTGCACTGTACTGCAATTAAGTACCAAAGAGGATTCATGTTGGAGTCTTCACAACTTTCGTAGGATTTCTTTGCTTCATTAGTTACTTACAATTATTTAAACAGGCAAATTCCATTGAGAATCGCTAAGCTTTTTTTCAAGGGAGGCATAGGCCCGAAGGCAACATATTGTACATGTTTTTTTGTATGAGCTGCAAAGGGGTGTAGCTCTGCCATGTTCAAAATATCTTATGTAACAAACTTTTTTCTGACAATAGTCATAAAGTTGACACGAGTGTCACCAGTTAGTTCTCAAACCTTGTCTAAATTTTACCTTGCTCGTCTCCAACCCATTTCAAGAGCACTACGGCTCATCTACATCTGAGCTGTCCTGACAAAAAAAAAAAAAAAAAGGAAAATATCCAGGTCTAAAAACCACACTGATGATAAAAAAAAATAATTATTGAAAAGTTGGTCTAAAACTACTACTTCCCCTATAAGTTGAAAAGTGCAGATTAAAATCATAAATGTGGCAGAATGCCAAAGTTGGAATTAAAGGAGCCTATGTGGGTGCATGTTATGGCCCAGCTCATTAAAGCCACAACATCAGTGGAAACACGACACAGGATGCCAGTTTTAAACCTTAAGAAGYCCATTTATTAAAGTGTCTAGGAGTAAAAAGCTGTGAGTGGATGTCTCCCTCGGTGCTCCATACAARGGATGGGCCGAGCGTCTGTCTCACCGCCTGGACCACTTCAGATGTGTGGTCCAGTACCAGATCTGCCTCCACACCAAGGTCTCTGACTGGTCACTGTCCTGTCCATTGTCGTGCTCCCGGTAGACCTTCTTGTCCACCATTTAACGTCCTCTCTCGGAGTCGTCTCCTTCCAGAAGAAAGCTGTTGTTCTCGTCCCAGTCTGTGCATCAACATTCAGTCAGTTCRAGCCTTTTTGCGCCACCAATCCATCCTCGTACACCCCTTGGTCCTTATGAAGATCGCCAGCATGCTCCACACCTCCGTTGGAGTCCCGCTCTTTGACGTCTTCGGATCCCAGCATACCTGATGCCTTTC
>NW_013952466.1:773271-777012 GCF_001266775.1 Austrofundulus limnaeus
GAGCAGCTGGATAGAACAGGTGGAATTTACGCAGCTCATTTACACACTTTTCCTGAAGATAGAAGAGTTTGTTGAATCTGACGTGACATGTTCGTACYAACCCTTTGTACGAACAAAAGTAAGAGAAATTTAGGAGAAGAATACGAACATGTTCTTGCATGAGGCCCATTGTGCATGACCAAGAATGTAGTTCTGGAAGACATGCACACAACAATGGTAATAATTTTCAAAAATTGGCCCTTCAAAGTGTGCCCTATACTAGCTTGGTTAACTTGGTTCAAAACACTCAAAGTTCAGTGAAATTGCAGCTGAATATTTGTTTAATTTGCAATTTTGAGACACCAGATAGTCTTCCAACATAGTTGCAGCTGAGTGAGATATCACCTTAAAGTGACAACTATGTTTATAAAGTAACAGACAAACAGTAAAACAAAACATCATACCAGACAATCAACTACGCAAACAAGAAACACAAAACCAGGAGCGTGGCACAATGTGGAGGTAAACGTTAGAATCTGACAATCTGGCATGAGAAACAGAAGACTATTTAAGCAGCAAGGAAAGTAGTTCCTTTTACCAGCAGTCTATCTGATAACCAAGTTTCAAGGCAAAAGGAGCTGAGAGAAACAATGACTAATGAGAGAAGAACTCATGTAAATCAAACAACTTTAAAATACAAAAAGAAGAAGAAAAAGAAAGAAACAGAGTTTATACAAGTAACAAAATAAGCAAAGAGAGTTCAAGTGGATGCCCCAGGAACTACAAGGCAGGCAAGAGATTTCTGGAGGGCAGCCAGGAAACTGTTTTTAGGCAGGCAGGGCAATTATGGTGGATGGCCTGGGAACCATCCAGACTAGCAAAGCTGCTTAGAAGTTTGACCATCAGGCCATCTCGACTGAAGAAAAAACACATACACATACTTGGCTGGCTGTAACCTTCTAATGGCTGGAACAAAAACTGTTTGAGACAACCTCAATGACTAGAGTCTAGACAGGAAAACTGTCCTTGACAGCAGACCCTCAAAAGCTGAAGTGTGGAGAAGCAAAGAGGTGCTTGACTMGAGCCCATCAAACAGGTCAGCCACAGAAAGTGGTGTCCCCCTGGAATGTCCTGGCTAGAGAACAGAAGCAGAAGAGAGGCATCCCCAGTGACCATCTTGACATCAGCCACAGGATGAAAGTCACCCCCTTGACTACCTCAGATTCATGAACAGAAGAGAGATGCATCCCCCTAAACTCCTCAAAGAGTCCCAGATGTCAAGACCAATTTCTGTATCTGGAACCAAGTCCAAAACACATGGWACAGTTCTTTGAGAAATATGGTAACAAAGACAAACRMMGCATTATAAATAGCATAGTGTTAAGCTTGTGGCTAAGTGTAAGACTGATAAACCTCYTGGGACAGGTTTTAACCTATTACAAACACTGGTTTCTTATGACATTTGCAATGATAGAACTGATTTTCTTTGGAACTCATGGGGAACTGGACAGAAGGGAGATCAAATTTAATTTGTGTTAAACARATAACTGATTTCATGATCATAACATGAAACTGTCGAAATGTGCTAAGGCAGTACCATCATGGGGTGGGCACAAGATTGCTCATAATGTTTGGTTTTCATCCACACGATGCAGGCGGAACTAATAATTAGACATGTTGCAACCTGGAACCAGTTTCCCAATAGCCTCTTTGACAAGACAGTTCAGTATAATCGACGCACAGAACAGTCCGGCTTCAAACTCCCTCCAGTCATTCATTATTCACAGCAGTATCTGGCCAGGTTCTGTTCACATGTACGCATTCAGAAAAGAACCCAACAGTGTGGWACCAAAGAGGCATGGAGCAGATCTCAGCTAAGCTGAAGTGGACATTATGTATTTATTGTGTGCCGGACTTCTGTTTTGTATCAAACAAAACTCATTTTACTGATCCTGTTGAAGGAAATTTTGTAAATGATTAAGTGAATGTTAGATGCTGTATTGTATTTTATACTTCTTGATCATTGCAGCCTAAACAGAGAAAGAGTTGGTGTGTGTTATTTCTGTAGAAGTGTTTTGCAGAGTCTCTGCTTAGATCTAGCCTGGACAGACTGGGCTGATTTGTTCAAGTTTCAGTTCAAGGCCATATGCTGAGGTCTGACTGCTGTGCTGTATTTGTGAACCTGACTGGAGTCAACAAGAATAAAGTTTTAAGTAGAAATCCAGTGGATMCCTCTTTTATATAGACATGCCATTTTTGAACAGTGCATTATTTCATCACTGTGGTTCAATGTTTTTAAAATTAACTACAAAATTGCTGTTCTGTGTTGTCTTTAATAATAATAATAAAAAGTCTTTGTTGATTAATCCTGCGACCGCTCACTGATGTCATCAGCTCATTATCATTTTCTGAGCCGCAGAACAATGCGTTGCTTTTCCACAAGTCGGTCTGCCTGGCTCTGATACTATCTCTGTTAGCGGCTCAGACAAGTAAGGGGTCTCTGCGGACGAGTAGACGTTTTCCAACGAAAAMAAATTCTAAAGAGACACACCTGATTTGACTGACTTTTTTAAAGGGACACACCTGACTGGACAACCAAAAGAAYGGGCATTACTGTACAGCACCACCTAARTGGATGATCGTTGCTTAGGCATTTCTTCACATTATTAGTTTACTTTTCTACCGTCCTTAGCAATCAACTGTCATATTTATTTTCATTATATTTAGTTTCACAAACTTGCTGTTACCTYAGTTATTAGAAGACTTGGGAATAATTACAACCGGTAGACTARGTTACTTGCTGGTAMCTGTAACGTCTTTATTTATTATTTTTGAAACTTTTCCAGTGTCGGACTCAACGTCGTCTCCATTCATTTCTGCTTCCGGATGCATTTCAAAATAAGAGCAACATCAGTCAGTGGCGGATGTTTTTAGAGATATAAGTTGTAAGGGCTAAATGTTTTTATTTGTACATTGTGATTTTGTGCTGAAATTATTTTGAAAGTGGTTAAAGTTAATTAATAAATAAAAATCTAATAACAATAATAATGGTACTTAAACTGACCTTGATGGTCCCCATAACTCCATATTTAGTTGGTAAACCTAAATTACTTACCACATTAGTCATTATGAGTTTGCCTGATGGTTAAATGCTCTGGTTGTCTCAGATTTTAAGGGTCACCTTTTCTCTGCATCAGGTGCAGCCTGCAAACCAAGAACAAAATATAATCTTCAGGGGCCTCATGTATAAATGGTCCGTATGCATAAAAAAAGTTGTGTGCACCAGGTTCTACGTCCACGTTGTGATGTATCAAAACCAAAGTTGCGTGAAAGTGCATATATTTACGCACACTTTTCACCTGCTGTGAGAATGTGCAGCAGCCACGCAAAGTTTTTCAGTAGACAGTTTTAACCCACAAAATCACGAATCTGACCTGAATCCACAGAAATATGACTCTGTTGTGTTTTCTGGATGTAAGGAGCGTCTGAACACACTGTTAGATTTTTATTTTAGTTTGAGTTTTTATTGTTTAAACTGAACGATTATGAAACTGAACCCCGGGACTGAAAATCATTTAACCTCAGACAACAGACTCTTATACTACAGCGCCACCTACTGGAAACACTCATCAATACATCACATCTTCCTTTATTTTTCTTCAGCAATATTCTAAAATCTTTTTTTATTTTTTTGTGCATGTAACGTCTTGGCCTCCTCACTGGTAGTCCACAACGAGTTTATATCACAGGACTGTTAGAAGA
>NW_013952466.1:778003-779502 GCF_001266775.1 Austrofundulus limnaeus
GTTGAAATGTGTTTTCTATACCAGCTTGTGCCTGTCACGTCAGCAGGTGTTTGTAATAAGGGTAATTGTGTGACAATATGAAGTTTGACGTGAGTTTTTGTTAAAGTTTCAGCAACTGGGATTTAAACCCTGATGTTCCACACAAAAGCCCATGTCATCCACCTTGAGACCATTGGAGCTGTGGGAAGGTGAACTCCCACTATAATTTTTCTGTGTGTGTAGAATTGAAATACAAACATTAGTAAAGTAAACACTGAATTACTGAGATTAAAAATATGTGTTGCAAAACTATGGTGCAGTACCAAGTTGAGTAGACACAGCAGAGGGCAGTATTGGACCATTACCAGGCTCCATTGACGCACATTATAATTTATTAAACATTAATATTTCAAAAACTGCACATTGTACATGCACCAAAAGGCATAGCCATCATTTGGTATAGGAGCTTTACAGATATAAATTACAATGGTAGCTRTAGGACAAAATATGCAGGAGGAGAAGCGTTCCAAAGTGGAGATGACTTGGATGGGAAACGAATCACAATAGTGTGCATTGCATTGGCAATGCATACTGATTAAAATGTAAGCATGTTTTTTCAAGTATGAACAGAACATTAAGTATAGGAACAACAAAAATTCTAACAAAATTATAGCAAGAACATGTACTGCTATTATATACTGTATATAGTTAGAATCATACATTGTTTTTTGCAGAGGGGCAGGACAGTTGTTTCTTTGCTCTCTCTGGAGGGGGCTTATGCTCATATACTTTGAGAACTGTGCTTTAAAGTAAATAACTAAATTCACAAGGTATAAGCTAAAACTGTATCTCAAAAAAATARTCTTCTACACATGTGGACAAAACTGTTGTGAGACCTAAAGGAAAACTAGACATGGGTTTTTACAATGTAAAAACAAGTGTGCATTGCCATGTAGCATGCCATCGCAGCATGSCTTTGCCTGCAGCATTGGACTTGCAGAAGGAACTTTGACCAAGTTCAAATGTGTTTTCRATACTAGCTTGTGCRTGTCACTTCAGCAGGTGTTTGTAATTAAGGTAATTGTGTGACAATATGAAGTTGGAGGAGATTMTTTTGTRAAAGTTGTGTTAGTTGGGTTTTAAACCCTGATTTCCCACATGAAAGTCCATGACATAGACCATTAGACCAATGGAGCTGTGGCAGAACGTGGTGGCAGGGGTTGGTTTGTATGTGTGCAGAAAGAGGCCACATTGCCAATACAATTATTGACACAAAAATGCACAATATTACAACAATAGAGCAGTATTAATACAATATTGTAGTAAAACATCAAAATACAATCATATTAGTATTGTAAACACTAAACTATTGAGATTAAATACAAAAAACTATGGTGCAGTACCAAGTTGAGTACAGCTGGGGGCAGTATTGCACCATTAAAAGGCCCCATTGACTCACATTATATGAATCGGGAACAAAGTTTAAACATTAATATTTCAAAAACTACAAGTTGTACAGG
>NW_013952466.1:779512-781678 GCF_001266775.1 Austrofundulus limnaeus
GTTTGTTTGTTTGTTTGTTTTTGTATCACACCAAAAACAATTACAATTACAATTACAAAAAAATTACAAAATTACAATATTTTACTGTAGTTCTGAGTCGAGTCATGCAGCTGAATGAAAGACTTCATGATTCTAAAATATAAATCACACCGTGGCAGAAACTCGCAACGCTGTGACTCGTTTCTTCACATCAACTACTTAATAAATATTTTTCTAAGTTCTACCAAACTCATAAGTTTCTCTGTGTTTACAGTCATTTATTAAAAATGTGTAAAGGTGGAAATGTCTCTCAGTCTTCATGCGCCGCTGCAGCACACGCGCATTCACACCAACACCCACACACCTTTGCGAGCGGCAAACACATTTTTACACCCCACGACTTATTTAGACAGTTTTCTCACTCATTCTTCATTTAATTTATAATTTTCCTGCATCTAAAAATCATTTCTGATCCCACAGAGAGGACAGTCTGAGGAGAATCTCACACACTGGACACATTTACATCTATTTTACATATTTATATGGAGGCGTGTCAGGGGAGGTGTCTTACGTGCGCTCAGTTCCACGTTCATTGGGATGTATAAAGGAAAGGTGCGCAGGAACCTGCGTACGTATGGTTTTATACATTTGAATCTTTTGGTGCGGCACACTGTTCTAAATTTGTCCGTGCGTCAACTTTTAGTGTGAAAGCTGCGCAATCCATTATGCATGAGGCCCCTGGTGTTTGACAGCAAATTCAATGCTGTGTCTTTGAAACCTTCAATTTAAAAACCAAGCTCCAGTGTTATCTCATTTGCTACAATGGCATTGTTTAAGATTCCCCCACATTAAAGGAAAGAGCAGCAAAAAAAAAAAATACCAAAAAAATTTAAAATAAATAAAAAGATATGAAACACAAACACATTTTGAAGTCATAGTATCACACATTTGTCCTTCAGTTGTATCTATATTTTAGAAATCATCTTTAACTAATCATTAAAACAATACAAATCAAGACTGCCTTTCCTTGATTTGCAGTAAGATTAAGCATTTTTTTATTTTAATCATCAAATGAAGCAGCATAATTTGAAGCTGTCATTGGCAATAGAGGAAAGATAAAAAATTTTAGTGTTCTCATAATTTGTTTCATAGTCTGCATAAGACTTGTTAATTTGTTTTCTGTTTTTATTTCAACATTTTCATGTAAACAAACTCTGACAACTTTTGATGTATTTTTGATTTATTTTATTTCTCTCCTGACCACATTGGGTTTTAAAAGTCATCATGGACATACTGGAAACAGATCAAGACACGTGTTTTAAAATGGCGAGTTTGAAATTTAATTCTGCTCAAAACAAAACAGAGGGGTCACCACTCTACACTCCCTCACTACAAATAGATGACAGAATTAATAAAAAGTTCATTTACTTWAAAATAATTAGTCGATTAACAATGAATCCATCAGCATAACACAAGATAAAAGAAAAAAAGCATGTAATGCTCACAAAGAAAAAAAATAACCTGTTAAACATCAGTGACTATTGTTCATTTGCCATCATAATATGCAAGTAATACCTCAACGGTATTAGTACATTTGTGTATATACACAAAAATTCTGAAAATTAACTTGATAGATGAAAATTGCACTACCGTCATTTCAAATTCCTTTGAGCATGTTCACAGTGGTGAAAGCTAGGTGAAGATAAAAAAATGAGGAAGTACAACTAGCCGATCAGTGTTAATGTTTTAGACATGCCTACTCTAGTGACACACCTACTTTGATTGCAGAGAACCCCTTCTCGGCTCAGAGGGCATCAGAGGCAGGCTCACGGTATCCCACTTCCCGTCTTCATGTTATTTCTGACTGGTCCGAAGAGGACAGAACACGCAATCAGTCCTGAACTGAGCTGTCTGTGTTATTAGCCTTTTCTCCTTCCTATACTTTTGTTCCATCTACACACTTTGGTTCATTTAAAATCACTTTCTTACCCTTCTTGAGTTCTTTGTCTAGGAAGCTACGAAGTCTGCCCCAAGGCTGGAAGAGGAGAACACTGTCCTCCACGTAAAGCAGAATTCCCCACTGTCCATAGTTCAATTCTAAACCACAATCAAGTAACATTGGGCCTCATGCAAGAACCGTTCGTACACACAGATTTGTTCTTAAGTTGTGGGTACGAGTGATTTAGG
>NW_013952466.1:782362-783710 GCF_001266775.1 Austrofundulus limnaeus
GCCTCCACATTAAGTTCTGATTTAAAAATCCTTCATCTTAATATGTTAATGTTTTACTCTGCCCTCCCCATTTTTGTCTAGATATTATTTACTTGTTTTATTTTTTGATTGTACAGTCTTTACTTTGATGGTTATACAGCTTTTATACTTTTTTGTTCCAAATTTTTGTATATCCTGTTCTGATTGTATATATTTTGATTTGCCTCTGTACAGAACCTTGAGAATCTATTTCTATGAAAGGTGCTATATTAATAAAACTTTACTTTACTTACTTTACATTATCCTGTTGCAAGACCCATGACCTACGACTGAGACTAAGCTTTCTGACACTGGGCAGCACATTTCTCTCTAGAATCCTTTGATAGTCTTGAGATTTCATTTTACCCTGCACAGATTCAAGACACCCTGTGCCAAATAGACCACAGTTTGTGAGACTAAAGGACTGTGTCTAACCGGGTGGTCAGCAGCACGGGAGCACCACAGGGGACTGTACTCCCACCATTTCCTTTCACCCTGTGAACTTCAGACTTCCAGCACAAGTCAGACTGTTGTCATCTACAGAAATACTCAGATGACTCTGCAGTTGTTGGGTGTCTCAGAGATGGACAGGAAGCTGGTGGACCGCTTTAAGGCATGGTATGGAAACAATCATCTCATCTCGAATGTGAACAAAACAAAGATTTAAGGAGAAATAATGTTAGATCAAACCCTGTTTCCATCATGGGAGAAGAAGTGAAGGTGGTTGAGGAATATAAATACCTCGGTGTTCATCTGGACAACAGACTGGACTGGAGACTCAACAGTGAAGCAGTCTATAAGAAAAGACAGAGCAGAGATCCTTCAATGTCTGCAGCAAGATGCTGCAGATCTTCATCAGTTTGTTGTTGAAAGCATCATCTGTTGGGGCAGCAGCATCAGAGTCAGGGACCTAAAAAGGCTAAACAACCTGATAAAGAAGGCTGGTTCTGTTCTGGGAATGACTGTGGAATCTCTGGAGGTGATGGTGCAAAGAAGGATTTTACATAAAATCAAGAACATTGTGGACAACCCTGACCATCCTCTCCATCAGACTGTCATAGAAAGACAAAGTGTCTTCAGTCAGAGGCTTCTTCAACTTCGCTGTAATACAGACCGCTACAGAAGATCTTTCCTGTCCACAGCCATCAACATCTACAATAAGTCTTTAGAAATGGGTCACAACAACACCAAATTTCCCTCTGGGATCAATAAAGTACTTTTGAATTTGAAATGAATTGAACTACAAACATGTCTTAAAGACATAAAAACATGGATGACTCAACTTTCTGCTTCTAAACTCAGATAAGACAAAGGTTATGGTTTTTGGACC
>NW_013952466.1:784995-794296 GCF_001266775.1 Austrofundulus limnaeus
GTATGGGACTGACGGAAAGGTCTGTCACCGCCCCATTCTGCATGCTGCAGTGAAGTGTACCTCCCACATTTCCTCACTCTGCTATTATCTTTAGTCTCTCTCCTCTACATGTTTGTTATAATTACTTCTATCAATAACGTGTTTCTTTGTCTCTCTTCCAGAGGAAAATACACCTGGACCAGTCCTGAGTTTGTATCTCTTTCAGTCCCCCAACCCAGTCGGTCGAGGCAGATGGTCTCCTGTCCTGAGCCTGATTCTGCTGGAGGTTTCTTCCTGTTAGGGAGTAGTTTTTCCTCTCCACTGCTGCCGGTGTGCTGCTCAGGATGGGAGACTGTGACGAAGCGAAGGTTCGAAGCAGTCTGCTGGCTTCTTTAGATTTACTTATTTATTTATTTTTTTATGTACTGAGACAACAGTTGTTGTGACTTGGCGCTATATAAATAAACTGAATTGAAATGAATTGGAGGATTAATTATGGGTCATGTTGTTTTCGTACTGTTTATTTATTTCAGTGATTTTTGGTCAACCATAGCACGGAAACAGCTGCACCGATTCAACATGAAATTTGGCAGGAATGTAGATGGGACCAACCTACACTGCACCAGCGAATGGTTTTATGATAGACCCTATATTTGAGGGGGCTCCATCCAAAGGCGGGGTGTCTGGACATGCAAAAATGCTTCTAACTCAAAAACTATTCAACATAGGAGCTTCAGTTGTTTTTTGTTTAGCTCTGATGAAGTGCTATCCATCAGGCCCAACAATGAGAACCCCCACCCCTCTGGACCCCCACCCAAAACAATAAATATGTTCCGGTGAGTTCTGAGGTCTGGTGCATAGYTGCTTTGTGTACGTGCAGGAGTCATATGTGCTACGTCTATGTGATATCTAGTATTTTTTTTCTAAAACTTTTGGTCAATTGTAGCACAGAAACAGTTGCACCTAGCAGTGTGAAATTTGGTAGGAATATTACATTGAGCAAGCAAACGGTTTTGAAATAGACCCAATATTTCAAGTGGAGGCACTACTTGAAAAGCCGGTGTACAAAAATGCTTATAACTCAAAAACTATTCAATAGGAACTTCCAGAGGTGGGGACTCGAGTCAAGTGACTTGGACTCGAGTCAGACTCGAGTCATTAATTTTAAGACTCAAGACTTGATTTGAAAAAATGTTCAGAGACCGGGCACCCCATTAATTCATTTTGCACATTTTGTATTAACAGAGGCAGACCGCCCCTCTGTTTTTCCACACTCCCTATGTATGTGTGCGTGAGCTGCAACACAACCAATCAAATTAACAAGATTAAATAAACGGGAAAAAAACGAGAGATGAAAAAAAGGCAGATTTGCTCCCAAAAGTAATTTCTTTTGGGTACATTAACTATGAAGTGCTCAGTAAAAAACAAAGTGCAACATAAAAAAAAAAAACCTGCCAGAAGAATCACAGACGGAATTGGAACAACTTCCAACTTTGTCCGACACTTGAAGTTGCACAAAGAACGTTAGGTGCTACTTTTCTTTTGCTAGCTGACTTTAGCTAACTTTGTGTTATTAGCATGTGTACTCTGGGCTACGTTGATGATACCTCTTAGCTTTCACATGCATGCTATGTTTTGTCATGCTATTTAAATTCGGTCCTTCAAGTGCATCCACGAATAATGTTCAGTGTTTTAGTTCACGATTGCTGGTGGATGGTGAGCGGGGGTCTACGTAGCCTATTTCCGAAAGCAGGTTCTGTTCTTGAACTCGGGGAAGAGAATGTCCCTCTGTCCCCTCATATTGCTGAACCGGGTCCAGTTCCATCTGAGGATGGATTGTGTATTTGAAGACATCTATGTTGAGAAAATATATTGAAAATAAATAGATTGTTTACTGCAGTCAGCGTAAGTCTAATGTTTTTTCTTCTTCTCTCATTTATAAATCTTCAAATGGAGTCGTGGGGGTCACATGTTGCCCATTTCCAAAACAAATAAAACAAAATCCAGTTATTTTGTTATCCTTCAGAAATTCCTATTAAACTAAAAATTGTACAATAGTAAGGACCGTGAACCTAACACTCAGTGGTGTAGTTAACCCGCTGTCTTGATGATTCTGGCAAGCTTGATTCACGCAACATGTCTTTATCAAAACTGAGATAAGAAATTGGCAACAAAGACTGTAGCTTTAACTTCCACTTGAACTGACAAATATTTATTTTACCATCACATCCAAATTCCGTAATCACTGTGCTTTATTTGCAATGAGTGCATTGTGGTGTTTATCTGTTAAATCAGACTAAATACAGTGTCTGTCCCAGTGAAATTTCTTGTTTAGAAAATGAAAATCTGGCCCATATTTATGGAGGACTGAAACTGACATAATTGGAAATAAAAGCAGAAATATACACATGGACCAATAAATAAATAAATAAATAAATACACTTAAAATGCACCAATTAAATTACAAAAGGAAAACTTTACCTCATGTTTTAAAATTTAATTGATTTTACTTGTATGCATTTGCGTTTCTTAAAAGTTTATATTTACTTTTATTTTTTATTCATTTATTTTTTCTCTAGTCTTATTTCCATGTGCTGCTTTTACCACCTTGAGAAACTGAAGCCTCAAGTCCGTTTCCTTAGTGGTCTGGTCAAGAGTCTCCAGGCATCTTTGAACAAAAGTCTTGGAATCTTTATCAGTTTTCGAATGTCTAGAGCAGAAGAAGGGATCACTGCACCCTTTTCAGATCCTGTGTACCTCAAAGCAGCTGCTTTGGATCCAGCCATTGTTGTGGGTGGAACACCATGTTTTGGGCAGTCGTGACATGAAGACAGAGGTGACACAAAAGGTTAAAGGTAAAGACTGTATTTAGTGCATTTTTTCTGTATTTTTATTTGTTTTTTGTCTAAAATTGTAAAAAGGCTCTTTTGCGCTGTTAATTTGATTTATCAGATCTGATTCTGGAAGATGCTGCAGATCTTACAAAGTCAGAGCAACCCATGACTCATGGTGATGAAGATCAAAAGGACTGTGAAGATGGAGGACTCTTTGCTGCTTAATGTAAGAGGCAGAAGAAGGATGTGCAGACCAGTCCAGTGCTACAGCTAAGTCACTACCTCGATATTGCTGATGGAAAGAATGCCCTCTTGATCTGGGCAATTAACATGCAGACTCTTACTTCCCTGTTTAATGTGGCCACCAGAGTTTTGGCAATGCCTGCTTGCAGTGCTCCAGTGGAGCGAATTTTCAGCTATGGCGGCATCATTCTACGGCCTCATCGTGCACAAATGACAGACAGACTTTTGGCCAGTTTGGTCTTTTGCAAATGCAGTGCAGAGTAGTTAACTGAAATATCTTAAAGGGATCCCTAATTAGTTGTAACATTAGACTTTATTTGATAAACATTTATTTTAACTGTAAAATAAAGACTGTAAAATTACTGTAGGATGTTCAGTTTTTATAATTTTTAAACTAAAAGTTAAAAAACATATTTTTAACACAGACGGAGCCATTTTACTTACATACAATGCATTCTGGATAAATGATGACGTGGATAGGTCCTCGGTGTGAGCGAGCTATATCCACCCTGAAGGTTAATCTTGGACAATKTRTGARGATCYYCTCTTTTAAATGAAACCAGAGAGCGTTGACAGAGAGGAGAAGGTAGAAATGACTCAGCCTGMAACTGAAAATATGGATGGAGGACAACAGAGCTGCTTCATGGAAGAAGAACCTCAGCTTAGCCTGTTAGCTTTAGCGTTAGCGCTGACGCTGTATTGCCTTATATGTATTAGCTCGGTGCTAGCGCAACAAACTAACAAGCTAAACTGAGGTGCTCCATCCATATTTTCAGTTGCAGGCTGAGTCATTTTTGTGTTCCCCTCTCTGTCATGTGGATGGAGAACCTCAGTGACGAGAGGAGAATGTGTAGCACTGAACCAATGCATATATATGGTGATAGTGTCGGGGCTAATGCTAAAGCTAACAGCCTAAGCTGACGTTCTTCCACGAAGCAGCTCTGTTGTCCTCCATCCATATTTTCAGTTCCAGGCTGAGTCATTGCTACCTTCTCCTCTCTGTCAACGCTCTCTGGTTTCATCTAAAAGAGTCGATCATCACATATTGGCCAAGATTAACCTTCAGGGTGGATATAGCTCYTTAGCAGGCTCACACAGAGGACCTATCCACGTCATCATTTACCCAGAATGCTTTGCGTGCAAATAAAATGGCTCCATCCGTGTAATATATTTTTAAAATTTAGTTTAAAAATTATAAAAACTAAACAGCCTACACTGTTTTTACAGAATTTATTTTACAGTTAAAATAAATATTTATCAAATAAAGTCTAATGTTACAACTAATTGGGGATCCCTTTAAACTCCAGATTCCTGTTAATTGTTCAGTTCATATATCACTCACACATGGACACATACAAACACATGTTCATTAAGTGACCAGTTGAGACAGGAGAGGAAAAAAATGCTGTTATTCTTTGTATTGTACTGTGGAAAGCACTTTTTGTCAGAACATGGAGTTCTACTTTTGTCTTTTTTACRGAATGTTTATTCTGGAAAATTATTCAGCTAAGTTTAACTGAACTTTGCAATACGAGGTGCAATGTTAAAATCTTTTTTTATACTTTGTGTGTTCAGCTGCACATGTTTTATCAAGACTTGTGATAAATACAGCTTTAAAAAAGAACACATGGTCTGTTATTTACATTTAACATATAATTGCAACATTGGTAAAAAAAAAAAAGACTCGAAAGGACTTGAAATTCCAAGTTTCAGACATAGGACTTGACTCTTGCCTGTCTTGACTTGAGACTTGACTTGACTCGACTGTATTTGCTTGAGACTTGACTCGGGACTTGAGGATAAAGACTTGAGACTTACTTGAGACTTGCAAAACACTGACTTGGTCCCACTTCTGGGAACTTCAGGTTTCTTTGTTGTTTAGATCTGAAAGGCAATTGCTTCATGCCCTCCATTATGTATCTATGCAATTGCAACCTAACAGTAGGCAAAAGAATCAAAACACATGACTGAAAATTGTTATTTCAAACCTGTACATCCATAAACATGATCAGATCTTGATAAAATTTGGTACAGATGTTAGCCTATCTGACCTACATTGACTTAAACTCCAACAGCTACAAATCATGTTCATTAACTTCACCCAAAACAGCTTCTACTGAAAACAGTCATTGTGGATCATTTCTATATTTGTAAAACATCTACAGTACAATTTCCTGGAGAGATTATAGTACATATATGACATCATGCATTTGAATGCGGTTTGTGTCATTATCACTCTACTCAAATAGACTATCGAGATCAGATTGTTTTCTATTTTGTTTTGTTTTCCATCAAAACATATTTTATTTCTAATGACCATTCTAAAGTCACTTCTCATTTAAATACCAGAGCATCTTAAACTGCTGCAACCCATATAAATTCACAGGTGCTTCGCGTATGTGCTGGGGTCATACACGCTACCGCTATGAGGCATGTGTGAAGAAATCAAAGAAGAGATGCCATAATATTCCAATCGCATCCCACAGCAACACAACAGCCTTGATCTACTTCAGATGTATTAAGCGCATATGTACATTTATTTCATTTTAAAGGAAAGTAAATTTATACTTTTATTGTAAATATGCAAATTATCCACATGTGTAAAGTTTTGAATGAAGTTTTTGTGCATGAATATGTATTTGTGCATTTATAGACAGAGTTGAGTGCTCTGAGTTCAGTGTGTAAATAAGTGCTCAGAGCCCTTTTACTAGGTCCAACACTTCTACAGAGAAAAGTTGGAACTTCAGAAGATTAACGTTTAAAAGAAGGCTATTCAGGTTTTTTTTTGGGACCTTTCAGCAGCAAGCACAGGAATATAAATCAAACATCTCTAACCCCAGTTTCAACCCTGTTTGTGGGATATAATTCATACCAGGGCTGCTTTGTCATCAAACATTACCTGAGCTTTTTCCGCAAAATATTTAGACTTATCTATAATATTTCCTGCTCAAAGTCCCAAATGCATCTGGTCAAAGCTATTTTAATCAACAGACTGCAATAAGCAGAGTCTCACAAAAGACAAGTGAGCTAATTGACCTCCCTCCTTCGCTTGCTCTTCCCTCCATTGTAATTTCACCCACTGCAGGTTCCATGACAACCTGTGAAGTGTAAGAGAGGTATGGAAACGTCAAACACTTTGTGGGCGCGCATCGTTGCACACAAAAGGCCAGTGACATGCATTTGGAGTGTGGATGAAGGCTTTTCCCAGAAGCACAAGAGAACAGGACAGAAAACAGCGACAAGCCCCCACCACCACCATGCAGCTCCTTTTGTATCTCAACCAGCTACTCTACTTCAGAACAACCCTGAAATAAAGTGAAAATACTACATCAAGCAAATCTGTTTTCAGTAACATGTCATTGAAGTGAGAAAAAAAGAAAAGTAACTTATGAGTAGTGAGGGAAACAAATTCTTTATTACTTTCGACCCTGTATTATTTCTTAAATAGAATAGGTTTGAAACATACCAGACATGTTAAACTATATTCACACTTCAGAGGACACATCTGCAGCCAAAAAAGTGTAGAAATGTTTTTTTGTAAAGAAACACCATTGGCAGGTCAGTAATCGGGCCATGTTTGTCTGGTCTAATCTGGCTGCAGCAGATTGTCTTTATGGCTGCCTCTTGGCCATCAATCAGGGCAGCTCCTGATGAACAGCAGCAGGGGTCACACCATCGTCATGGAGACCAGCTTTAAAAAACAGCCATATAAACAATATAGGTGTTGGCAAGACACAAAGAGAAAGAAAAGGGGAGGGACAAGTCCAGGGTTAGTTGTGTCCTCTGAGGACACGTTTAGACAGCCGTTCAAGTGAGACAGTGCTGAGCTCAGTCAAGCCCCTTCTGAAGAGAGTGGGTGAACTCATCCAGTCCAAGACAGCAAGATTCACGCATCAACATYCAGTTTCTGTAATTCATGTTTTAGATTGTAGTTGTTTGAATGGGTCAGTGAGGATTTCTTTTATTTTGCAGTTTATTTTTCTGTTGTGACAATTTTCAGTTTAATATATTTTTGTATTTATATAGAATCAGTTCACAACAAAAGTAATTTCTACAGACTGTAAAATACGAATGAATGTATTTTTATTATTATTATTATTATTTTGTATAAAAATACATTCTGACAGGCAATGGTTGGACCAAACTGTGTCATGATGAAACTGGACAATGATAGCAAACGAAGCTTGCAACAATTCAATAGAAAAGCTAAATGATCAAACAAACCAACAAACAAACAAACAAACAAACATAAATGTTTTTTCTAAAAATTCAAATGTGGTTCTTGTGGGATATAACAGCTATGCATAAACCACTGTTTGCAAAGCTCAATGAAATGAAACATCATTGGGCAAATAGACAGGACAAAAAATCCTCCACAACTATGTGAGACATGATAACATCCTACTGAAAACTGCTGATAGTTACTGCTGCTAAAGGAGGTTCTGCTGCTTGATCAGAGAGAGGCTGGACTTCACTATAASTTCAATAAACAGTGACATGGTTGAGTCTGTTGAGTGTTTTTCTTTTTCATGTTAGATCAGCATACTTTTTAGAACCTGGTAAAGATCAGGAGCTTCATGTATGACTGATGTCTCCATGTTCTTCATGCACATCAGAAAGTGTCAAAGCAAAACAAATGTGTGAAAGTGTGCCTAATTATTTGCCAAAGTTTTGACCTGCTGTGAGAATGTATGTGCTACCACCAAACTTTTTCTGTTGACAATTTCAAACCACAAAGTAGGCGTGCCTAAATACACAGAAATATGAGTCCATTCAGTGTTCTGAATTTAGGCCCGTTTAAGAGAGGATCAGTGATTTCAGATGTCTTTTTCTTACTGAGGGTTTTTAGTTGAGCACAACACGTGGGGGCTAAATCATCATCATTTATCTCACCGCACTCTCACTATAGCTCCCATAGAATAAAGCTAAGCATATAAAGATCAACAGTGAAAGAAGGATAAAACTACACTGAACAAAAATATYAACACAGCACTATTGTTTTTGCTCCCATTTTTCATGAGTTGAACTCAAAGATCTAAGACTTTTTCTCTGTACACAACAGACCTTCTTCCTTCAAGTTTTGTTCTGAAATGTGTGTAAATCTGTGTTAAGGCGGCACTTTTCTTTTGCAGAGATAATCCATCCTACCTRGCAGGTGTGGCATATCAAGATGCTGATTAGACAGCATGATTACTGCACAGGTGTGCCTTAGGCRGGRCACAATAAAAGGCCAGCCTTTTAACAATTAAATACTGTGAAATTTGTAACATTTAACCTGTGTTTGCTCARGTCAYGTCACCACCATTAGCAAACAATGTTAGTGCCGGGTTAGCTCCATTAGTTAGCTTCTATCAGGCTTCTACTAGCGGTSTTCAGATTGCTAGCTASCTAGGGCAACATATGTGGTGTTGTCCTGTAGAAAACCTCTGATAAAGTTCRTATTTCTTGCTCGACTTCAATATACAACCCCTGGCAAAAAGTATGGAATCACCAGTCTTGGATGAGCACTCATTCAGACATTTCATTCTGTAAAACAAACTCAGATCAAAAACATGATACAATAATAAGGTCATTCCAAAGTGCAACTTGTTGGCTTTCAGGAACACAAAGAAATGAAGAGAAAACATTGTGTAAGTCAGTGAATGTGACTTTTACTGACCAAGCACAGGGAAAAAAATATGGAATCACTCAATTCTGAGGAAAAATGTATGGAATCACTCAAATTGGAGGTAGAAAATAAGGACACACCCAGTCAGTTTCCTTTCCCTAAATGGACACCTGCCTCAGATTAGATCTGCTCGTTAGTCTGCAGTTAAAAACACCTGCAGTTATGACACCTTGGAGGGCTGCTGGATGAAGTGGAGTAGCAAGAACCATGGCTCAAACGAGAGAAATGTCTCTTGAAACAAGACAGAGGATTGTGAAACTTGTTGAAGAAGGTAACTCTTCAAGCATGGTTGCTAAAGATGTGGGCTGTTCACATTCAGCTGTATCCAAGATATGGACCAAATACAAACAGCATGGAATGGCTGTTAAAGCCAAGTGTACTGGTAAACCAAGAAAAACATCAAAGCGTCAAGACAAACAACTTAAGGCCATTTGTCTTGAAAACTGAAAAAGTACAACTAAACAGAMGAAGCATAAATGGGAGGAAGCTGGAACCAATGTATATGACTGAACTGTAAGAAATTGCCTAAAGAAAATGGGATTTCAATACAGGAAAGCTAAAAGAAAACCATCATTGA
>NW_013952466.1:794725-796204 GCF_001266775.1 Austrofundulus limnaeus
ATGGTATGGTATGGTATGGTATGGTATGGTATGGTATGGTATGGTATGGTATGGTATGGTATGGTAATGCATTGTGCCATAGGGCAAAAACAGTGAAGGCATTCCTTGGAGAAAGACACATTCAGTCGATGTCATGGCCTACAAATAGTCCAGATTTCAACCCAATTGAAAASCTGTGATGGAAATTGAAAAAAAAAAWGGTCCACAAGAAGGCTCRGACCTGCAAAGCTGATCTGGCAACTGCTATCATAGAGAGCTGGCACCAAATTTATGAAGAATACTGCAGCCGTTATAAAAGCCAAAGGTGGTGCAAAATTTTAATTTGTTTGTGGAAATTGAGGATAAATACCTGATTTAYATGACTYACAGTGGCATGATTAAYCATTTTGTGCTTCACTTATGTTAATCCTGAGCAGCTGGATATTCATGCATTTACAGTATTTTYTCAAGCAGACCTGAACCCGAGATACTTAAAACTAATAAATAAAATAAATCTTCAAAGCATATTTAATCTGATTTCATATGCAAGCTTAGAACACTGTGTTCTAACCTTGTGTCCTTCATCAGAAAGACACAAAGGTTTAAATAAAGACCAGTGTCTTCTTGGGGTGAGTATTGGGCCCACATGAGGCTCCCACTCACATGAGTTTTTTACCCAGCCCCATTCACCATCCCATACCATACCATACCATACCATACCAAATGGTAAATGGTCTGAACTTAGCACTTTGTCATGAACATAAAGAACTTTATCATGCACTTTGTGGCCCCCATGCACTTTACACTACATTCACACTCACATTCACACACTGATGGTGGTAAGCTACAATGTAGCCACGTTTTGTAAYTYCCTTGGGGCACACTGACAGAGGTGAGGCTGTCATGCACCATCAGTAACCAAGGTGGGTGAAGTGTCCTGCCCAAGGACACAATGACTGAGGTGGCTGGATCGGGGAATCAAACCGGCGACCCTCTGGTTACAGGACYACTCCCCTAACCACTCCACCACAGCCGTCTTGAGTTTGAAAAAATAATATTGAGCTATTGAAGCTGATAGAACTGTTACCTAAACATATGAACCTGCAGAAAGATGTTCGCTGACCAAACACATTCTGAGAAAAGGACGAGGCACAGCCCATGCAGGTGGATGCTAGGCTATGTTAGGAAAAGGTGGAATGGAAGAATGCAAGAAGAGCAAAGGGGACCAGGAAGGAYAGACAAGTCTCATCACCATAAAAACACTGGCTAAGGCTGCTGGAACAAAACATCGGTTCCGGGAGAAAACAGGACAGGTGTTGTGCCTAAATTTGACCAGCTGGCACTAAAGCGCACTGCACGGTACATTGAGTCTCTTATTTTGGTTTTGCCTTTCTTCTGCTGCTTCATTTTTTGAAAAAAATAAAATAAAATAATAATACAAAGATCTTTTTATATTTGTATGACCAGAATTAAAGCAAAAGTGTGTCTCCACTTAACTTT
>NW_013952466.1:796888-798465 GCF_001266775.1 Austrofundulus limnaeus
TAGGTAGCCCTGGTATTATTATTATTGTTTATGCAGACAGGTTATGGTGATTTATTGGGTTACATTTTGTGTGTGTGGGGGGGGTACACCTGGGTGCCCTGAGCAGGATATGTATCCGGGGCCCTAATTTGCTACTTTGCCACAAGTAGACAGTAAAAGATAGACAGACATAACCAAATACTGCATGTAATTAGAAACCTTGTGCATAAAATTCTACCCAAATGAACATTGCTTAGGATGTGTATCAAAACTGGAAGGATGAGTATGTTGATGTAAACAGAGGATATGATGGGCTTATGAATATTTTGGGAGCTATGTATAAAAAGAATAGTGTGCAAAAAACTATGTGAAAAGAAATATTGACAAACCATGTCAACCAAGGTTAAACCATGTTAAACCATGTTAACCAAGGGTTAAAAATGCTTGTCAAAATACTGCTTGTATTCATGCGTCTTAAAATTAGGAACAAAAGAAGCAGAAGAGAGATACAAGAAATATAAACATGTTAGTATGGATTATAAGAAAGAATAAGAAGGAATATTACAGCAACTTACTAAACAAAAGTAATGGTGATATGAAAGCAACATGGTGAGCAATGAATAGTGTTTTGAAAAATCATAAAGTACATTCAGGTGTTTCCCAGTATTTTGTAAAGCATGACAATATGATCAAAGTCAAATAGTAAGTTAATTCAATGAGTACTATGTGAATGTTGGCTCAAGTTTTGCAGCTAAAATACCAAAAGTAAATGATGATTTGAATCATAAAGTCATGGGTTGGGCCAACAGTTTTTTTTTTTTTTTGGTGAAACTGATAAAGAAGGAATATTGTAAAAAATTATTGCAAACAAAAAATCAAAAAATTGAATAAACATGGATATGATGTTTGAGAAGGATAAAACTGGTTATGGTACTGAGTCATGTTAATGTATCTGTAATTTATCATTTTCAACAGGAATATTTCCAGAAAATATGAAACTAGCTAAGGTAATTCTTCTCTATAAGAATGTTGATAAATGTGTGTTCAATAACTACAGACCAATGTCCTTGTTGCCACAGTTTTCAAAAATTTTAGAGAAATTATTAGCTAGATTAGAACAATTTGTAGATAAAAAATATTTTAATTAGTAGTCAATTCATTTTAGAGCAAATAATTCAGCATTAATGGCTCTCATGATATTGATCAAAAACAGCACTGTGTTAGCATTGATGTTGATTTGAAGATGGCCTTTGACAATATTGACCACATTATTATGTTTTTAAAGCTGAATAAATARGGCATTAAAAGGATAAGTATTACAGTGGGTATCTAGTTGTTTGAAAATTAGGAAACATTTTGTTCAAGTAAATAATGTGAGATCTGAATTCTGTAATGCTGTATTATATATGGAGTTCCTCAGGGTTCTGTATTTTGACCAAAGCCATTTATTTTATACAGTATGTAAATGCAGGTCAAGGTGTCAGGGCTTCTGAGGTGTGTTTTTATTTACACATGATACAAACTTTATTTTATTTTAGTTTTAGTTTATTCATTTTATTCATTTCATCATCTTCATATCAAAACAAACAATTTATATA
>NW_013952466.1:800126-801512 GCF_001266775.1 Austrofundulus limnaeus
GAAATTTGCACATTACAGCAGCTCAGAACAGGAGAGGGTGAAATAAAATAAAGAAAGATAAGTAAAAGGAAAAAAAACTATACTCGTGATATAATTAATATACAATAAAAATATAATTAATATAAATTAAATGTAATTTTTAGCTATTTCAGCTAATTTTAGCTTGTGTCAGCTAAATCCACCCCAATAATCGTTTTAGCTTCTTACTGCTTAATTCAGCATGTGTTCTTCCTGCCTTTTTGATTTGATTTGATTTATTGATTCAACAGGAAAATATTACTAAAACCTGATTCAGCATAATTGCTGTTTTACAGCAGGTTCCTGTTCTGCAGCACATAAAACACTCAGAATTACAGCATCACAATCACATCATTAGTATTTTTGGATTTTTGGTTGGACGAGCATGTGTTGAATGTTTTATACAAACTGTTCAAACTACAGGCCTCCTCATTGACCACTGGGTGGTGCTCTGGTGCAACACATGACAGTGTGCCTGATGAGTGCACACACTGTGATTGTGTTTATCTGTGTAAGTGCCCAGGAGAATCTGTCAAAACATCCATCCTAGTCCCTGTACATCTCTGCTTATCAGAGAGCACAGGTTTCCTGGTTTTACCTGCAGTCACCTGCAGCAGGCCTCTGCAGGGAAGACTGAGGAGGAAGCAATTACAGGAGCGAGCAATGGGAAACAGATGCGCAATTATGACYACAGAGGTTTGCACTTACCTCGCTCATTGCCCCGGCCTTGATGCTGGAATTCATAATGCAATCCACAGAACACAAATAYCTTATTACATCTTCATCAAACAGAGAGTGCTGTGAGTACTGATCATCACAAGCACAAGTCAGAGTCAATGTTTAGGCTGTGAAAGCACTGTTGTTTTTACTGATGAACTGACAGAGTCTCAGTGAATTTAATACATACTGAGGACTGAAGACCTGTAATAGACTGAAGTAGCCAGCTCCTACAAAATCTTTCTAACTTTGAAAGTCATGATGGTGGAAATAATCTGAATTCACACTGGTTTTCTACTACTTTTGTAAGTATTTTGCAATCAAAGTACTTCTGCATACTTTGAGCTGTTTTAGTCATTTAGGAATAATCTACTATGAGTTGTAGTCCTAGCAAGTCTGARTTTTCAATAAAGATAAATAATAATCAGCTGACCAGTTTCATTGTTCCATGTTGGCCACATTAATAACAACAACAGGCCATGCCTGTGCACATTTAACCAGTTCAGTAGT
Organism: Austrofundulus limnaeus; assembly: GCF_001266775.1. Taxonomy (NCBI): domain Eukaryota; kingdom Metazoa; phylum Chordata; class Actinopteri; order Cyprinodontiformes; family Rivulidae; genus Austrofundulus; species Austrofundulus limnaeus. Next base: position 801,372 of record NW_013952466.1, read on the forward strand.
AGGAAAATATGCAGCAGCAGCTGCTACAGTCAGTACCTCAGAATGATTTTTAATATAAATTTTAAGAGTACACGTTTGTTCTAAACACTGTTAAATACATGTTTATATAATCTAATTTATTTTTGTTTTGATTTGTTAAGT
>NW_013952466.1:802749-810267 GCF_001266775.1 Austrofundulus limnaeus
GCACGCACGCACGCACGCACGCACGCACGCACGCACACACACACACACACACACACACTCCACCTCATTACAGCTGGCCGAGTAGAGTTGGTCATAAACAGGGAGTGACAGATTCCAGTCAGATCAGGATTCTTGATGATACTGTAATGCCAGGATGGGTAGCCAGTTATTCACAAGGCTAATAGTTAAGTGGGAGGACATGGAAATGCCATACATATCAAACCTGCCAGGAGATTTGTGCCAGACTGGCAGTGCTAAGCCACTGTGGTTTGGTTCACATCTGAAGCGCTGAAATCTATTTCAGTAAAGWTTGACGTAGTTTCAACTGTAAAACTACACATTTTACAACAAATACTCTGGTTCTAAAGTATTTTCATACACATGTTCAGACTGCAGTTTAGAGGCGAAAGCTAGGGCAGAAATGAGTCTTTCAAATTGGACAATGATGCTAATCATTCTGCCTAATTAGTTACAAAGTAACTGTTTGGAGTGGCCATCACAAAGCCCTGATCTCAGTCCCACAGAARATTTAAGAACAGAGCTGAAAAGGCYTGTGGACAAGGCTMACAAACCTGACTCAGTTCTGTCAGGATGAARGGGACAAACCCCTGCAAACTATTGTGAGATGTTTGTGGAAAGAAACCCAGATGTCATAGTTTGGAGGCAATATTATCTAATACTAAGAAAATATATGAAACATTTGACTTTTAGTAATAAAATGATTTCTAAAGAATGTTCTTCTCATTACTTTGGCTTTTAACAAATAAAAATAATCAAGAAAAGTTATTTTGATTTAATGTCTGTGAGAAACAATTGTCTTTTAATTTAGTGTATGTAAACATCTTGTCTTAAATGTACTGTATATCAAATCCACTTTAGTTTAGTTTAGTTTAGTTTAGTTTAGTTTAAACTGTTAAGCTAATAGGGGCAGTAGTGAACACTGTTGCGTCACAGCAAAGGTTGCATGAACCGGGTTGTTTGTGTCTTTAAACTCTATCTCTCAGCCACATTAGCCTGGAAAAAAACATCCCCTTGTTCTACTCTTATCTTCGTACAAAGAATCTGGAATCTCAGCTGTTGAGCAAAGAATTCTTCCTGGAGGCTTCTGTTGAATTTTAAAATGATTGAATCTGATTTACCCAATCACTAACGTTTGGTCGTGACATACAGTATGTAGAGGACCAGCTCGACCGTGAAGGAACCTAAGCTAAGATGCTAACAGGAAATTGCGTGCGCTGTAAACAACCATACCTTACTGGGAAGAGAGAAGTACTGAGCTGAACATGGCTGTAAATGAGTGCTGCAGGCTTTGAGAGACAAATTTAATCTAATTTATAAGCCTTGTCAACACAAACTGGCTTCATTCACCTCCTATGCTGCCGTTGCTAAACTACAGGCAGACTAAACCAGTGCAGAAAATCAACATCATCATTCACAACTCCTCCTTCTGTTCTCTGATTGGCCCGGTTGAAATTCTACCAGAGCAATCCTTGTCTATGGGAGAAATGCCAGACAGAGCAGAGAAGAACGATTAGAATTTAGTAGAACTGTATAGGATGGCAAGGGCAAGGCTACTACATCATAGCAGTTTATCCAAATGCTATAAGCCTTTACAACCCAGTCAGTTTCACAGTTCATGAATACTCAAGCAGAAATATGATAATTCTGCAGGAAGTGCCTGTGGCTGCATTGTTGCTGAAGTAGAAGGCCACAGTATCTTCTGCTACTTTTTGAGTTTGCAAACAACCACAGAATCCTTAATTTAAAGAGTACCACAGAACTGATAATGGGAAAGTAGAATAGAAATACAGAAAACAGTCTTCATCAACTGCTCTGTGGTTTGAGATTTGAATTGTTTTAAGTAGGGAGCCACAAATCTCACTAGACTGAATGAGACAAAATATGATTTTAATTATGTTAATTTTGTAACACAAGGTCGACTCATCTGAACACAGAACCAGAAAGAACAATACAATAATAATAATAATAATAATAATAATAATAATAATAATAATAATATAATAATGCAAACTCAACTGACTGGTTTCTTATGAAGCTTTTCAAGCAGCTGTGACTCAGTTTGACTTTGAGCTTGATTAGATCATCATGGTAACAGAGACTGAACTCAGAAACCTTCAGTAAGAAGCTTCACTTGTTCACTGAGTCTTTTTAAATAAGATTTCAAATAAGAAATCTGACTGYCACAACATTTATATATCATTACAATTCTGCTGCTGTTATATGATTGTCCAATGAAACAAAACTAAAACTTCCTGCTATCATCCTAAAAGTCAGACAACACATTTAAACTTTTAAATCTTGGTGTTTTAATTAGCAAATTTTAACAGTTTTTAACAAAGTTTGCTTACAGATGTATATTTTTATCATGTCAGATTTTATTTAATCATTTATGGATTCCAATTTCAGGTAAAATATTTTGTTTGACCTAAACTCATTTTTTTTAAATGAACTCAGATACCTTTTGACATGAAGAACTATGTTGGAAAACTTGAATAAACTCACAGACCAACATTTCCAACTGTATGTCTTCAGAAGCTGCAGCTGAATGAATTAATTAAATAAACATTAGCATCAAATCAAAAATGAATCTGGTCATACAGAACAACTGGAGCATCACTCATTTACACGGCTGCTGATTCAATGTGACTGTTCCTGCTTTAACGGCTCATTTTACTGGAATGTTGTTTCAGAGCATAATTTAACTTTTGCCATGTAATAATCAGCTGATCTACTCACATTAACAGACTGAAATAAAAGTTATCAAATAATAGCTATTAAATAAAGGAAATATTTTTATTTACATCAGTCTGTACGTTTCACTTAGGCCAGGTCCACTTACTGTTTGTTTTTTTTTTACATTTTCAGGAATGACTTAATGATTCTCTCTGTTTATGGTCTTGCTTAGCTCTGTGGTCAGCTTAATTAATTAATTGGGTATCTTACCAACTTTTCACTAGTTTTCATAAAGCCTTTAATTAAACAATTTAGATATAAAATGATACAGTATGTTTTAAACTCACCACCACCAGATGAGTTTAAAACTGCAGAGTCTGCAGCTAACAGCAACTTGGAGCCATAATTTCTTTTAAACATGTCTTTAGTTCTACTTGAACAGTTGTTTAGGTTATCTGCCCACCAGTTAGGTGGCAGCTGAGTTTCACTCCACTCTGGAAGAAGTTGTGAGTCAAGTGGGGGGAGTTTATACATGCTTTAGATTTATTTGACAGGAACGTTCTACCTTTATGGCTTGTCATCACTTTTTAGCTGGATCAAACTGTCTGGCTGTCAATGAACAGATCCAATCAGGTTTACAGRGTGCCTTTTTTCTTCTCCTGATTTTTATTTATATATGTTGTTCACATTTTTTACTCAGTAACAGATGCAATTTCAAATGTAAAGACCCTTTAACACTGTAATGTTTTAAACAACTATGCCAATTTAGGAATTTTTTTGTCGAAAATCTAAGCTGAAAATGGAATTTAAAAGTAAAATCTACTGGACGCCTCTTTTGGACCTCTACATACTGTAATGCTAACAATTAAGTAAAATAGTCATAACAAAATTTTCACAATTCGGCATAAACTATCTAAAATGTTAGAGTTTGTCAGGACCTTAACTACGTACAATACACAAAAAAAGCTTCAATAAAAGTATAGATTGGGAAAAATTATTTTAACAAATACAAAGTGCACAAAATCCCTACTTATCTTCTTCCAGCAAGTGCTGGGGAGTCGCATGTGGGACTGAACCACCAAACCTCCCACTTGTAGTCATTTGCTCTTCCCCCTGAGCCAAAAAAAAAAAAAAAAAAAAACAGCAAACACTCCTACTACAGCACTTATTGCCAACTAGTATACATTTTTATCCAACTAGTTGGAGCAGAGGTTGAAAAGTTTTATAAATTGTCAAAAAAGAAAATGTTACAAGTGCACCAAGATTTTGAATTAGTTTGACCTATTTTGCAGCTAATGGTGAACTAGTGGAGAAAAAGGAGACTTGACACAACCCTGGACTTACATTATTCTTCAGAGTGTGTCTTAACTGCATCCAAAATAATCCTAGTATGGCCCTGGTCTTCCTACACAGTTCAGCTCAATTCTAGTTTRTCTTCACTGCTCCGTCTGRGATTTCTCCCATAGACAAGGATTTCTTCAGGAGCATTTCATGTGGGCCAATCAGAGAACAGAACATCGATTTTCTGCACAGTGTCTGCTTGTAGTTTATTTTACCTGGGCCAATCAGAGAGCAGAACGTGGAGTTTTGAATGACGTCGGTTTTCTGTGCAGTGTCTGCTAGTTAGTGGCAGTGGAGGAAGTGAATGAAGCCAGTCTGTGTTGATAAGGCTTCCAAATTAAAATAAATTTGTCTGACAAAGCAGCAGCTCTCATTTACAGTCGTGTCATTTGGCTCGGTACTTRTCTCCTCTCAGTAGGMTTGTTTACAGCACATGCAATTTCCGGTTAGCTTCTCAGCTAAGCCTCCTTCACAGTGGAGCTGGCACGCATACGGTCAACTGATCCAATCGTTTTAAACTTCAACAGAGGCCACGCCTCCAGCAAGAATCACTTTCTATAGCTGAGGTTACAGACCCTCCTCTGAAGCAAGTGAAGGACAAGGGTCCTTTGTGACACTCAGTCTACTTTAAGACTTAAGATTTACCTTTTTGATAAATTCTATAATTTGTGTTGCTTAACTTGTTTGAACTATTTCTTAGTTRTGCTGCTATAGGCTTCGACTGTTTGAAATCAAACTGACRACATTTCCTCAGTCTGACTTTACTTGCTGTACTCTACATGTTTGTTTATTGTATTTATTTAATCTTTAACATGTTTTCTTTGTCTTTCTTCATAGAAAATTACACCTGCACCAGTAATTATGTTTGTCTGTGTCTCTCTCCTTTCCCCCCAAACTCAGCCAGTTGAAACAAATGGACTCTCATCCTGAGACTGGTTTTGGTTCTGCTGGAGGTTTCTTCCTGTTAAAAAGGAGGTTTTCCTCTCCACTGTCGCCAGTGTGCTGCTCAGGATGGAGACTGTGACAAAGTGCAGAACACAATCTGCRGACTTCCTTAAATTGAATGTTTGTGTACAGTGCCCTGAGGAGGGCATTTGTTCTGCTACATAAACTGAAATGAATTTAGTAAATGTCTCWTTCACAAAATAGTTTTTCAAAATGTCCACAAAGATCAATCCATCATTCATAAATCACTATTGAAACTGACCTCATCCTGCATAGACATACGCTTTCAGAAATGAAGCATTGCTGAAGCAAAAAACATAGTGTAGAACTCCACTGTGTGRAATGTATAAAATGTGTGAATATCTCCTTTGTAATGTTTTCAAAACATGAAAAAATCAACCCAGCTTTGCAATTCTTTTGTGGTTAATCAATTTTTAAAAACTAAATACAACATTGCAGGGCATCTTTATCAGTCATATTTGAAATAAATCTGTTTGTTGTTGCCTGGTGGTCACACAAACCATGTCATCACATCATTATTGAACCACAAATTCTGCTGGTTCTTTTTACACGTCAGCAGCTTAGGCTCTGTTACTACCACACTTTATGGCACAGGGTTGAATGTTGCCACCTCTGTCATTCAGGAGTCACAATGAGGTAATCAAAATGCACTTAAATCCGGTCTTTTGTGAAAGAGCCTTGCATATGCATTAATCACATGTATCAAACATTTTAGGGGTGCTTATTAAAATAATTTTGTGTTGTTTTTTATAGTTACAGCTCAGATGTTTGCTACTTTGCCAATCATGAAAAAAGACACCTATTTTAATGTTTTATTGTGTGACTGTCATTGTATGCWGTGCTGTGCAGAAACAACAGGAAAAGCCCACCACATAAAACAGCATTGCAAGACTATGCAACAAAAATGTGACCGTTGGTCCTGGCGGCTGTTTATAAGCTGACACACCTGAACTCTCTCCTCTCCTTTTGACTAATGCATGCCCTCGCTGACTGACAAAACATGGAGGCCATGCAGAATGAGCTGTGCCTGTGCTGATGAGGGAGAGATTGAAGGACCCACATGCGTTTCCTCTGTCTCTTGGGCTTCTGAGGAGATCCGCTGCTTACTCAGGAGTGAAAGCCTCAAATTAAAGTGTTTGTGCTGACAAAGGACAAAAGGGATTTTTCCTTCGCGCAAACGATGCAAGATTGTGTTGGCTTGCTCAAAGTGTCAGGGAAAAAATTGTCTCCTGGTCGACACCTCTGATGAAACATGAAATGTGCATGAAATTAAGGCTGTGTGTTACAACCGATGTTTAGGTTGTTAACGTGTAAAGAAGGAAGTAGAGGAGGTGAGGAAGCAGATAGAAGATGAGAACAGAGAGCTACTGCTCCTCTCTTCTGTGTATYGATACAGTATGTCTATTGTACCCTTGAAGTAGGAGTAAATTGAATATTCATGAGTGAGTGTGAATAAGTGCTCTGTCAGCCAGTAGTGTCACTGATAGATGAGGGGTGGTCCAGAATGGAGCCCCAATGGCCATCCACAGTTTTCCTCAGAAAGACACAGAGACAGGAGGGTGGAGGGCATCAGGTARATGGAAACAGATCGAACAGAGGGGGCAACTTTAACCTGTGCATATATTAAGTCTTAGAGCAGCTGATTTGATTTGGAAGTTTCAAGTATTTTTTTTAACTGAAAACCCTGGCTGGAGATCAGTGACAATGAGGGAGAAATGACCAAAMAAAAGTAAGAGGAGAGAGATTCCTTTTTTCCCCACACATGACTAGACTCAAGTCTGGGGTCTCTCTTCTATTCCTGTTTTCCAGTCAGTGGGTCCACGGTCCAACAAACCTTCTAATTTCCTCTGACAAGTTCTCACAGTTGCTTCTCAATCCCCGGTGTCCTCCCCCTCCTCCTTCTCCTCTGTGTGAAGAGGAGGCTGAAACACACAGACGGATTAGTCCGCTGCTCATATTAAGGCATGATAATTTTATTCACAATCCCACTCACTACCTGTTCAGCTCGTCATGCATGAGGGTAAAAGACAGAAAGTTCCAAATTTATAGTGTTCTGGTGCAGAGGGTATCAACCAGGTTCTGTGGCCAAAACAAAGGCAACATTCAGAGCAAGCTGGGTTCTGCTGTGCAGTCTGGCCTGCTCCGGCTCCAGTCAGCATGCCTGGCTCCACCAGCATACAGCAGATGGCTTGATCCTCAGGCAAAGAGAGAAGAAGAAATAATCAAAAAGTGAGAATGATAGAGAGAAAGCACCAGTGCTTGACATGTCCCAGAGGTGCCAGGCTCAGTAAAAGCTATAGCCAGTACTGGAACRGAATGCTATTGGAGCTCATCTAATGTTGAGACTAACTAACTGGAAAAGCCCAAATCCCACAAAACTGTCACTATAAGTGACTTTTTTTCATCCATTCTTTCATCTCATTACTTATGAAGACTTTTCAAATTTGCCAAATAAAAAAGCCTTTATGAAGATTTTTTTATTCAATTTTACAGATTTGTAAAAGCATTACATTAGAT
>NW_013952466.1:820109-832799 GCF_001266775.1 Austrofundulus limnaeus
TTCAAAAATATTTTTCAGTTTAAAATCTCCTTTTTTCAGTTTCAGTTTTTTTTATTTTGAACAAAACATTTGACCCCAATTTAGCTCCATAGAAAAGTCCTTAAGAGAAATTTAGGATAGTGAAGAAATGTATTGGTCATTTACTTACTGATTCTAAAAGCACAACATCATTTTATGGTTTTTCTAGGTAATTACTGGTTTGTATAAACTATTGTGTGATTATTGTTATGCCTTGATTAAAATAGCTTTAGTTACATGCCTGGAGCACCATGACAACACATAAATATTGTTAAATTAAACATTAGGGAAGCTTATGCTGTCTATCTGATTTCAGCTGCAGGAATGTGGTGGGCGGGCCAGATACTGAAGAAATATGATAAAATAATTTGTACTTCCGGGGGTTCGGACTGAGCGCTGCTAACTCTGCAACCTGAAGCCTTAAAGCACTGTTCAGAACCAGTACTGATTTGGTTGTATGGACTATTCTATTCACATTTTAATCAATTCAACATTCATGTGGTTAATGCCTGGTTTAGACACGATTTCAGTAAAATAATTTTCTTACAGTTTTGGTGACCTCCGACCGTGATGGATGATCTTGAATAAGCAGAGAACATTGGACTTTTATTTTTGGCTGTTGAAGAACCTGAGAAGACTTCCAAACATCAACTGCTGAGAGTGAGTACAGAAAAGCTTCAAGATGCCTCCTTACATTTCCAAAGAGGATTTCTGCCAGCTTCTCCAAAAGATGACGGTGTTGGAGCTCAAGATTCATCGTTTGGAAGTGATGAATGCTTTGGAGAACTCAACATGCCTTCAAATGGGTGAGAAGGCTGAGAWYAGAGATCAACAMGYWGAYGAGATMGYASCTGCTTCTGAGAGTAAAACTGTATGGAACTCTSTTVGTGCCAGACCAAAAAATCTCTCAGGAAGGATTCAGCTCTTAGATGACAATGAATGGCCAGAGTTACAGAAAAATGCTTTTTCTCCACCAGCAAGGAGAAGAAAGCAGCGACAGGTTGAAATCAAAACAACTGATAACAGCCAGAGAATGAAGACGGAGCAGTCTTTCTTCAAAACAGATTCACACCACTGGAAAAAAAACTGGTGAGTCTGAACATAGTTCATTTTCTGATCTCAGAGAGGGACCTGAGACCAGATCCAGCTCAAAGCCAAAGCAAGTCCAAAAAGAGACTTTCAAAAATTAAGAAATGCTGATCATCACAGATGAATGTGAATGAGATCAGAGGCTTCTGGAACAAGAAAATAGTCAAAGTTCTGAGTTTTGCTGATAAAGTGTCTGACCTCACAGAGAAGATTCTGGAAATCACAGCTGAGAATTCAACTCTGAAGACACTCATCATTCATACAGGACGTGATGAAGTTATGAACCGACAGTCAGAAATCCTGAAGAAGGATTTTATTCTGCTGCTGAATGCAGTMAAAAATCTCAACATGGATGTGTTCATCAGTGGACCAATTCCAACAGCAAGAGGAGGGGCTGAATAATTCAGTAGACTGCTTGCCCTTAATGGCTTTTTTAGAAAAGGTCTGTGCTGACTACTCTGTGTGATTTGTTCAGTGCTACACTGCTGCAGGCAGACGGGTTCCTGCAGAACCACAGCCAGTTCTCTGAAGCAGCACTGAAGCACCTTCTCAGAGACTGTGACTCTGCTGGACTCTCATCACATCTCCTCTGACCACAGCTGAATCTGAGAGGAGCTTCTCAACAATGAAGACAATCCAGACTTTCCTCAGGTACAACATCACATCTCACTGCACTGACCATGCTCTATAMAACAGAATCTTGTTAAAACATCTCAGACTTTAACCAGTGTCATGAAGAAATTTGCTTAATTTATGTACCAAAAATAAAAAAAACTACATGACTGTTTTGTTATTTTTTTGTTTTTAATAAATACACTGGCGTGAAACAACTTAGTACATGTGTGATTACTTTTTGAGATATGTCTATTTTGGAGTTGTAGCTGGACTCTCTGGCTGACAAAAACTTTGCCTCTACCTGTTGAAGGCTTCACCGTCACAGAGGCAGGTAGGGAGGGTGGTCAGCATGACTCCCCAGGGTTTTTGTTTCAGCATCGCAGAGAATCTGCCGTTTAGTCAAGAGACAAACTTCAGCTCGGCAGTCCAGCCCTTTTCAGGAAAAAAATTCAAAATTGGAATTAAGGCTGATGTTGCCTTAGCCCCAGACAGGAGACTTTTTCTCATTAGCTCTTGAGAAAAAGAATCCAGTTAAGCTGAACTAGACGAAAAACTTGTATTACAAAAGTCTTTTAGCTTTTCTCTTACCTGTTTTAATCCATGCTGTATCAGATCCTGATGCTTGAGAAATGTTGGTTACGTACTGTAACTCACTGGTTGTGTGAAGTCAGCTGCGGGGCGGCCACATGCTGCGCCCCAGGCCACCTTATTCTTTTGCATTGGGGACTTACTGCGCATGTCCAAAACCTTACAATGACTTGTCTGTGGGAGTCTGGAGCGGCAAACAGCTTGTGACCTGGAAGTGACTCAACACGAAAAAGCTCATGAGTAAAATGGAAGTTTACACATCAATAACTCTAAATTATTTATTTTACTTATCTGAAAACATATATACAATATTTTGTCGAAACATTTGTAACTTTTTATTTTGTTATGTTAATTTTTTTAAATAAATTGTGTACCANAGCTGGACTCTCTGGCTGACAAAAACTTTGCCTCTACCTGTTGAAGGCTTCACCGTCACAGAGGCAGGTAGGGAGGGTGGTCAGCATGACTCCCCAGGGTTTTTGTTTCAGCATCGCAGAGAATCTGCCGTTTAGTCAAGAGACAAACTTCAGCTCGGCAGTCCAGCCCTTTTCAGGAAAAAAATTCAAAATTGGAATTAAGGCTGATGTTGCCTTAGCCCCAGACAGGAGACTTTTTCTCATTAGCTCTTGAGAAAAAGAATCCAGTTAAGCTGAACTAGACGAAAAACTTGTATTACAAAAGTCTTTTAGCTTTTCTCTTACCTGTTTTAATCCATGCTGTATCAGATCCTGATGCTTGAGAAATGTTGGTTACGTACTGTAACTCACTGGTTGTGTGAAGTCAGCTGCGGGGCGGCCACATGCTGCGCCCCAGGCCACCTTATTCTTTTGCATTGGGGACTTACTGCGCATGTCCAAAACCTTACAATGACTTGTCTGTGGGAGTCTGGAGCGGCAAACAGCTTGTGACCTGGAAGTGACTCAACACGAAAAAGCTCATGAGTAAAATGGAAGTTTACACATCAATAACTCTAAATTATTTATTTTACTTATCTGAAAACATATATACAATATTTTGTCGAAACATTTGTAACTTTTTATTTTGTTATGTTAATTTTTTTAAATAAATTGTGTACCAAAAATAGTGGCGAGACGGCACCCTAGCCTCCCCTATTGACCAGCCGCCACTGTTCAGCACAGGCTCCTCACAGGGCTGTGTGCTGATCCCCCTGCTCTATATCTTCTACACCTATGACTGTACTGCCATAACAACACCACCATCAAGTTGACACCACATCACAGTGATGGGGCTCATCTCTGGGGGAGACAAGTCTGTCTACAGTGATGAGGTGGAGCGGTTGACGGTAGGGTGTAGAGACAACCTGTGTCTGAACACAGCCAAAACTAAGGAAKTGGTTGTTGACTTTAGGAGGAAACAGACCYACATCCAYCCGATACCTATCAATGGGGTCTGTATYGAGAAAATTTCGGACTTTTACCTCCTGGGGGTGCACCAGTGAGAGGAGCTGACCTGGGCTGTTAATACCAAGAAACTGCTGAGGAAGACACAGCAGAGACTATTTCCTGAGGGTCTTTAAGAAGAACAACATCACCCAGAGACTGCTGGTGACCATCACTGCTCCATTGAAAGTATCTTGAGTTACTGTCTGTGCGAGTGATTCTCTAGCTGCACAGTGGTTCAGAGGAAAGCACTCCAGAGGGTCATAAAGGTGGCTCAGGACATTMCTGGGTGCCCTCTGCCCTCTGTGGAGGAATTACACAGGTCCTGTTGCCTCCAGAGAGCACGACACATACACAGAGACTCATCACACCCCAGGAACAGTTTGCTCATCCAACTACCATCAGGTAGAAGGTTCAAGACTGTTGGGACCAGAACGAAATACAACCATTCTATTAAAAACCTATCTGTTAAAAAARGAGAACTGTCTGAACCAGATAGGAAATATGATTTAATGTTCTATTTTTATCTATACCCGCTTCTTCRMTCCAGGGTCACTGGTGCCCWTATCCAGCAGTCAAAATGRGAGCAGTGGGGTACAACCTGGACAGGTCGCAAGTCCATCACAGGGACACATAGAGACAAACAACCATTTACTCTCTCACTCACACCCAGGGACAATTTAGAGTTACCAGTTAACCTAACAGTCATGTTTTTGTGTGTGGGAAGAAGGAAGGAGTGCCCYGAMAAAACCCACGYATGCACAGAGAGAACAAACTCCTCCCAGAAAGGTTCAAGGCTGGYATTTTATCCGGCGACCTTCTTGCTGAGAGGTAACAGCCCTAACTGAACCACCATGCCGCATCATCAGAACATTAAATCKTATTTTCTTATGTTCTTTTCCAGCTGACGGGCACTGCAGCTTTAATTTTAGATCTCGTTTTCTTACATATGYGTGGTAAAACAGTAAAGTTTTTCGGTCAGCATAATTACGTTTTTATGTGTGCAACATAAATTAAACTTTTTTAGGTTACATATATGTATGTATAAAACAGTTGTGTGTAGTTGTGACTACAGTGATGTGGGTGGTAATGGAGTTCTTAATCTGAAAAAAAAAAATCAGTTTGCTTCAGCTATTCTTTAGTTTTTAAAGTTTATTGTTCTTTAGCTGAGACACCTGATCCAGCTGCATTCAAGTGGGTAAAYAAAACAGTTTTCAGTGGATTTAGATGTTTTTAAAGAGGAAATAATAAAGATATAAACATCCCAAAGAAAAATATTGGGAACAAAGATGCTTTTTGTTCTGCGGTTAGGGTTCATGGTGACAAGATGGAGACAGTGACTTCTGTTTTTTTTAAGATACTCAACTCTCTGCAGTCCAGACAAGTTGCAAACWTTACAATTATGGCCTGTCACACATCTTAGGTTCAGTTTATACAACATTGTTTTTAAGTTAAATCAGAAGAATGGTGTTCTGTTTRAATTGTTCAAATGTGTTTCACCCAACAGCCATATTCTCTGACACTGAAATACTGGAGTAGAAGTTTTTCAAAACTCCTGGCATGACTTCACGGGAAAATGCAATTTACCTGAAAATGGAAGTGTTTGCACACCAGTTACTGTCAGACAAGATAATCTACATTTTCCTGAAACTTTTTAATGTGCTCAATGTTTTTTGAGGTCTTGTCTAAACAMCAGTTGTGATCACAGCATTACATGTGAAATTGTAACGTTTTTACAATAGATATAGGAAAATCTTTAATGTATTCAGGAGATTGTTCACGTATAAATTGGGCCTTAAACACCCTGCTCCATCTCCCTCCATCTCCCCTCCTGGGAATGGAACATCAGAAAATGTGCCAAAAGCTACAGAATAAATAACAAAAATGGGGTGGAGTGGAGGATGGGTGGGGGTCTCTTCAAATAAATGCTAATTCTGCAAAGGCCCCCACCCCCCAACACCACCAACACCACATCCCTGCACCAGCAACTTTGTTCACATATTGATGTGTTCTGCAATCAACTTCAATGGCATGAACCATCTTGTGGGAAGAGCGAGGATGATGAAGCCAGGGAAATGCTGGGAGAAAAAGTCAGAAAAAGGCAAACTAAATGGGAGTCCCAGATTATTTCTTCACCCAAGACCAACCACTGCTTTCATTAGCCCCTCCATTAATTAGCCTCCTTGAGCTCATTTGCAAGTCAATGGCTGTGGCTGTAGGACCAGAGGCTGTGAGTCGCAGCGCCCTGTGATCTCTTGGTCCTCCAGTCCCTCCACCCCTCACACACTAGATGCAAGCCTTCCTGACAATTAGTACAAAAGAGATTCATGCTCCATATAGGCAATACATTATTCATATTTTCTCCTCACTTAAATAAATCATAATGTTCTTGAGGGTTTTACTTACACAACATGCTTTCTCTTCCTGCTAGAGCCCACTCCCTTGCTAACATTCAAATAAAATTGGTTTGCAATGACCTTGCCCCCTTTTTGGGTCACTTCTTCAATAGTACAAGATAAGCAAGACCCCAAAATGTAGGCTCCATCCACACAAGAACCGCATTTTGTGCACATGCAAAGGTTTGTTTTATGTTACTTGTTTCAACATTTAGGAGGCCAAAAATTCAGATTCCACAGTACAAAAATCTTGAAACTACGTATGTTGTTTTATGATGGCATAAACAAAATTTTTCAAAGACAATGATGTCATAGACACACCACTAACCCAATTTATGACCTTGAGCATGTCAGAAATATCAGCAATAACGAAACATGCTTTTGCTTATGCTTTAGATACCAGTTGTTAAACCACAGCAAAGTTTGAAGTATTGTTCCTTCAGTGAACAGATAAAGCTAACAAACAATAACATTGATTTAAATTAAGGAAATAAAATCCCCTTGATTTTACTTAAAACAATCTCATAAAGCCAAAACAAGTTTGTCACTTTTTTGAATTACAAACAATGTAAAAAAATTGTTGCAAAAAACCCCTCTAAAACAGGGGTGCCCATACATTTTTCCCAAGATGGCCAAAAATGAAAATCTATTTAGGGCTGCGGGCCAAATCCAGTAATATAATACATAAAATACAAATACTTTTTAAGGAAAGTCTTTTATTTTTAATGATTAACAGTGGCCCACCTTTGTTTTCGTCTGTGCACTTGGAGAAAGTCTACCTAATTCTCAAGTAGCAAAGGCTCATGGAACATTTTATAAAATGATAAAATATGAGTTTTTGTGGCCTTATTAAATGTGCAAATCTACATGTGTGGTTACATCTAATCTAAATATCTCTTGTTACATGTTTTATGTTTAATGCAATMATAGTAAAAATAAAGTCAGCACCATGAGTCAAAACCAGAGTGTCTCAGTAACAAGGAGAGGAGCTGTGAGATAAGGAGACTCTGAATCGACGACACYATGCAGCAGCACTGCGGAGGAAAATCACAACCACTCACATTTTGGAGCCAAGGTGAACAAAAAACTCCCAACAGAACTCAACCAGCAGTTTCATTTCATCAGCGGGTAGGTCAACGTTCTAGAGTTTTTCTGTGTCGCTTCCAGCAAGGAGAGCGGCTAACTACAGCCAGCAGCTGCTACCGCAGTCCGCTAAAACTATCTGCACTACAGCCCCTTATATAGTCATTGGGACTATCACTTTTTGAAGAATATGTCAATGAATGAGCAACCAGGAAGGAATGAGACTCAGGAGGCTCAAGGTAAAATTTAAATGAATATTTATTTACAGGAGGTGTAATCTTGGTCCAGGTAACTCTGTGGGTGGAAAGGATGAGTTGTTAGTTTGGTTTCCAGTATTGACTGAGAGTTGATGTGTCTGTTTGTTTGCTTGCTTACAGATGCGAGGAGGTCCCCAAGCATGGAGGAGAGGCGAGAATCCAAGAGTGCACAAGGTTCCAGGTGAGTATTTACAGGTGAGTGTTTTTGATTTTCCGTGGTGGAGCAGAAGATAGGTAGGTAGGCAGACAGACAGTGCAGCAGGTGAGCAAGGTGGGCAGACGTYGGGACAGGAGGATCCACGAGGGGTCTTAACCCACAAGCGGTCCAAGCTGGAGAGAAATTCACAAGGGAAAAAACTCGAGGTTAGATAAATCTCTAGAAGAGTGTCAGACTACATTCACTGCAGGCAAATCCGACCCAAATCCGATTTTTTGACCCATCTCACCCATATCTGATTTTTTTATGACAGTCTGAARGCGACAAATTCGATTTTTTTCAAATCCGACCCAGTATGTGGTTTTAAATCGGATATATATCTGATGTTTTCAAAGTGACTGCAGTGTGAACGSTCATGTCACATTCATCTGACTTTTTCATCAGGAGGAGGGGCTGAAGGACCGATAAGACACTAACCTCAAGTCWCGCTGTTTAAATCTGRAGCTCCGTGTGTTTACAGCTCCAAAACATAAGTCCAGTTGCTTCGTCTTTTTACTTTTCATTTTCCATGTATGATAATAACGATGTCAAAAGCCTGGGTCGCGGAGAGTATCGATCCTAAAGTTAGCTACTCGATCGATACATTTATCCAGCTCGTAGTTTCGTAAAAAAAAAAGCTTCACCAGAGCATCCCGGTCAGAGGCAGTTTCAGATATAAACACTGAACTAAAGAAGCATGTCAGATAATTATTTAATCGGGTCTGATTAAACAACAACTTCTGATTTGATGTGCAAAATGTAGCATCCATGCTATTTCTGTAAACAAACAAGCCGGCTGATGAGACGTCACGTCTTTTAATGCGCATGCGTGTCACATCAGTGCTGTGTAGCGTTCACACACTAGTCTGATGCAGGTCACATTTAAAATGTAATGTGAACATTCACACAAAAAGATCAGATTTTTTCAAAAAATCGGAACTGAGCATTAAGACCTGCAGTGTGAACGTAGCCTTAGWCAAGGCTGAGAACCATACCAAGTGTGTGCTATGTTCCAGCGAGGATCTGATCTCACGGCCAGCCTTATAAAGCCCAGTAACTCATCAGGGAGATCTTCTGCAGCTGCTGCCCATRACTGCCATGATCAATCAGGATGTGGGAGGTAGAACTCCCACAGGGCCAATGGATGAAATGACATG
This sequence comes from Austrofundulus limnaeus, assembly GCF_001266775.1. Classification (NCBI taxonomy): domain Eukaryota; kingdom Metazoa; phylum Chordata; class Actinopteri; order Cyprinodontiformes; family Rivulidae; genus Austrofundulus; species Austrofundulus limnaeus. The sequence goes on from NW_013952466.1 coordinate 828,909, forward strand.
AGAAGACAAGTGGAAATACTGTGTTATACATAGGACAATAGCGGAGGCGGAACCAGGGGGTGYCCATGGCCACCACAGACAAAGTTTTGGCCACCCCATTGGCCACCCTGCTGTATACACCCCTTCCACAGTGAAACAACCTTTAGGGATGTAATAATCCTCCTGAAAAGTTGGTGGCAGTGTTTAACAGTTTGAAACATCACCAAGCTCAAAGAAGTGACAAAGAAGTGATTGTTTGCTTTATATACAGAACATATGCCTATGTAATCTGACTTATGGTGACAAATGTTTGTTTGTTAGCTTTTTTGTCACCATAACACGGTGTCATTTTATGTTCTGAAGGCTGCATGGTGCTCTGCCACTTTTGATTGAGTAGACCGATCACTAAATCAGAAAAAGTGAAATGCCCCTTTAAATTCACTGTTGGTGATTAGCAATATTCACCTGTTCATTGGGTAAAGTTATTAATATTAGTTTTAAACATGCAGMTGAGGGTCATCATTATTTAGCACAATGATGTGTTACAATTAAAAATAAATCAATAAGCAATATCAAAGTAAAAAGCACCCTATAGTCATTAGATATGATAAATTGTGTCACATTAATWAACCTTATCTCAGCTGTAGCAYTGAGTTGAAAAACAAGAAAATGAAACTAGAATGWAACAGGTTACAACCTAGTAACTARGTTATCTGCTGTTGGGCCAATTCAAATGGCTTGGTGGGCCAAATTTGGCCCACGAGCCCCRCTTTTGGCTCATTTTCTCTAAAGTATTCATCAAATATACATAAAACATGGGAAATTAGAAACTTTTTAAAAGATTTGAACTGACGTGACTCCCAGACTAAACAAAGTAGAAGTTTCACTTAGTCTTCAGTCCACCAAAAAGATTCAGTTTTTGTTCTTGTACTTTGTGGGTTATTTTGTTTGTTTTACTTGGTGTGTGTTTATAGTTTAGAGGGTCAGCTTCTTTAATCTTCCTAGTGTATTGTTGTGGTAYTGTACAACACCACATCCAGGCCTGGAACAGTAACTGCCACARGTGGGTTAATTTCTGTGTTTCTGTGGGGCCTATTAATTATTTAATTGACAATTTCATTATTTGTAAAATTGTATTCATTACTATTGTTGTAAAATAAGCCTATAGATGATAAATGAGGTATTATTTATTGTGATTTTTGTTCAGCCTACTGTGCTTAAGGAGAAAATATCAGCTGAGTTYGTTTGGTCTGTTTTGTGTGGAAAGAGTGAGGAGTTAAACAGTTTTTTTCTACAACTTAATAACTTTTTTACTTGGATAGTTAATCTGAGAATATTTCAGTTTTTTTTGGATGTAAATTTAAATCGTTTTGTGGAACAGGAAAACCTCAGAGCTTTTTTTGTTTCCTCAAAGTCAGCGTGATGTCATCCATCATGTGATTTCAACCTTATTTTTTTTTTTTGTGGGGGAAAACAGTGCTGTTCAGACATCAGTTTTTAGCTAGTAATGTGAAATATTTTGTGTGTATCCCACATATATATTCATATATTTAAGAATGTTGTATGGATATGAGGAGACCTTACAACCTGATGCACGACAGTGGTATAAGTATATCATGATCAATTCACATCGGTTTTCAATCACTCTAGCCAGAAAGACACAGCCTCTTTMTGGAAAGAGTGAGGAGTGAAACAGTTTTTTTTTTTTTTACCACCAAATAATGTTTTATATTTGGATTTTGATGGAAGTTGATCTGTTTTTTGGAAGTAAAATAAAATTGTTTTGTTGGAAGAGGAAAATCTCTGAGTGCTTTTWAAAAAAATTAATGCATCAAGATCCTCCTCCTCAGGAACAACTCTGARATTTTTTGAGTTGATTTGAATGTAAGATCAGCCAAAAACAGCAAAAACATTAATAGAAATGAAGAAGTGATATGTTTACAGGAAAAAAAATGTTTTGGAAAGATAGTGGTTTARGTGGATGAAATCTTTATGTCCAACCCAGTTTTGGGAATGATTAACATGAATGAAAAGAGGGTAGTTTTCCTTCTCGTTTCTCTGACGACAGATCAATTCCTACAAAAGTAATGTCTAAGAGTTTAACTGATTTATAGACAAAAAAATGTTTTGCTTTTAAGACAGCATTGGTGCTTTTACCTAATCATCCCTTTTATTCATTTTTTTACCCACAGATAAGAGTTGGAAGTCCTCCTGAGTTCTGAGTACTCCTTATGAGAGAAACCTAGGCTCTATCTGGAGGATCGTGAGACTCAATGCCTCTTATGTCCTCTTCATTGATCTGATCTGTTCGTGCCGTTGTGCTGAACCAGTGCTGTCTGGACAGAGCAGAGCAGCTGTCTCAATGATTTAGCAGCCCTTTGTACTATTATTCATCTGACTGGAGGGAGTCAGTGTCCAGCTGAGGGCTTGCATCTTTTATGACCACTTGCAGTCCATTCAGACAAAGGTACTTCCATGGAATACTTTTGGGACCCACAGCACATCTATATTGATGTATATGGCTGCATATTGATTTCTAACATCTTTATTTCATTGTCAAAGAAGAAGTCTTGGTCTGGTTGGAGATGATTTCTTCAGCTACTCCTTAAGTACAATGATAAAGGCCCACTTTCTTATTTTTGGCATATTAGTCATAAAATCTTTAAAATACCAGTTTTGCACATTTGAAGTCATAATTTAAATCATCTGGGTAAAATTGGATGGATCTGTTCTTTAAATCAATTTAGTAAAGGATAAGTACCTATAGGTTTGGGTCAATTAAAACAAGAAAATGTTTTGTTGTGGCCAACCTTTTGTGTTTTCAGATGTGGATGGTGGTGGTGGTTGTGGTGGTGGGGTGTCCCATCCAACCATGCCCCTCCAGGTCTCACTGTCATTGCCCACTTGAGCGTTGAAGTCCCCCAGCAGAACAAGGGAGTCCCCATGAGGAGCGCTCTCCAGCACCCCGCTCCCAAAGGACTCCAAAAAGGGTGGGTAATCTGAACTGCTTTAGGTGCATAATCACAAACAACAGTCAGGACCCGCCCCCCAACATGTAGGTGGAGAGAGGCTACCCTCTCGTTCACCGGGTAAACCCCAACAGGCACCAAGGTGAGGGGCAATAAATATGCCCACTCCTGCTCAGCGCCTCTCAGCATGGGCAATTCCAGAGTGAATGAGTGTCCAACCCCTCTCGAGGAGACTGGTTCCAGAGCCAGAGTGGTGCYTTGAGGTGAGTCCAACTATATCTAGTCGGAACCTCTCAACCTCACACACCAGCTCAGGCTCCTTCCCCACCAGAGAGGTGGCATTCCACATCCCTAGAGCCAGCTTGGGCTGATCTTTGTCTGATCCCTCACATAGGACCTGTTTGTCTTGGGTGAACACTGGGGGCATGAACCTCCTGACAACATAGCTCCTAGGATTATTGGGACACTCAAACCTCTCCACCATGATAAGATGGCAGCCCAATTTAAAGCTTAGCATGTTATACTTTCTTGTGGAAATAAAAATAAAACAATCATAAGTGTAAATATCACAGCAGATTGTGTTTCACGGAAAATGAAAGTTGATCTCTTTAAGTAACTTTACTTATACCTACGTTTATGCCCGAATAGCTAGATTTTTTTATTTCCAAGTAAAATAATTGGAAACGCCTGTTTGATTTTCTAGCTGTGGCATATTTAATGAAACTTACATTTTGTAAAACTCTAGTAAAATATTCACAATTTACTTCAATTCTCATTTTCCAAGCATTTTATAATTATTTTTACACAACACTAACTATTCCTACAAGAGGTTTAGGACCAGAGCCGGTGGTTCTAATAGCCTATATGTCACGGTCATTAATGACGTATTGCCAGTAAAATTCTTGCCACACTCCTCCCTTCCACTCCCTGCTTACTGCCTATG
>NW_013952466.1:833369-843486 GCF_001266775.1 Austrofundulus limnaeus
GACTCTGATTTTTCCAACAATATGTGTCACAGCTCTACGTAAAAAAAAAAAAAAAATCACGGAACAAGCAGCCACGGAATAGCAAAAAAGGCTAATTTCTGGAATGATAAACACAAACGTCTTTTCTTTGTTTTTATGGCTTTAATCCACTTTGGAGTGATTTTTTCCCCACTTGGCTGGACCTGTATGTGTCCTATGTTAATGATGGTACATGTAATATGCTAATTCTGTACTGTGGAGATCATTAAGAGTCGTTGTTGGGTGAAAAAATCTTTTGCTAACACCGTGTTGACCGTGAACTGGAAGTGTTGGGAGTGGCATCAAGTGCTGGGCCGGATGTCCGTGGCACATAGGCTATTCTCTTCCATATATTCCAGCCTGAAACTTTTAAAATGTGTTTCATGTAGTTAAAAAATTTTATGCTTTTTTTTTGGTTTTATACTCTCACAGTCTTGTACAAAATTGCACAAACGTGATGTTATATTGTAGAAACTTAATATTTACATTGTACAAATGTGATCATTTCATCCTGATGGTGGCGGTAGTGTGCTCTGAGACTGCATTGACAGCAAGACTTGAAAGGAAGAGGAAGTTGGTGCACTCTGGGAGCGGGGAGGATGACGAAAAATATAGTTTGTTAGGATTCCAGCGTAATGTTTCAGTGTACTTTGAGTCACAGCATATCCACCTTGAAKACATTTAAAGTGTTGGAACTTCTATCCATAGACAGTTTTCAGACGCGTGACCTCCTCACTACCCTGACGGACAAACACTATGGTGACAAACAGGAAGTTCCTGCTGTGAAATAGTCAAAAGTTTAGAGGTGATTGGACCTTTGCAGTTTCTGCCCCAAATCTTTGGAATGGTTTACCTCTTAGCATTCGGACTGCTGAGACTGTTGAAACTTTTAAATCTCTGCTTAAAACTCATTTTTACTCCCTGGCCTTTCATTCTGGTAGAGTTTGAGATTCTTTTAAAGCTAATGTTTTTAAATGTTCTTTTTCTCTTTTTTAAATTGATCTCATTGTTTACATTTCTGTGTTGCTTTGTAGTTTAATACATTTGACTGAATTGTGAAGCACTTTGGTCAACTTTTGTTTTTTTATGTGCTATATAAAWAAATTGACAAAAAAAAACTAATTTGTTCACCTATCTGTGAAAGACGAAGACGTGCGAAAAAATACTAATGTTGTGGACTTCTACCTCTGCAGCATTTTTAAACATCTCTGCAAGTGACGATGTCTTAGACCTTCAGTTCAGTGAGTTTTTAGTGGCTTTTGAAAGTCCAAACTGCTAAAAACACATTTTCAATCTGGATTGATTAATGATGTTGTCGTGTGGAGGTGAAGAACCAGGAGATATTCATCATTAAAGTCAAGGTAAGAACAACGTTAGTTAGTGTAAACAAACTACTGCATGTAATTCTGTTTTGTTGACTTTGACCTTTTCATTTAGTCATGATACTATTGCGAATAAATGGATTAAATATTAATTACTTATTCCATTCCATAAAACCATACCACCAAAACCACATACCTAAAACACATGGATCAAAAATCACAAAGTTATTGTCATCTTACCTTTGATCAAATGTTTGTTACAAAGACCAGTGTAGGCTACTTCCWGCTATGGRTATTATTGTTTACCCTCCGTRAGGGTGGAGAGAAGCAGGTCTAATGGAACAAATCCACCACCAYCTGGCTTCCACCTCCATTACTYCATCTGATAGAACATCAGTTATCCATCATTTTTGACAAGCAGGTCATGTTGTGCCCTTCAGTGAACTTTTCCCTGTAACTCTAGACAACATGAAAACTATCTATTGTACTAGCATGAAGGCTAACACTAACAGCATAACAACACTATCACCATCTGAATGAAAGCATCACGTTTAAACAATATGAACATTACCTTTATACATTAAAATATCACTTTTATACAATATGCTGTTTATACAATATGCCATCACATTTACACAATATATCACCTTTGTACAATATAATATCATGTTTATACAATATGCTATCAAGTTTGAACAATAAAATATCACATTTATACAATACGCTATCACATTCATACAATATACTATCACATTTATAAAATATGCTATCATGTTCATACAATATACTATCACATTTATAAAATATGCTATCACATTTGTACAACATAATAGCAAGTTTATACAACATACTATCATGTTTGTACAATATAATATCATGTTTGTACAATATAATATCACYTTTATACAATATATTATGTATATACAATGTAATATGACATTTGTACAATAAAATATTACATTTATACAATATGCTATCCCATTTGTACAAATTATCACATTTATACAACATATTATTACATTTATACAATATAATATCACATTTGTACAATATAGTATCATATTTGTTCAATATAATATTATGTTTATGCAATATCACATTTATACAATATATCATCACATACAAAATAATATCATGTTCATACAATAAGTATATTGTACAAACATGATAGTGTTCAGAAACTTATTTTCCTCCATGACATCAATACGCTTCCTATAAAACCCATAAGTTTTCAYCTGGAAGGACATGAAGAGTAGCAGTTCTTTTACCAGTTACCGTTAGCTTCCCCTAATTTTAAACCTGTTTAGCACAACTAAGATTCTTGTTTAGCAGATTAGTGGTTAGTGAAGCTACCGTTTTGGTTAGCTATGCCCATTACTGGTAAAAACATACAATGAGTTAAACATCTTTAACAGATGGGAAAACAATGTTTACTAAATTAACTTATTTCACAGCAAACTAACATTTGAATAAGGGAATATCAGGATTAAGATTTGGTATGGTGTTACATTTTAGGTTTCTGTTATTCGTTCATTGAGTAAAAAAAGTGAAGACACACAGTTGTTACAAAACAATTAAAACTTACAGTCATGAAAATTTCTAACTCAAGTTTGGAATAAAGTAAAAGTTTAGGTTAATACTGTGAGGATGTGTAGTAGGTATCATGGAAGGTTCAGGTGAGGTGAAAAGAAAACTATTAAATACCAAAACAAAGTACTTTTGAGAGTGATGAGAAGGGAGCAGTTAAATAACAGTGTGAAGCTGAAACTGATTACAGATTGTAGACAGGTGATGGTGGCAGAGAGAACTAGAAAAAATACTGAAGGCAGACTGAGAAGAATTAGAGGACTGATCGGAAACACTGGGGAACAAACGCCAATAAGTAACACAAAGACAACAAATGCACTGACTGTGACAAGTGCAACTTAGAATTTTAAATTAACTTTGAAACCTTAGGTTTTCTAACTCAACTTCAAATCCTTCCAATTTATAGTATGTTTTGGGCTATTTAGAATTATAAGTTAATRAAACCAAAAACAAAACTTAAAAATGACAAGTTTAATTGCTAACCTAAATAATTGCTGAAGTTTGGTTAACTTACAATTCTGAATCATTTTATGTATTTTATCTTGCCCATTTTCTTCTTGAAATTGATTGTATTGGACAGATGCTGTCCATTTTCCTGATTAAGTTGTCATGTTGGTTAATTCATCAATTTATGTGTGACAGCTAGTTCTTTCAGCTCTAAACTTTCTTGCTCATTTAGAAAAATACAAAGTGTGCTTCAGGATGAATAATCTTCCCCTCTACCCCACTTAAGTTCTCTATCCTCATTGGGGCTGCTGTAAATTTGAGTGTTTTACTCCAGCATTATGGTGTCCGGGAGATCTGAGGCTTCAGGTATACACCACTAGCCTGTCACTTGAGAATGGCTAGAAACAGATAGTGCAATTAGCAAGCAGAGAACATGTTTATCTGTCAGCCCAAAGACAGTTTGGGATGGCTTTGAGGAGAAGCGGGGGAAGGGAGATACACTGGCCCTTCAAACTGTGTACAGGCTATTAGACTATTTCACAGAACTCATTCTGAGATACAAAAAGGAGAACACCCTTGCTCCCCCCACCCCAAAACCATCCAATTAGCGGAAAATTTCCTCTTCTTCAGCATTTATTARACCTATTCAGTATTCTGGATGCTCCTATCAGTTTTCCATAACTAGCCTATACAAAGAGCAAATGCTCCATTTGGCATGATTTGTTGCCCTGCTTGACCACTTCTTTGTCTCGGCCAGGCTGGTTAAGCACTGTGGAATGGTGCACCCCTGCTGTTTTATCAAGTCTGCTGAATCRGTAATGACATAAGTGAGGGTGACACTGGCATGGGAGGGAAGGAGGTGGAGGTAAGAGAAACAGAGCGCCTTATTTGAATCATTTAAGCGAGATGCAATTATGGCTATGCTTGACGCGGAGAAACGGCCCATTTTAAAGGCAACACAAATCAGTGGGCACAGCGATGGTGATGTGTTTGACAGAAGTGCCTGTTAGTGGTATATACAACTGCTCTCGAGGATCATTACACACCCTGTAGACAATACAGTTTTACCAAAAGAGAGGAATGAAAACAAAGAGCAGTGGGAGGTGAGGAGGGGCCATTAGGGCATCCATAAAAATGGCCCCAGATGGTCTTTTCCAGAAAGAAAATAGCACCATGTTTGCACTTTTTCAGGTACCCTCACATTCCTTTTGGCACTTTTACACACTTATCTGCAATATTCTCAAGTAAGGCTTTCTCTGAGATTCTCAGAGGAGACTTTTCTTTAACTTCATGTTATGGACAAAGAAACTATACCCATGAAAAATCTACACAAGTTGYAGTTATCTGTTCTCTAAGTAAAAACCATATAAATGTGCTGAATTTAGTTTACAATAGTTTATTTCTTTTTTTCCCCCAGCTTTTAAGTTGTCCTGGTGCTGAGATCTGCAGGATAAACACATCCAAGGTTTTATATTGCATTTATACATGGGTTGGGTGATACTGGCATAAAAATGTATCAAAATTAATTGACATTTAGCTGATAATGATTAATATGATGATTAATAGATGACAATTGCACTTGCATTTAGCCWATGTTGTGGCCTTGGTCTGCCTTTTCTGTGTTTCCTCTTATCCTATGTTTACTTGGTATTTCAGGTGTGAAACAAGTTTGTATGTTTAGAGTTAGCATTAGCTGCTCTGCACTGCTTTTCACCATTGGGCTCATATTTGCACTTAATAGTGATGATGTGTTGCACAAAAATGTCATCACATGGCACTCATTGCAGTAAATGGAAAGCGGTAATCATTAATTTTTGACAGTTTTTCTGACAATTAATTACACACAATAACTTACGTGTAATGCAAGAAAATTAACCCCAAAAATCATTCATAAAGTTTTGGCACAGGAAGGAGTAAATTTTGACAGATTATTTGCTACTGTACTACCACAATAAATTTCAATATTTTCTCACAAAGAGCTGAAATATTGTGTCACGGGGTATAAATCATAATCATTTTATCCCTCTACCCTCCCGTTGAACATAGCAAAGCATTTAAAAACACCAATTGTTTTATTCACTCAATGGGACCTACTGTAGACTTCAGTAGCACATTCACATGCTCAATAGAAACAGACAAGCTGCTCCTCGAAGCTGTCCATCTTACTAATTTAACAAACGGCTCTGGCCGCGAACTTTTCCAGTGACATGCAGAAATGAATACTGCTCCACAGTCAAATACACCCACCTGCTTCCTCACRAGAGTGATTGTCATGTGAACAGGGGAGTTGAAGAAATTTATTGGTCATTTTCTTACTGATTCTAAAAGCACAACACAATTTTATAGTTTTCCTAGGTAATTACTGGTTTCTATAAACTATTGTGTGATTATTGTTATGTCTTGATTAAAATAGTTTAGCTACATGCCTGGAGCATCATGACAACACATGGATATTGTTGAATTAAACATAAGGAAAGTGATTCTGTTTGAGTATCTCTGGACTCAGCCTGTTGGTATGTAGTGGGTGGGCAAAATGCTGAAGACACATGATATAACTGTGAAGATATGTGTTGTCTGTTGTCTTGTGTCATGTCACCCTCGTGTTTTCTCATTGTCAATACTACTCATCCTTCCTCAGTCTGTTTCTATGTCACTCTGTAATTATGCTCACCTGTCACTTGTTGTAATCAGTACTCTCTTCAGCTGTTGTTCATCTCCCCATTTCCTCTGTTAGTATATATTCTGGTTCAGTGCTCCATATCCTTGCTAGCCTGGCCRTTGCCTTCCTATGCAGCTCCGCTCAATTCTAGTTTCCCTTCACTGCTCCGTCTGGGACTTCTCCCACTGAGAAGGATTTCGCTGGCAGATATTTAGCCGAGCCAATGAGAGAAGAGAACATCAATTTTCTGCGCAGTGTCTCTTGTAGTTTATTTTACCTGGGCCAATCAGAGAACAGAAGGTGGAGTTTTGAATGACGTRAATGTTCTGCGCAGTGTCTGCTAGTTATTTTAGCATACGGCAGTGGAGGAAGTAAATGAAGCCAGTCCGTGRTGATAAGGCTTCCAAATTAAATTTGTCTGACAAAGCAGCAGCTCTCATTTACAGTCGTGTCATTCGGCTCGGTATATTTCTCCTCTCAGTAGGGTTGTTTGCAGCACARGCGATTTCCATTAGCTTCTTTGCTTKGCCTCCGTCACAGCGATAACACACACATGCTTCAGCAGAGGCCACACCTCCTGCAAGAAACGATTGTCTTTGCATCAAGTCCAGACCCTTGTACAAAGCAAAGTGAAGGACAGTGTCTGGTTTGAACCAGGCTATATCCTCGCTGGTACATTGTTTGGTTTATGCCAACTGTTTGGATGTCCCTCATTGTTTCCCCGTTGTCTCCTAGTATTTGTTGTTGTTGCTACCACACCAGCATTTTTGTTCATTTAATAAATCTTTTATTTGAAAACTTATTTTCTCRGTCCGGAATTGGGTTCATTCCACCGCCTCATCRGACAGAATGAACCAGCCAGCCTTCGAACCCTCCGGGAGWAAAAGTTTCTTAGAGTTCACTGAAAGGGAGAACATTTTTCCCCCCTTAAGTGATTGGGMGAGAAATCCGGTTCAAAGATCGGACAGGACTAAGCTGGATCAGCTGCRGCAGTCTGTCATCTGGGTGGGTGGCTTCCGGACTGCACCTATTCAGCCTGCCCGGAGACGGGAACGCCGTAGTCCGGAGTTTGAGGTCATCCCGTCCCCTCTCCTTGTGGAAGAAGAGGAGGAGAGAGTGAGGACGCAATTCTGGGGCACTCGTCTGGCAGGGAAGCCCGCTCCATCCGGCTCCTCGCAGCGCCACCGTCACCGGTGGAGAAAAGCGGCTGTCCCTCCTGAGAGCAAGCCTGAGTTCGACCCAGATTACAATCCTGAGCTCGATCCTTTTTGCCCCGAGTACATCGGGTATGGCTCTGCCGGGCTGATGATTTTTGCCCCTCCAGTTCCACCTCCATCTCTCCRGCCAGCGTCTCCTCCGACACGGTCTCYGACACCGCCTCCTCCTGTGCCACTTCTGAGGAAGTCCCTAAGGCCTCTCACCCCGTGCCACTTCTGAGAGGGTCTAGCGTTACCATCGCTTCGGCYAGGCGGGACAGCTCCACTGCCTCCCACACTCTGGAGAGGATCYATGCCTCTGTCTCCTGTGCACTGTGCGCCCCTGAGGATCAATGCCACAACAACCACCTGCACTCCAGCAAGGCTGGATGTCTCTACCTCCATCTCAGCTCCGGCAAGGCTCAACGCCTCCACTTCCATCTTCGCTCCCCAGAAGGTCGACGCCTCTACTGCCCCCTGCGCTCTCCTGAGGGTCGACATGTCCACCTCCTGTGAAAAGGGTCTTAGGATGGAGGAAGTGGTTGTGACCACCCTGGCTGCATTGGCAGTGTTTATGACTGCAGCTCTGGTGGAGCTGTTGTTCTCGCCTGTCGCAGTTCCTGAGAAGGAGKCCACAGAGCCAGAGTCAGAGCCAGAACCAACATCTGAGTCCTCGCCATCTGCAGCTGAGACCTCACCGTCTGCAGCTGAGGACTACTCACCATCTGCAGATGAGGACTCCAAGCTATCTGTAGCTGAGGACTCCAAGCCGTCTGCAGCTAAGGACTCCAAGCTGTTTGCAGCTGAGGACTCCAAGTCGTCTGCAGCTGAGGACTCCAAGCTGTCTGTATCTGAGGACTCCAAGCTGGCCCCTGCAGTATCTCCAGTGCCGGCCCCTGCAGTGTCTCCAGTGCCGACCCCTGCAGAGTCTCCAGTGCCGGCCCCTGCAGAGTCTCCAGAGCCAGCCCCTGCAGAGTCTCCAGAGCCGGTCTTTGCAGAGTCTCCAGAGCCGGTCTTTGCAGAGTCTCCAGAGCCGGTCTTTGCAGAGTCTCCAGAGCCGGTCTTTGCAGTGTCTCCAGAGCCGGTCTTTGCAGTGTCTCCAGAGCCGGTCTTTGCAGTGTCTCCAGAGCCGGTCCCTGCAGTGTCTTCAGAGCCGGTCCCTGCAGTGTCTCCAGAGCCAGCCCTTCTAGAGTCTCCTCTGCCGGCCTCTCCTGAGTACCTCCACAGCCGGGCTTCGTGCCGCCCTCCTGAGTTCCATCATCGCCGTGGCCGAGCTCTAGATCGCCCACCAGAACTCCATCCTTGCCGCGGTTGGGCTCAAAGCCGCCCACCTGAGCTTCGCTTCCGACACGGTTGGATCCACGGCCGTCCTCCAGAGCTCCGCCTCCAACAAGGTCGCATACAAGGCCGTCCACCAGAGCTCCGCCTTCATTACGGCCGAGTTCACAGTTGCCCTCTGGAGCTTCCTCTTCGTCTCTGTTGCGCCCCTGGGTGGCCACCTGAACTTTTTGAACTTTATAGATGCACCTTGGGCCATCTTTGTGACTGAATTTTTTGTTGCTTTTTTCCAGGACTCGTCCTGTCGGTTTTTGGTTTCATTRTCTGTGTGTTTTCTTGTTTTGTTTTTTGTGTCCTGTGTTCCCTGTGGTCTTTGTCTCGTGCCCTCCATCCAGTGCTGTTTTACCCCCCTCCACCCTCCCGTGTCCATTATTGTATCGTCAGGTGTCGATTCATAGAGGAGGGGTACTGTGAAGATGTGTGTTGTCTGTTGTTATGTGTCATGTCGCCCTCGTTTTCTCAGTGTCATTACTGCTCATCCTTCCTCAGTCTGTTTCTATGTCACTCTGTAATTATGCTCACCTGTCACTTGTTGTAATCAGTACTCTCTTCAACTGTTGTTCATCTCCCCATTTCCTCTGTAAGTATATATTCTGGTTCAGTACTCCATATTCTCGCTGGTTCATTGTTTGGTTCATGCCAACTGTTTGGATGTCCCTCGTTGTTTCCCCGTTGTCTCCCAGTATTTGTTGTTGTTGCTGCCATGCCAGCATTTTTGTTTATTTAATAAATCTTTTATTTAAAAACTTATTTTCTCCGTCCGGAATTGGGTTCATTCCTCCGCCTCATCTGACAATGGTTTGTACTTCCAGGGTTGTGCCTGAGCGCTGCTAACTCTGCAACTTGAAGCATTAAAAACGAGTTCTGGTTTGTTGTATGGTCTATCCTCTTCACATTTTAATAAATTCAACATTCGTGTGGTTTATGCCTGGTTGAGACACGGTTTCAGTAAAAGAACACTAATTTTCTTACAAGAGGGTGCATGGCAAACCCTGAAACATACTGAAAGTCTGAATGAAATTAGAGGTAGAGTTTTATATGAGGATTAGACATTTTATGATTTTTAAGCTAAAAAACTTATACTCTATACATTATAATAAAATCACATTATATGGTGATGTGAACAGTATTATGTTATATTTCATGATCTACATTAAATATGAATGAAGTCAAATAAGTCTAATCTACGTTAATAGACCACCTTTCATTATTTAAGATACTACCTTTGATCTGTTGACCATCATGAACAGTTTAGGGCTTTTTACACAATGTTAGGGTCTGTGGTATTTCTTAGTTTGCTATCAGTTTTTTGTGTTATATGATTATAGGTCAATTTATATTTTGTGATTGTTGTGTTTACTTATGTCACCTGTTGTGTTTARTTATGTCACCTGTGTTTTAATTCTATCAGTTTATGTTTCCTTTGTGCCATCAGCTACTTCTCATAGAGTTTCTGCTCTGTTATCCCTTAAACTGGATGCGATTTCGCTCTGACCTCCACAGCAAATATGCCATTATAATTATAATTAATAAGGTATTTACACTGGCTC
>NW_013952466.1:844921-848470 GCF_001266775.1 Austrofundulus limnaeus
TTTAAGATACTGTTTGACTAATTTGGCTGCAAAAATATTCATGAATGCAATGATCTTTTCTCACATCATGAGGCTCTGGAACGCTCTCCCTCTGTCCCTTCGCTGCTCAGATTCTACTGACTCTTTTAAGAAACATCTTAAGACATTTTTATTCAGACAGGCTTTTAGTTAAGTGCTTTTATTGTTTTTTAGTTGTTGTTTTTATATCTGTGATCTGTTTTATTGTTTTTAAATATTTTTTGTTTTCTGTGAAGCACTTTGTGATGTTTGTCTGTGAAAGGTACTATAGAAATAAAGTTTACTAAATTACTTACTTAAATACTTATATTTGAGAACTATAATGAACGAATGAAATTTCCAAAGCTGTATTACGTATATTTGAATACCGTAACGTTATTGACACACAGTGGATGAATGTGCTGGTTGTGCACCACAGCAGCTTCATGTACACACACACATACACACACACACACACACACAAACTTGTTTTTATATCCTTGTGGGGCCCGTCCATTGACTTCCATTCATTTTTTGGTAATTTAATATCCCAACCCTGACCACAAACCCTAAAGCTAACCTTAAAGGTACCTACCTGACCCTAAAACTAACCTAAACTCAATTCATACCTTGGTCCTAAACCCAACCCCCACACCCAAAATCAGCCTTCAAAGTTGTGGGGTCCAGGCTTTGGGCCCCACAAGGAGCACCTTGTCCCCACGAGACTGTTTTTTCCTTAAAACTGGGCCTCACAATGTAGGAAAAACAAGGACACACACACCCACACACACACATACTGTTAAGCTTTTGACTCAGTTACCTTAAGAAAAGTAAAAAAAAAAATAAAAATCTACAAACGTTTAATGGCAGCAGTTTGCAACATTGGATAACGCCTCRTCTGTCTTTGTTCCATTCTGCGTCCCATTTTTGTGTTCCTGAGTAAATCTGTGTATGAGAAGAGCGTGGCACACYAGCTCCTTTTTTTTCTGCAGCCTGAGCGGTCCAGAGCTTCATGTAAGGGGAGCATATTGATGGGGAAACACATGCTGACGAAACACCTGTTACAACACCAGAAAAGGTGCCGGTATGCARGGGACTCAGGGAAAAGGTTCTGGTAAAATGTAGAAGTGGTGATACTGTGTACTGGTGCGTACCGGCCCATTTAAAACACTGATGGAAAGACCAAAGTGTGGAGAAGAAAGGAACTGCTTATGATCCAAAGCACTCAAGCTCATAGTATCATAATATCACATAATATCATAGCTGCTTCTAGAACATGCTCATTAATATTTTTTGATGATGTAACTCATGATAGTAGCAGCAGAATAAAGTGTCTTCTGCCAATTAAAGGAGAAATTATCCAAATTAATTGTGAATTTTATCTTTTAGCAGGACAATGACCCAAAGCACACTGCCAACAACTCCAAGTATTTCATCATAAATTTAAGTTTAAAAACATTGGAAATGGAATTTGATTTTATAACAATGATTTAAAACTTTTGTTAGATTTAACTTTTTTATTTTTGCTTTTTCTTAACTTCTCTCCAGCTTTCTGAGATCGTCCTAGCACCCTCTGGCAGCCCCCCTGTAATGACTGTGAGTGAGAGTGTGTATGTGGTAGTTTGGTATGCAAATGAGTGTCCAGGTGCCATCTGTAATGGGAAGACGGAGACCAGGATCTGAAAGAGGACTGGCCGCCTGTTGATGAATGAACTGCATAAAGATGAGCTGAAAGGTGAGGACGTTGAGTTTCTCCCCTCCTCTGCCCCATCCAACCTGCCACACCTAACCAATGTGCCACGTCAGCCCTTAGAGTTTGTTGTTTGTTTAAAAAAAATTGTGAAGAGTTTTGTAGGAGTGAGCTGCTGTTTATTTTAAATGCCCTTTTCTTCTGTTTCAGTAAGCTTTTTTAAAAAGTTTAAAAAAAAGTTTTTAAAAAGTAAAAGTTTAAATTCATGTTCTTATTTTGACGTGACGATGGTTTTCTGTTATCCATGCTTCGCTTCCCGTCACCAGTCTGTCCTGTACCCAAAATGTATCGCTTCAGTTCTTCAATAAACAGTATTTATTCTGCATGCTTTCTTACCGAAACCCTACCATAAACATACTGTAAGAAAATCTTCAACAACTGTTTATTTAARACCATGAGCCAAAAGCCTGTTTCAACAAATCACTTCCCCAAATTGCGTTAATAGCCTTATTCATAAGACAGCTCAGGACTGATGCATGTTCTGCCTTGTTACGACCCAGTGGCTCAAAGGGAAGAAACATAAACGGGACAACCAGACAAGAGGTGGAGTTTGACTAAAAAATGTTTATTAAAACTAAAAGGCTAGTTGTGAGGGGACACCAGCAAAACTGCACCGATGCAGCTGAGGGAGGAGAGAGCAAGTCTCCTCCTCAGGAGGATGTGGCCCACTTAAATAGTCTGTTCACACCTGCAGATGGTTGATGACTGCAGGTGAGAGTCRACCTGGAAAGAGAGATGCATACAGTGTCYTAACAGTCCTCCTTTAAGCATTCAGAAAAAACAGAGATGGAAAGGCGAGTAAAATGAGRCCACCTCTGATGCGCCCCTGAGCTGTGAGCAGAGGTAATATCAGAGCTGGGACCGAGCCTGGCAGACTGACTTCTGAAAAACCAACCCGCCGTTCCACACTCAGAAAAATGATAATGAACACAGACCCTAGGATCTGTMCTAATATTAAAAATTACAGGAAACAATAACTTTATAGTTAGTTTAAAAAACATTAAGCCACAGGTTCTCTACAATGAAACGATTTAATCTTTTATTTATTTATTTCTATTTTTTGATATGACGCAGAAACAGCGAGCGGTGAAGGATTAATCTACACATTTATTACTGGGGGCAGATTAAAAATGACACAGAACAGCAACTGTGTAGCTAGTTTAAAATCATTTATACACAAAATCTGTAAAATGAGTTGATTTGGTTTGTGTGTGTTGTGTGTGTGTGTTTGAWACGGAAGACGTCAGTGCTGCTGGAGATTTATTACCAAGGGAAAGCTAAAAATGACACAGAAAAGCAACTTTGTTGTTATTTTAAAAATATTGAGCCACAGATTTGCTAAAATGAACTCATTCTGTTTTTTTATACGACTCAGAGCCAGTGAGCGACTGGAGGATTATTCTATAGATTTATTACTGAGGGACACAGAACAGCAAATTTGTAGTTAGTTTGAAAATATTTAACCACCACAGAATCACTAAAGTAAGTTAATTTAGTTTGTTTTGTTTAATACGAGGCAGCAGATGTCTGTCACACAATAAATACGTAGTGGTCCACATCAGCCCAGCTGAGATCTGCTCTWTGCCTCTTTTGGTTCCACGCTGCTGGGTTCATTTCTGTATGTGTTCGTGTGAGCATGACCTGGCAGTCTTTACCTGTGATTTTATAAATGACGTAAGGGGGAATAAAGCCGGATAGGTCTGTGTGGCGATTTTGCAGGATTGTCTTGTAAATCAGGCTAATATGTGCAATGCTGCAGGGCTGCCAACTTTTCAAAAAGCCTAGGAGTGAGATTGGGACAG
>NW_013952466.1:848950-852099 GCF_001266775.1 Austrofundulus limnaeus
GGGACATTTTTTGTCAATGGGACATTTTTTGTCAATGGGACATTTTTTCACACTCTGTACACACTTTGGTTTGAGTTCGATGGAAATGTGTTTTCTTTGATTT
Source organism: Austrofundulus limnaeus (assembly GCF_001266775.1). Lineage (NCBI taxonomy): Eukaryota > Metazoa > Chordata > Actinopteri > Cyprinodontiformes > Rivulidae > Austrofundulus > Austrofundulus limnaeus. The sequence continues at coordinate 849,054 of NW_013952466.1, forward strand.
GTTCTGTTGCTTTCTGCTACTGAAATCCCAGGATGAGAGGCAGAGGTAGAATGAGCAGTGAGTTAAAGCTGCATGACAGGTTGTAATTGCAACTTCTTCACTACTCTCTTGCTTGCAACAATAAGAAAGTTGGGCAGTGGTGAATAGAGAAGTCATCCCCTTACTCACCCCATCTTCWTCTTGCAATGGTTAGTTGGAGGGTGGAGGCGCGTGCTTGGATCAGATGCTCTGCCCTGCAGTTGTGTCTTGTTTCTTTGAAGCAGTGTGACTCTTCTCAGCCACCCTAGCAGCCCCTGGCATTGCCATCGTCCGCAGGGTCCTGCTGCACAGAACCAGGCTGCTGWTTTGAAGATGTGGAGCAAAAGCCTTCTCTGTCTACCCGACCCCTGCTACTGCCACAGGCATGCATACATACAGACATCCACATAAGGCTCACACATGCAACCACACAACTGACTAAATCAGTCTTGGCTTCTTTTTACCCTTTGATATGTGTTCATGCTCTCCTCTTTGACTCTCACCCTCTCAGAKCACAGTAACAAGTGACATCAGTAACCATAGAGTTGAAGCATAACATTCTATTTAGATGTGTTAAATATAAAATGAGGTWAGGAGTAAAAGATTTGGATGCATGTATATTTATTTCTGAGTGTGCTGCTAAGAGCGGAGATTTAAAATGAAAGTTGACAACATGGTATTTGGCCTCAGTTAAAATGGTGCAACTGCAGAGCACCTTTACTATTCTGAGCTGAGGTGGAAAGCAGTGAATAACACACTGTACTCATGTACAGAGCTCTCAAGTTGTAGGCTTGGAGTGATCTTTTGAGATGCTGACCACTGGTGCCAGCTCCACAGTAAGAAAAGTTGCCAKCGGCTGTCCTAAAAGTCACTAAATGATGTAATTGTCTAATTTGTATATTTGGACATTTGCCAACGTGATCTAGGCTGTAGGTAAGTGATATTGCTAAGAGAAAAAAGTGAGTAAAAACACTGTAAATATGTTTAGAATTACAAATCAACCTAATATAAAACTTWCATGAATTTAATGCCTTTAACCCAAATTACATAAATCAATATTGTGAGAATATCAAATTTAACCAAAAGACAGTTAAACATCACAGAGARATACGATGGCGGAGGTGAAGAAGTGARTGAGGCTGTGAGTTAAATGCAGCCGAGTCCAGAGATTTACTMTAGAGAGACAATGTCAAGAAGAAAAACATTACAGTAAAAATTACATAGGGTGGGAGCAGATTAATTTAGGGTAGTCTCCTCTCAGCTGACTGCAGCTGGGGTTGCTGCTTGAGGCTTCAGAAGCAAACTGGTAGTAGCTGAAAGTATTTACTTTAAGAGCTAAGATTATGTGAGGGCTTTGTTTTAAATTTTGACATGCAAAACCACTTTAAAAAGGACCAGGTTATCCCTTTATTTAAATATCACTTTGAGTGATTGTGATGTTATGTATGGCACATCCCTGTGAGAACAGAGGGCGTCCTGTATTCAAATGATGATAAAAGGATCATTTGCGCMTGCAACAGGTGAAAATGATCGGTCTGCTGATTTTTGATGATGCAGGATGTGTTCTGTGTGATTGACAGGAGTGACTCATGGCTCTGAACACACTCCACACATCAGGGCACAACTGCTTTGTGGTGGTGGTGTGCTTGCAGTAGGGTTGCCAACTGTCCTGTATTATGGTGTGCTATGAGGCCCAAAATTAAAACWATTGTGCAGCCAGCCAGAGGCTAAAGGCTATCTATTCCTAAGCCAGCTATTGATCTGATTAATGATAGGCCGGCACAGGCAACTGAGAGGCCAGCACAGGCAAATGAGGAGATTATTCATTTGTGTTAACATTGGAGAAACTAAAAACTAGCATGGATAAGCTGGGGTTAGCATTGGAGAGACTAGTAACTAGCATGCCTAGGCTAGTGACCCACTGGATTGCCACAAGGCTGTCAACACTCACGCATCTGAGGGTCTTCTCGCTCTCGCACCACACTCCCAATTRCCCACAATGAGAACTGACAAACACCAAAAACTTTACTCTGTTCAACTTACATATCAGAAAAAATACACATATCCATGTTTTCACCACAACCTGTGGTGTTACACACAAAGACATGCCAGGTTATTACCCAGTCAGCATTTTTGCACTAACCTTCCCATCTACATGTAAACAGTGGCTCTGCAGTGGAGCTGCCGGTGGGAAGCTTTCCTCCCAAATAAAAAAAGAGAAAGAGGAAAAGTGAGTGGGCAAACTTAGCGAATATGTTAAATGGTAAATGGACTGAACTTATGTAGGGCTTAATCAAGCCCATTGGATCTCAAAGCACTTTACACTAAGACAATCACCCATGCACACACACATTCACACACTGCTGTTAGAAAGAAAGGAGATATGGGTGGAGCAGATAAACTACAAATGGAAAAAGGAAAAAAGTTTGTTAAAGATGCAGCCAAATGAGTTAAAAAAAACATTTTCTCTGAAGGAGGGGCTGAGGTCAGTGTAACTAAAGCCAGCAGTGATGACACAGACCCAGCAGCATCAACCCAAAGGTTAGCAGCTCTGTCTACAGGCTCCATCATTCCAAGTTATTTGTGTTTGTTTCTGAATGTGTTCAGGGCTCACAGAACATTAAACACAGCATATCAGGAATGTTGCACCATAAATTTTTAATCTACTTAAATAACAAATTTAAATCAAGCAATACTGACTAACTAGACAATATTTTTATTGTAAAAGAAAACATATTTCAAGACATAATCAATTTTCTTCTTCTGTTGCTACATTATTTAGCTACTTTTACTAGCTCTAGAAAAATACAGTGCAGTAGGGCTGCAACTAACAATTATTTTAATAATCGATTAATATGTCGATTATTTTTTTGATTAATCACTTAATCGGCCAAATCATTAAAACACTTAATTACATAAATATGATTATATATAAATTAATTTCATACCTGTATAAATTAAGGATGCAAGTTATTGATTAATTAATTAATCTGAAGAAAAATACAGTGCAGTAGGGCTGCAACTAACA
>NW_013952466.1:853000-856961 GCF_001266775.1 Austrofundulus limnaeus
TTATCTGACTTATTTAATTAATTTTTTATTGTTTTTATCATCCTGCAGGCTCTGTGACAAAATTAATTTGAAGCTGAGATTTTTTTTATAAAAATCGTTGGTTTCTTCTTGATGCCGACGAGATGTAGGCTTGGAAATTTGTGTATGGTTCGTTCTTTGGTTTTTCTGTTTCAAAATAAAATCACTACAATAAAACAAACGCCTTGTTGTTTTAGTTGTCCTTTTTATAAGCTTAAAAAAAGTCAAATCAAACTAATTATAAACCCCACACCATGTTTGAGTTTTGGTTGAGCTATCCAAATGATCCAAAATCAAATAAGCTGTTTTAGCTAATATGTAGCAAAGTAGTGAGACTAAAAATGACGAAAGATGCTCAAGAATAGTTTGAAATGGCTGGAAGACTGGGTTAAATGGCATTTACCCCCTTTATTTAGTTGTTGTAACATACTGTAAGAAAATTCATATTCAACAAACTGAAGTTGATATAAACACAATTGCATGGTTTTCATTCTTCCTACAAATCATTTCATTTAACAACACCAGAACTCTGGAATCGAGTGGGGTTTATTACTGTGCCTGCAGACAGGAAACTCACACTCCTGAAGAACCAGGAAGACCATCTACTGTATTTATACAGGTTCTTCAATGCCTTCGCTCGCCCCCTGCTGACCAATGGCTGAGTCACAGGCATTCAGACAAAATTCTCAGCTAATGTTATTCCAACGTTTAATTGTGTGTTGTAACAGATGTTTCGGACATGTACACTAATCTATTATGTTTTGATTGAAATAGGTATAAACATTGTCAACATTACAACAAGGAGAACTTAAGAATATAGTGTTGTGCTTTTAATATCAGTACTAATCTTCCTAACTTTAAATTTCTTCAATCCCCCTGTTCACATGATCAAATCATGTGAACAAAAATAAGAAATTTATAATAATCTATATGTTCGCAATAAGGCACAAATGTGTATGTAAATTAACCTAAGCGATACAGCACATGGAAAATTTCTACATCCCACCCCTGATATTAAGTAAAATGATCCATTTATTGCACCCCAATCAAKAAAATAGAAAACATAAACTGAACAAACTGTCAAATACCAACCAGGTCAGCTGTGTTTATTCTTTTGAGGCCAGAGGTTCCAGAACATGGCCTACCGTTGGGAACAAGTCCTCAGCACCGTTCCATCTCCTCCTGTCTTCCGTGGCAGACTGACCTGGTTACTAACATCCCTGCATATTAAGATTTAACCTTAGCTCATCAACAATTAAACCATACAAAGAACAGTAAAAACAAATCAACCAAAATGCTAAAACAGTTCTAAATATACCCTGCTTAGTGTGTCACTTCTATAAAAAGAATCAATAATGAAAAACAAAGGAAAATCAAACAACTTTTTACAAAAATCATTTACCATTGACTCGTTAACCTATCAAAATCATGTCTGACTACGTGAGTGTAATTATTTCAGTGTTATATCATTCTTTATCTAAAAATGTCAGCTAGAGACGTTGGGGCTTTTTTTCTCCARGCCGTCACTCCATGCCCTTTTAGTATGGATCGTGCGATGGTCCCAGGGATAGAATCCTCCTGTTGTCTCATCTGGTAGGCCAAAAGGTGGATGTTGCTCCGATGATACTTAAGCTATCCTATTTGTCTGGGAGATGGTCTTTGAATACACTCTTATGAAGAAGCCACCAACAACAACAACCACCATAAATGCAATCAGACCACTACCCAGCCACCATTATAGACTCAAGCCTTTTTATTTTTACCAAGTTTACCAACCACTGAGAAATCACTGTGCTAAACCATCTCCTCAGACCCCCTTTCTACACCAGAAATTAGCCAAAGAATATACTACTTTAATGTGCCACCACCCAAATGTCCAGCTAACTACTCTTCAGTGATCAAGCAAATAACAAAATTCAAATGCCACCTATCATCATGTCAGTCACAATGTACCTCCCTACTGCCACCTTCAGGCCCAACACGTGTAACTGTTTTTAATTTAAAAAACCCTAGTTTGACATAAGCTGTAACTAAACCTTCGACATCTGTTGTACCCCCTTTAACCATCACCAATTTAAATTAAAAATCCTGAAAGAGAATGGTTACGCATGCACAGATAGTTGTTCACATCATAGTTGTTCACATCAGAGTGATAACATCAATCCGCTGTATTGTCTTGAAAATTAAACATTTGTTTTCACCACTTCAGTAAAACCTTGTGAATTACCACCTGTAAGCCAAATTTGTATTACTCCAAGCTTGAGACCTGTGGGATTTTTATGTTTTTAWACAGCCAAAATTATAAAGTTAAACACAATCATACATGTTGTCTTTACACTGGACTCAAGCAGGTTTTTTCTGTTCTACCTACAGTCACATCCAACGGTTGTCATTTCAGTTCAACCCATGGAGGTCTGAGTTGACCTGTAAAAACCTCTCTCTGAATGATCTATTCACAGAGCAAAGATGAAAAAGAATCAACATCCCTTTCACTGGAATAMAACTGATATGTCTTTCTGCTGTGTAACCCTTTAATTGACCTTTTGAGCATATCACAAAGTTGTTATATACATACGACACATTTTTAAAAACTTTAATTCTCCAATTGTATTCTGGGAGAGAGGAAATCATCATTGCCCCAATATTCAGTTAAAAATTCTCCTCCCCCTTTTTCAGGTTAGCTTCTCCGATTGGCCAAAATCTCACTTAGTTCCTGTAAAACAAAAAGTTACCAATATTATACTCACATTCAAAAACAACAATAAACCCATTCCAATCAATTATTCCCCCTTTATTCATTTACACATCCTGTGTAAATGAATGTTCTAAGATCTGGATGAAAATTATTATCAGATGTTGTAATTCCTTTTGTAATTTTCCATTTGTCATAAATTTTATGAATTTGTGCTGCAGCAAATCCAATTACAGCTATCATACCAGTTTGAAATATCAATCTCATTTAAGGTTTATTAGTGCTTATTCGTCCTTTTGACCATTATAGGGTCTGTACCCTAAATAAAGAAGCCATATCCACACAAAGATTAGTTATATGTACAACCCCCAGCCTTAGTAAGGCCCTGGGCTCACCTCACAAAAACCCAAACAAAGCAGAACAACTCTGCTCAGAAGCAGAGTTCAACACCATGCGACAACTTCGTCAAACTTACATTACATTCCAATGCTGCACCTACAATTAACAGTTTCAATATTTATATCTTAACCCATCAGAACAAACATCCTGATACAACCAKCTCTTTTTCTGTGATTTTTAATTGGCGGAAAGTGTTTTTTCGCATGTCACAACCTTCACCTCAGACCCTCCTTCTGTCTGAGGCCTTTGTCTGTTTGGACCCTCCCCAGTATAATTTATTTTCACTTTATTTTTATTAGCCAGAAAACCCTTTTAATTTAGCTAGTACACAATACACTCAAATATAGCTTCTCATCGCAACGTTCAATGGGGGTACACAATTTTTCACTGTCATTTAGCCCGTAAATAAACATTTACCTGGGTAGTATCCATGTTTAACTCCTTCACTGCTGAGGAGAACCAGTTGTCCTTAGGTTTATGTTTAAAATGTGAATGCTCTCACCTCAGTAAATCAGCTCAACTCAGGTAAAGTGTGAATTACTATGTGTCTGTGTACTCCGAGGTTAGTCGACCAGCAAGCTATGGTACTTCAGAATCATCATCTCCGTTCTGTGTCCTGGCTTAAACCTAAAAGTATTAGTTCCACCACATCTGTTTTCAAAGACTTTTATGGCCTCGCAACACCCTACATTTCAGATCTTCCCACAAKCTCTATCAGGTTTTAACAATGTCAACGTGAGCAAAAACCAAGAACAACAGTCATGTCCTACGCAAAGATCTTTAAGTTATGAAATCTCAAGAAATGATAAGACATTACTCTGATCATGAAGTGAAAAATGAAAACTTGTGACC
>NW_013952466.1:861426-869468 GCF_001266775.1 Austrofundulus limnaeus
GCGCAGCTCTCAGCAATAACCGAACCTGTCTGCTCAGCGGCGAGACAGTCTCACAGAACCGGACCTGGACCGCGGCGGGTCCGTCCAAACGCACTTTTACCAAGATAAACAGATTTTTAACAGNCAGGTTGCGCTCTTGGGTTGCTTATCTTCACGAAATTTGATTGGTTCTTCTGCTGCTTCTTGTAAAGGTTTTTGATGGTTTGAAAAAAAGTGGGGTGCATTACAGACGTGCAAACTAAAATCTTGTGATGCTAATGATATTGTAAAACAAACGCAGGCCAATACACAATTTTATGATAATCTTACCAGGTAACATCACCCGGGTGCCAACAAATTCTCATAAAGCTGCCTTTTAGTAATCACTTGGTGAAGTGTCATATACAAATTTTAAGTTTGACAGAACTAAAATAATGTTGAAAGTGTTAGCTAACTGCAATGTGTAGCATACTCTTCGCTCATTGGTCAGTGAATGAAACCCCCGCCGATTGGTTGTAGCACCACGTGACTGCAACAAAAATTGAAGTTCTCCACTTTCATATGTCACGTCGCAAGCCCGCGTGTGCCCATCTACGTGTACGATCGTAAAATTTCACATGCATGATTTTCGTCGGTCACTTGGCAGGAGGAGGGCAAGCGATTATCACCTCACCGCACAAGCTCCAATGGAGAGAGAGTGATTCGTCTCCCGTGTGTCAAGCCCATTACAACATATTACTGTTTTTTAAGCCAAGTGGTTGTGGTGGTCATCTTCTATCTGGTTGACTCCAAAGGTGGATTTATGTATTTAAAAAAATGTCAATAAAATCAGTTAAATTGTTAATGAAACTTTTGCTATTAGACACACAGATTTGACTCTGTTAGTTTAAGTTTCCTCTGAGAGGTGGGTGATAGAGCAAATAAGATGTATGTACCATAAAGACAGAATAGCAAGTCTAGTTTTAATAGAAGTGCTTTCAAAATCTCATTTTAGGGTAGCCAGAACACAGAAAAATGGTTACTGACTACCAGGTGTAAATGTTAAAAAGTTATAAAATTTTATATAAATAAAATGAGTGCTCCTGGTGTGGCCTCACTGGTCATTTCTTTTTTCAYAGCATCTCCTGACCCTGGGTTACGGAATCATTGGGCCAGTAGAGACCCCTGCCCTGCCTCCCCACAGCTCCTCCTACCATTCCCTGGATATGTGGACCCTTTCAACCCTCTGCCTCACAACCCCTGTTGCCCCATCTTCACCATCAGGGAATGGCTTCAAAGATGGATGATACAGCAGAGCAACCCCCAAATGGGCTGATTTATGGCACCTTCTTTACATCTAGGCAGAGTAGAGACCTCGAGAGGCCCTGCCTGGAGGGCGCTGGGGACAACTGCTGTCTCAGACCTGACGGCCCCGGCTCCCAGTCCAATGTGATGCCAAGTACCAAACGGCCACTCTAGAATGGTTGCCATTAGTCATGCTGGCAGCCAGGGATCTTCCTTAAAGAGCAGAAACACAGAGTGCAGGAACAATGAGACTCACACCTTTTTTTCCCTCCCCTTTTCCAGTAGACATTGATCTCCACTGCAACAATTTATTATCTCTGCTATGGCTGCTGTCATAGGGATGGAGAGAGACACTTTCTTGCTTTCATCTAATGGTTGGTACGATCATTATAAATATAGCAACATCTCAGGCAACTATATGAAACCTTCCTGGGGCTGTATCGACAGCACATCGACACAATCTGCTACGTTTCCTCTAATGGGCCTCTGAATGCCGATGACTAACCATACTGTTCTGACTGAATACAATCATTACAAGTCATATGACTTGAGATTAGGCTCTCCAGCTGGCAATATAAACGAATGCCTAAATGACCAGATTTAGGCAGCAAAGTTCAGAACAGAATTAAACGCTGAGCATTCCTTAGAGGAATGCATATTGCCCACCATCTTTCATACCCGAGTTTAAAAAAATTAATGGAGTCATAATGATTTTGGTCAAACCTTGAAAATGGCATGATGCATAGTCTCATGTAATATGATTTGTTAGCGCTTAGAGTATGTGTTGTGAATGACTGTCCGCTACTACTGCACAAAATTTAAGCTCAGTAGCTTTGAAACTGGGTCGTAACCATTTTAGTATTTAAGATTTTGTAGCAGCCATCTTGAATTAGATTGACCCCAAAAGTTGAAAAGATGTAGAAGTGAACTCAGTGATTATTTTCTAAAAAAAAAAATACATTGGTTGAGTGATTCATGAGATGTTTTGCTCATGGTACAAAAAATGAACATGCTCAAAGACAAAAACATTATCACCCTCTTGCTCCTGCTGCAGGTGATAACAAAAATTAATGGTGTTTTTGGTCATTTCTACTGTCAAATCTTTTATATTTTCACCATTTTCTGAAGCAAAACAAAATAAAATATTTTCAGTCCCTAATTGCTCTCCTTATTGTTTGTTGTTAAGCTGGTAGTACATAGCAGCGGTTCCCAAACTTTGCGGCTTCTGACCCACAAAAAAGCACGTGGACGGGGACTTTCTACTGTAGAAAACAAACACTGTAAAAAGCCATGTAAACTGGGCCTAATAAGAACACAACTATAGGTTCAAACACCAGTATTATACTTTTTATCAATTCACAAACACTGATTTGATCTCTCTTAGAAATTATTATTATTATTATTATAAATATTATTAGCAATCATTTCTAAAATAAATTCAGTTAGTTTAATAAACTTGTAACTTGTTTCCAATTTTTGATTATTCTTAGTCATAATGATTGACATTATCAAGAGAAAAACTTACTAATGAAAATGTTCAAATGACAATAATTTCCTGACTGTTTTAATTTGTTTTGTGTATGTATATATGTATATATGTGTATATACTGTATGTTCATTACAGAAATCCAGCCTGATGAAAAATATCTACTGTAATTATTGAAAAGTATACAGACCAAGATGCCAGCAAGGATTTTTGTATGAAATTCTGCTATTAGTCAGTTTTTCCCATTCTTGCGTTTGTCATTATTTTGTATCTTGTTTTTAAATATAGACTGATTCACATCAAGACACTTTGCAGTATTTTAAATGCTTGGACTAAACGAAAGCAAGCTGCACATAAAGACGACATTCTATAAATTACACATTGCTGTTAATTTTTATACAAGGAAAATATTCAAAAACATATATGCTATGTCTTACATCATCTTGAGTTCAGCTTTTTATTAGATGGAGGGCAATGGAAGGAAATGTTAATAAACCCAGGTCTGTGGGTGGCAGCGCAGCCAGGGGTTCACTGCCTGAGGCATCACAATGCAATATYGCAAAGTAGACTTAGTGGATTATATAATCCAACATGACATGACAGTTGAATTTTAGCTGGAAACGATTACAATCAGGAATGAACATTAAGCCCATAAAACAACCAAACTTAAAAGAAATCAAACACCAGATGAATTCTCTGTGGAAGAGAGAGAGCCATTATTTCAACAACACAGCAAAGAAATGTCTCTCTTTACAAGCACTTTCTGATTTTCAGTTCTGGTATTTTCCTTTGAATCTCAACAGGCCATTAGTGAGCACACACATGAAAATAGACAATAGGCAAAATAAAATATGAGAGGGATCTATGGTGGTGTTCTGTGTTTTTGAAAGTGTTATTTCAATTAAAAAGCAGATAAACTGCTGATTAATTCAGCACACTTCCCAATTACACATCAAACGGGCCTCCTGGGGGCTGCAAAGCCCCAAAGATGGCAGATGCCATGCACACATTCAGGCATATTTCATATGGCTATGAAATATTGAGGTGGTGTGTAGCGTTGTAGTGCCACTGAGTATCTGTGTGTGTTGCGACTGTATGTAAATCTGGCTGTGACACCGCTGTCTGTAGCAGGAGACTGATATCTGGGACATGTTGGGAGATCTTATGGGGAAAATGATGCAATCAGAAGCTAAGACGTTCCGGACGACTTACTTCTTACATTTTGCTTGCTACAGCGAAGCAATGTTGCTGCAACTTTGTAGTCAAATTACTCTGATATGTGAAGTAGTATGGGTAAAAGTTTGTGTAATTAGGTTTGCAAATCAAAATTGTGCTTTAGAATTTGATTTGGAAACACAAAATCAACTTTTGAAGAAGTGTCCTGATGCATCTCAGTAATCCAGGTAGAAAAAAATCAAAAAGAAAAAAATAAGTAGGTCTTCTGGATGGGTTCTTCTTTACTGAAACATTTCGTCTCTCCTCCAAGAGACTTCTTCAGTCTGAGGAGTTTCAGGTGAACTCAGGTGAACAAACCCAGGAGCCACGGAGAAAGAGAAGTCACACACAAGACAGGCTCTGGATCAGTGCTGTTATCCTAATTGGGCTTTTCTGAAAGCAGACAAGAAACCCAAACAGGATTCCAACCAACAACCAGGTGAAAATGAAGACCCTAAACCCAGACCCAAACCTGTCGTCATTCCATATGTGATGGGAGTTTCAGAGAAACTGAGACATTTACTCTCTAAACATGACGTCCCAGTGGTTTTCAAACCCGAAAACATGTTACAACAAAGATTAGTTCACCCCCAAAGATCAGTTCCCCGGCAAAAACAGAGTAATATAGTACATGCTGTTAAGTGTCAGGAGGACTGTGTTCAGTTTTACTTTGGGGAAACAAAACAGCCACTGTTCAAAAGAATGAGCCAGCACAGACGAGCTATGTCGTCGGGTCAGGACTCTGCAGTTTACACTCATCTACAGGCCAGTGGTCACTCTTTCAGGGATGAAGATGTTCTCATCCTTGATAGAGAGGAATGTTGGTTTGAGAGAGGAGTAAAGGAAGACATCTTTGTGAAGAAAAAATGTCCACCATTATGAAGAGGTGGAGGTCTTCGTGTCCAGTTGTCCCACTCATACAAGGCCATTATTGCAAGTATGACTCAGCCCSCTGTGAGCAAAAGGTGTGAATCAGGGCCCCAACGATAGTCAGGTGATGGTGCACATGACCCTCTACGAACAATAGAGCTTTTCAAGCCTATTGTTAGGCGATGGCCCTCTTTTGCATGTGACCAACCTGTTTGTCCACAATGTGGAGGCAGTGCTTATAAGGCTGAGTTCACCTGAAACTCCTCAGACTGAAGAAGTCTCTTGGAGGAGAGACGAAACGTTTCACTAAAGAAGAACCCATCCAGAGGACCTACTTATTTTTTCTTTTTGAACTTCTGAAGAAATCTATTTCAGTTTTAATTTTAAATACTTAAAAAAACAGAATCATTTGAATGTTTCCCAAGTTTCTTCTGCAATAGTTTCCTAATGGGTTTATCTTAGGATATAGTAGGTAAGTGTTTACATGCACACCGTTCAGATTATCAATCAGCATAAACCACCCCTCTCATTCATATTACAAGTTCATTCGGATCGAGCTGAATCAGATCAGAATAATCTGACTGAGGTGTTGACATTATGCATTTTTATTCCGAACGGCTGTTTAATCCGATTACTTATGTCCATGTAAACATAGCTAAGTCAGTGAGTGATGCAGATGTAATGTACGTGGCTGAATGTGTTGGTTGTTGTTAGACTTGATCATTCTCTACCACTGAATAGTTTGCCTGTCGATGTGCATCTGCATTTGTCTGTTTATTACCAAAATATTTCCTGAACCACTGGATGGATCTTCATAAATCTCATGAAGTCACCTTAATACATGATGGCTGCCACAATTTAAGCAGTCTTAGCAGACAAAAAATACTGCTAAACTGTGAATTCCTGCAAAGTTTTGGTTCAGAGTTCATGGCCTCAGTCAGTTGCAGATTTTTCCTTCAAACCTTTTTAACATTTGGGGAACCTCTGCAGCTCTGCACAAACCACAAATATTTTCTGCATTTTCTTCATATTTCTTTTTTTTTCCTTTTGTAACAATTAATAATTTTTCATCCGAGGAGCTGTAGTGCAGTCATTATCATCATTACAGACCTTGATCATACTGAACAGCTAATTCATCATCATTATCTTCGTCAGCATGGTCTGCTCTGCACCCACCGCTACCTGGATTCATTCTTTGCAACGTGCAACAAAATGGACGAGCTTCAGCTGTTGATGAAGAAGACTTTTCATCTTCATCTGTTTTGTGTGTCATGGGTGGATGTGAAAGCTGGTACTGTACCCGGTGCTGCTGTGAGCAGGCTTCCGGCTCCTCAGAGCACACCTTCCTCATGGAGCTGTTAGACTAACAAAAGGTGGAGAAATACTGAATGATTTCACATCAACGACTGGAGTTCTGACGTTGACAGTGATCCTGCAACACTGTCCTCCTGAACTATTGGCCCTTTAACTCCCAGTAGTCACTCATTTCATTCATCTTGGTCTATGTGTACATTCCTCCAGATGCTGATGTGCACAGCGCTCGACACTCTGACCAGATTTTGTGAGTGGAGTGGACAAAGCTGGACTCCTTATTGTTAGWTGACAATCTTCTTCAACGTACACCTCTAGGATTGCATATTGTGCAAGATGTCTGTTTAAACCTTTGCTATTGAAGGTGCAGTTATCTCTGCCTGTTAGCAAAACATCTCATGGATCATTAGAAACATGTTAATAAAGGAAAGTGATTACTGGTGAGTGTTGGAGTCAATCCAAATGAAGGTAGTTGTTACATCTAATCAATTTTAGCAAACAGAAAAAAATGCTATATTGATGCTCTAGTTTTGTCATACTCATACTGCTAAGAGATTTAGAGTGCAGTAGAGTTATTTTACTCTAAACTTTATATTCAAAACAGCTATAACATTATTTCTCAACATGCAATAATCTTAGTCTAAACATTTATCATGAAAGGCAGCAGGCAGTAATATAAAATGTCATAAACGTTTTTGTTACCTGTTTTGTAAAGGGCTGTTGACAACTTTTATCTTATGCAAAAAATATAGAGGCAAAACATGACTTCTTAAGATTTTGTCTTTTGTTTTCAAAAGCACACATGCACTGTAGATACAAAAGTGTGCATATACATATYTGACTTTTGCAACTCATCAAGAAAATTCTCTTTTTTTAAGTTTACAAAAATGTTATTTATTGACCTTTTTTAATAAACCAAGCAAATCCTATTAGGATCACAGATCTCTTTTTTTTTTAAGAGAGGCCTGAAGAAAGCCTGACATGCATGTTTTTGGACTGTGGGAGGAAACCAGAGTAGCTGGAGAAAACCAACCAATGCAAACTCCAYACAGAAAGACCACAGATCTAAATCAGGGGTTGAACCCAGAACCTTCTGGCTGTGAGGCAATAGCATTAAAAAGATCAACATGTTCCATTATTCAGACAAGTTTTTTTGAGTCAAGACTGTAYGTGTATTTTGTTTTTTTAAGTTTTTCAAAAGCAAAAACTGTTCACTTTGTAAAGACTGTTATCTTGATGATACCTTCTTACGCCACAAGATTCATAGCAAGCACTGCCATCCTTCCCTCCCTCAGAGTGTCCATAACTCATTTGAGTGTAAGAGCAAACAAACTGCTGTAACAGCCCTCTGGACAGGCGTTTGCCTGGTCCAGTTATATGACGCCGCTCTTCTCTGTCTGTGCCGCCTCCCAAACGAGCCTGCGGCACTTTGTAACYGCTGCTTTATGTCCCAAAAGGCAGCAGACCAATAGCTGCTGAAATTCGATGTGACCATAACACATAAATCATCTTTTAAGCACTGAGAAGAGCAGGTGCGGGCATAAACAGTGTCGACGCTGCTTTCTCAGTGATGTAAATAATTTATCAAACCCCCCGCTAACACACACACACACACACAGAACTGTTTATTCCATCCCAGTCAGTGTAATCCTCAGACGCCATTTTAGTGGAGGGTTTGTCAAGACATGCACACACATACTCCAATGTATGCCCAATTGCACACACACACACACACACGGCCAGTGTTTTAAAGGCGGCCCTGTCTGTCGCTGTAATGAATCCCACTGTGATCACTCTGGCAGTTGTGGTCATCACTCTCTGACCAACACACACGCAGATGCATGCACGTGCAAGGCTTCTCACAAACACACACACACACACACACACACACACACAC
>NW_013952466.1:869478-877131 GCF_001266775.1 Austrofundulus limnaeus
CACACACACACACACACACACACACACACACACACACACACACACACACACAGAAGGAGCAGAGGTCCTGCTGACTCTCTGCTCATTCATCATGCGATCCCTCATGTAGTTGCTTGTGGGAGTGTGGGGATGCAGTGGAGATGGAAGTGACTGGGGCAGTGTTGTGTAGGGGGTGGGTGGGGGGTGTTGGTGGTAGGGGTGTCAGGGTACGGGCTGAGGAGGAGTCTGGGAGCCTGGCTGAGAGCAGAAAAACAGGAAGGGAGATCTCTACAGTCAGAGGAAGAAGAAGGGACCTCATGGCTCAGAACCTGGGGATTCTTCTACATGAAGAGAAGTGAGAGAAATGGGGTAAGGGGTGGAGCATTGCTCATGAGACCACCAACATCCATTTCTCTCACCTCCACTCTCCTTAAGAGGAAACTAACCTGAAGTCTATAGAAAAGTTAGAATCTGGTGTAGTTTTGCAAAAGATATTCTCTTTTATATCACCTAGCCATTAGTTTGACAAGTGTTTCTTCTCCCTCTGCTTGCCAAGAGCTAAACATTAGCTTCCCCAAGAGCGTTAAGTGCACATCTAAATAGTTGATGAGCACTAAGCTGTTGGGGGATAGTGTCGCTGGCGGCGCCTCATTGAGCGCTGCCTCACAGATGCCCAGTGGGACTGCTTTAAACAACCTGGCGTCCCACTGCTTGGCAGCCCAGGAAAGAAGATGGTTCCAAGCCCAGCAGGTTCCTCACCTCCCCAATTTTTATAAGGTAATTATCAGAGAACACAACTGGGTTTTCCAGCGAWGGAGGTAAAGTGCAGATAAAGCAGATCTGTGCCAAGGCTTTCCCTCTCTGACGCTGTTTTTCTTTAACAATYTTCAGCACAATGCAATGTTTTCTTTCACTGTTTGTTGATTACATTTGAGAGCCTCTGCAGGGATTTCCTTGACTTTTTAACCATAGCCTCTTTCACAAGACAGTTCCGTGAAATCACCACACAGACCGGTGTGGTTTTAATCCCCCTCCGGTCATTCATAAAATCACAGGTAAAGCCGGTCAGGTCCCGCACACATGTATGTGTACAGAAATGAACCCAGAAGAGCAGAACCAAAAGAAGCGTGGAGCAGATCTCAGCTGGGCTTAAGTGGACTGTGAYGTATTTATTGTGTGASGGGSGTCTGCTGCCTCATAYCAAACAAAATAAACAAAATAAACTTACTTTAGTGATCTTGTGGTTCAATAGTTTTCAAACTCACTACAAAGYTGCTGTTCAGTGACATCGTTAATATTCCCTCGGTGATAAATCTGTTGATTAATCCTGCAATCGTTCACTGACGTCTGTTTCGTATCAACCAAAACAAACTGAATTAAATAAGTTTAGAGATCCTATGGTTCAGGATTTGTAAAACAAACTACAAAGTGGCTGTTCCCTGTAGTTTTAAATTTTTCCTCTGTAATAAATCTGTTGATTAATCTTGCAGTCGCTTGAGCTGACATCTGTCTCGATCGTATCAAACACACACACAGGTTTGTTTTTATATCCCCATGGGGATTTTTCTGCTTTTTTTTCTGGAAAATGGTTCCCACGATGTAGCAAAAATGTGGCCACACACACTCACACAAACCAACATAATTAACAGAATTTTAATGATCCTATGGTTCAATAATTTTTAAATTACCTACAAAGTTGTTGTTTTGTGTCATCTTTAATATTCCTGAGKTAATAAATCTGTTTGTTGATYAATCCAGCGGTCGCACACTGATGTCATCAGCTCATTATCATTTTCTGAGTGTGGAACCRTGGGTTGCTTTTTCACAAGTCAGTCTGCCCATCTCAAGCCCGCCTCTGATTCTACCTTGCGAGGCGGCTCAGAGGGGCATCAGAGTCGGGAGATATGACTGGTGGTGGTCAAAAGGTCATGTCAGGTCACGGTCGTTAATACTACACTGACCAATAACTTATTCACTCTTTTTAAAATCAGACTCTCGTATACACCAAAGTGTGTAAGATATTATAGAACAAAACTCTAACGTCTAYCATAGTGGAAATTTTTCTCTGGCTCACCAGACATGTAATATACTAAAATATACAGAACAACATTTCAAACAGAACACTAAAATCCTTAAAATGCATAAAAGAATTTTATAAAATGAATTCAAAAGATTTGAAATATCTCCACCCCCAGCAGTGCAGTCAGATAAACATGTTATCACTGGGTTTGATTGAGAATAATGATGAGATGACRATGAGATTTAGGGAACCCTTTTCATAAGCTGTGAATACTCAATGATGAAGAAAACTGCTTTGACTTTTTGGTAATTTATTATAAAAATAGACCAATCACACATGATTGAATAATTAATTAAAATAGTAAAATTTAACATAAAACACAAAAGGTAAAAATGCTTAGAAAATAGTTTCAAAGTAAAAATCAAAGTAGACTCAATGTTATTTAGTCTAAGTTAAATAAAGTTTGATGTTTAACCCTTTTAAGAAGGAGCAATATATTTTCCCAAAGGAAATATTTTTCTCTTCTATTAGTTATTTGAAAAAAAATTGCAGGATTTTATTGGAGTGTATGCACAAACCCATCTACCTGACACACACAAATACAGGCCACATGGGCGCGATGCGCATGGCACACAAAGACAACAACTTGGGACTGTGCCAGGTCCTGACCAACACAAAAGCCACAGGAGCATAATGCACATCTGTGCCACAGGCCCAAACCATGCGCRCACRTTTGTCCCGCTTTTGATTCGTCACATTACAAAATGTCAAAAAAGAAAAGAAAAATATAGAGAAAATTTAGCTAGTTGCTGCAGTTTCCAACACCCTTATTATGACCCCCGCACGCGAAGCGTAAGCGGGAGTCGTATTGTTTTCGTAAGGTTTATTTTTTTATTTACTTTTTTTTCAGTGATTTTTGGTCAACCGTAGCACAAAAACGGCTTCACCAATCAACATGAAATTTGGCAGGACTGTAGATGAGTCTGACCTAAACTGCACCAGCCAACGGTTTTACGATACACCCCATATTTGAGGAGGGGGCTCCTTGGGGGTGTCAGTACATGCAAAATCACTTATAACTCAGAAACTTTCAACATAGAAGCTTCAGATTTCTTTTGTTATTTACCTCTGATGAAGCTCTATCCATCAGGCCCACCACTCAGTGACCCCCCACCCACTGCCCAGATCCCCCAATTTATCTGAAAACGGGGTATGTTATAGCTCAAAAACTATTGAACATAGGAGCTTCAGATTTCTTTTGTTGTTTAGCTCTGATGAAGTTTCAGGAGGAAAGCTGTACTCCTCTTTTTCTCTCTCTCAAACTAGCTGCTTACAGCAGGTGTKATCAGACATGTCAGAATAAAAGCTTTACTTCTCAGGGTCAGAAATGACGCAAAGTATTTCACTGGGAAAACATTTTGTTTGTTATTGACTACTGTTTGCTTGCTGTATGAAAAACAGTCATCATTTTAAACTGTATGGTTAAAAATAAAAATGTAATGATTCTTTTCTCCCTTTTTTATATTAAAACCGACTGTCRTGTCAGCTTGATCTGCATGACAGGTCTAATGGAAGGTCAGGTCAGAGTTTTTCTCTAAGRAAGTTTTACGTCACAAAACTGACTTTAGTTCAAGAGAAGTCATGATAAGGTGACCAGACGTCCTCGTTTAGGAAAACTTGTACCTGGCTACAACTGTTGCCCAAAAACAGCTGTTGTCTGGTAGCTGCTCTCGGGCTGCAAGGCTCGGTGGGTACTCGCACAGGATGTGCGTGTACCCTCACCAGTGGCGTAGGTGTTTCCAGGGGTGGACATTCACAGGTAGGATTTCTACTTGTCAGGTCGAAGAGGCTGGATCGGACCCAGAAAACAGGCTCRCATAAGCACTCAGAAAAATGGCCTTATTAAAGAAAATGCCGATGTGGCGGCAAAAATAGCTAAAATACAAACTTGGCAACAGCAGCATGAACATGGGAGAACAAAACAATGGACAGACGAGGAAGTAAAGACTTGAGGCTGGKTAAATAGAAGCTGAGGGAGGGAGACGATGAGAAACAGCTGGTAGGGGACTGATTACYAACAACTGACAGGTGAGTGTGATAGACTGGAGGGTGGAGCTGACTGAGGAAAAAATGGAAATGACAAGTGACACAAGAGGGAGACAGAGCACCTGACAACAGATCCTCACACTACCAGGAGTTTTCCTGGTGGCTGTCGGTGGTTCAGAGGTGCTGCCGCGCTCGACACAGTGGTCACTGCAGCCCATGCCTCCAGTAAGCGGATCTCCTCAGAGCGCAGCCGGTCGGCCGCAGAGTGGACTTCAACGCTACAGAATAATATAACTCAGTAGACACAAATTTAAAAAGTCCTGTCCCCACAACAGCCACATTTAACTCCTCATTTGCCTCTCAGATCTAACAAAGAGATGCACAGTGCTGTGGCTCCAGCTCATCATTCTTCTGTGGAACAGCACCTGTCAATCACCAGGGCCGCAACAAGTGAGGGTGGCCAGGAGGGGCTGTGCCCCCCACACCACCCCTCAAAATGTGGTGGTCCCACCAGTTTTATCTTTGCTTTGTGCTCATTTTAATTCCTCCCATTTAGGATTAGTAAAACCATATAAATATAAAAACATGTTTTGCAAAACTAACAACTAAAAATATAAATAAAAATTTTACTTAAAATGAAACATAAAACGTTACATGGATTTTCAGGCTCAGGTGTGTTTTTCTGCTCAGTTTGGACATCTGAAAGTTCCTCATGAAAAATTAAATGAATCAGACAGAAAACTGTAAATGAGACAAGAACTGTGTCAACTGAAGATGATGAGGAGAGAGAGAGATAATCATCTTAAAAGAGCATTTATTCTGTTGGATGAACTTAGCTCCAAAAAAATTTCAAAGCTTGTTCCTTGTAAAAAACATTTCTTTTTTAAACAAGAGGAAAAATAGCCCAGTAATTTTTAGTTCACCCAGCACTATTCCAATTGCTTCATGTATTAATCTATTCCATTTGATTGATTTATATACCGTAGGTAAAAATATATTTACCAACCTGTCAAACTACACCAGAATGCAGGAAATGCCATCCAGTTCTTTCACAATTTTCTTATCCAAAAATGACAACTTCTAAATGACATCTGAAATAAATTAAAATTGTAAATTTTCAGTATATTCACATACAATGCGCACATTAGTACCCCCGTACACAGTTTTAGTACACGATTACTACTAATACTATTATTAGCTATTTTATTTGATATTTTATTACCCAGGAAACATTAACAACAGTGTAGACACATTCTGCTGTTTAAATATAAATATTTATGTAAAAATATGTGAAACAGTAACCGTTCCCATTTCTTAATATCATCTTCATAACTTATATCCATATTTAGCTATTTTTTTATCTGCAGGCTGGAAATGTCCCCAAATTTATAGTGTCAGAAATCTGGTCACCCTAAGACATGACCTGTAGGRTCAAGCGGTCATATTGGAAGAGAGGACCTTCATATTACAGTTTTTAAACTTTTTTAAATTATGGTCACACGGACAGTGCCATTTTATTAATGCTGCAAATCATCCTGGGTAAATGATGAGGTTTTCCGGTATGAGCCCTCATCCACCCTGAAGGTTAATCTRACAATCTGCCCTTTTAAATGAAACCAGAGCACCTTGAGAGACAGAAGACTGTGAAATTGACTCAGCSTGCAACTGAAAATGTGGATGAAGGACAAAGAGAGCTGCTTATACAATATATAATGTACATWTATTTGCTAATATATATAGCATTAGTTCTTGTGCTAACAATATTAGCTCAGCACTAATGCAAAAGCTAACAGGCTGGGTTTTCCAATCCATGAAGCAGCTCTGTTGTCATCCACCTGAATTTTCAGTTGCAGGCTGAGTCGTGTGCTCAACCACTGTGGTTTCATTTAAAAGGGCTGAGCATCAGATATTGACCAAGATTAACCTTCAGGGTGAATAAGAGATCGGAAAAATCTAGTCAAAGTTATAGCAGTGTTTCCCAAAGTTGGGGTCGGGACCCAAAGTGGGGTCCCGAAACATCAAAGTGAGGTCCTGAAAAGATTTTCTGAATTAATTACATTTTTGCCTTAGTTGTTACAAAGGAGTGAGGTTAGTRTATTTAAAATGGATAAATATAGTATAAAAATATTGTTACTATGCCTATGTTTTGTTGACCTGATACAAATGTTTATCATCCAAAAATAGTTGGGGACACAGGTCTCTGCTACTGTTATTTTGTGGGTCAAAAGCTGAAAAGTTTGGGAACCACTGCACTTTGGTTCCCAAAGTTGGGYTTGGGACCCAATTATGGGTCATGAAGCACCTTGGATAATCTCCAGAAATCAATTTAAAGGTTAATAAAATAATTGCTGATGTAATATTTTTCCCTATAACATATACAAAAACACAAATAAGTATAAGTAAGTATTTATATTTGTGTACAAACTGTTTAGATTGTCAAAAAAGCCTGTGTTTTTAGGTTTGTTAACAAAGTTTGTGTACTCAGACCAGTAATATTTGGGGTCACAAGTTTTGGCCATGGATRTTTTGTGGGTCAGAAGATACAAAGTTTGGGAACCACTGAGTTATAGTAAACCCGAAATGCTTAAACTGGGGTGGCCTTTTTTATTTAGAAAAAATGAAACAAGCCTACAGTATTTTTACAGTCTTAGTTTTACAATTTAAGGACATTTTTATCTAATGTCTGATGCTAATTGTTGATCTATTTAACAGTAAAGTTACGGGACTAAATAAATACAATTTCAGATATGTCTACAAAGTATTTATTTGGTATGAATTGAAAATAACAGAGTCAACACTGAACCTATGACAGGTCCTTTTCTCTGCTGAATTTAGATTAATAAAACATTTTAAATATTTTATGTAAATGGGTTCCCATCCTGACATACAATCTGCACAACATTTTATTCTGCTCAGCTTACACCAGTCACAGGGAGCTTTTAAGATTTTGTTTTATTTTGAAAGTATATGTGCGTGTATACCTTCTATTATTTTAAAGAAGATATTTTTTTCAAAAATAACGTTGGTTTTTTATGTTTACGATGTTCTAATAATTTCAAAAAACTRTAGGGAAAAATAAAAACCCACAAAAAAATAAATAAATAAAAAGCTTGGGACTGAGAAAGATGAGGTTAGGAGGTGCCAGTGTGAGTTGAGGAGGGAGCAAATTAGGTAAGGTGGACATATTTAATAAACATTAAATAAATAGAACTTTAACTATATTCTATTATTATGGTACATTTGTCAATATTTATCACATTATACATCAGTTGTGATCATCAAGGTTCATTTTTTGTTTTCCACAGATATAAACACATCACCAAGAAACAGCTCCTTCCGGTAAGTGACTGTTCAAGACAAAACAATGACTTGGAAAATCAGAAAAGTGGATCAAACATTCTTGAATGTGAAACTGGATGCTTTGCAAGAAATGCAATGGCARCATCAGACAGAAAGAAAATAAATGATTTTTTCAGCCAAAATCATTTCTTCTGTTTCTGACAGGAAGGCAGCTTGATGGCAAACAGATACAGGACAGAAATCTGTTCATACAGAGTATTGATGCTCTCCAGTTTACATTTCCCAGCTGCTTTCGATGTGTGTGTGTG
>NW_013952466.1:877141-880764 GCF_001266775.1 Austrofundulus limnaeus
TGTGTGTGTGTGTGTGTGTGTGTGTGTGTGTGTGTGTGTGTGTGTGTGTGTGTGTGTGTTTCACTTGTCCTCCAGAGAGCTGGGAGTTGATGACCATACTGTGGCAGCGCAGAAATAGAGAAGCTGGCTTGTCCAGAACTGATGTCTCTTGAAGGCGTTTTGTTGTTGCTCAAGCTTGCACCCCAGGGACCATTAAGCTGAAAATAATTGGCTCTGAATCTCTCCCCTTCATCGATCCTTTAGAGTCAGTGAACTCTTCGACACAGAAGCGTTCTCGGAGATGGAGAAAGAAACACACTCTCTCTCCCTTACACAGTCATGTACACTCAGACAATCAGAAAAGGCTGTGTGTAAAAAATGAAAAAGAAAGAAAAGTGGGCACATGAGGGTTTACTACTTGAGTAGTCAGCCTTGGCCTCAGAATAGAAGCCACTAACTCTCAATGGATGTTAAATCAAGTGAATGTCTTCAACTCTGAGAGTGTTTTTTTTTTCTTCTAATTTTTGGAGCTGTAGCTTCAACATGCCTGAGACCCCATTTATCTCTAGTGACAGTCACACTGGCCCCACGTCTTCTTTAGAAGTTTTAGTGCAGAGGCCAAATGCTGGCCAACAGAGGGAGCCAATGCTTTTCCAAAAGCATCAAGCACGGTTGAAGAGCGCTACATAGACCACATATTACATTCATTTTCTTTTAAATAGTCCTGATCACAAACAAAATTAATGTCATATTGTGCAATATTTTAAAATGTAGCTTTTTTAGTAGCCAGGAAAAAAAAAAACACAATTCTCAGAGCTTTATGAAGCTGCCCTCAGAGACTGAACTTGGCAGTGGAAAAGGCTTAAAACACTTGGTGTATCTGAATTTTTTTTTACATATATGAGAAAATGTTTTCTGTTTCAGTTATGGAGGCATACGTATTTGAAATTTTGGATTATTCACCTGATGAAGTTACAATCAATTTTGTTTCAAAAATATTTTAGAAATACTTGAGCATTTACCTTATAAGTATTTAAATTTCTACATTCTTTGTCAAATGGATAAGTCACTTTAACTGAAAAGATTTATTCTGTAGGATTATGATTACATGTGTGTGTGTGGGGGTGGGGGGCAATAACACTTTAAAGAAGTAAATATGGATGCTACACATATCTTGTGTGGACTGATTCTATAATACAAACTGAATAAATAATTATCTGATATGCTTGTTTGATCCAGTGTTTATATTTAATCATGCCTCTGGACTGGTGCAGCATTGTATTTTTGGAACAGGAAACTATCTCCTGGAGAAAGAAACAAACTCAAATATCGGTTCCATCGTGTTAGCATCGATATGGTCCGACACAAACAATGCTGTTGCTGTAGATTCTCAATCATSCAGGACATGACAAATTAAAAGAATAAAGACAACATAATTGGACTTCTGTCTGTAGCAAGGTAAACTACACAAGGTCGTCATTATTATTAAGACTTGGATTTATTTGTATACCTCTTCCTCAATGACATACTGTAACAGCCAAATGAAATGCAACAACAAATGTTCAGTGTGTGGCAAATTTGAAAAAAATAAAATAAAATAAATAGGTGTCTAGTAACTTTAGTACCACATATTTAAAAGTCTTGGGTCGTATTAGAAAAAAATTAGATTACTCACATTTTAGACTTGTAAAAAATCCTACATGGGTCACATTTTGGCATGAAAAAATTGAATTTGGATCACATTTGCCAGCAGTGTGAATGTAGCTGAGGTCCCCTTCACAATGCAGTTTGATCACTTGTAGAGTATTGATGATCTTGTGACAAAAATCAAGAACACGGTGGGCTCCTGATGTGATGGGTTCACAGTGGGCATGTTAGTGGTTTATGATCTTCTAAAGTAACAGAACCGAAACTACAGACCAATGTCCAGGGGCCTCATGCATAAAGGATTGCGCAGCTTTCACACTAAAAGTTGGTATATGGACAAACTTAGAAAAGTGCGCCACACCAAAATATTCAGATGTATAAAACCGTGCACATGCAGGGTCCTGCGCACCTTTCCTTTATACATCCCAATGAACGTGGAACTTGGCGCACGTGAGACACCTCCCCTGACATGTCTCCATTTATATATGTAAAATAAATGTAAATGTGTCCAGCGTGTGAGATTCGGCTCTCTCTCTCTCTCTCTGTGGGATCAGAAATGATTTTTAGATGCAGGAAAATTATAAATTAAATGGAGAATGAGTGAGAAAAACGTCTAAATAGTGGGGGTGTAAAATGAGTTTGGCACTCGTAAGGTGTGTGTGGGTGTTAGTGTGTATGCGCGTGTGTGAAGYTGCTTTCTTCAGCAGCGCATGAAGACTGAGAGACATTTCCACCTTTACACATTTTTAATAAATGACTGTAAACACAGAGAAACTTATGAGTTTGGTAGCACTTAGAAAAATATTTATTAAATAGTTGAWGTGAAGAAACGAGTCGCAGCGCYGCRAGTTTCTGCCGCGGTGTGATTTATATTTTAGAATCATGAAGTCTTTCATTCAGCTGCATGRCTCRACTCAGAACTACAGTAAAATATCTGATTGTAATTTTTTTCGGTGTGATACAAAAAACAAACAAACAAAACACGATGTCCTCAATTCTTCTTGTGGTGATATCAGCCTGCAGAACAGCTGACATTGATCCATAAATTACACATAACTTTATGCAGCAACAAATCTATTGTCTGCATCTTGTGGAGCTGAGGAATCATCACAGCTGAGCTGTTCTGAATTAATATGCTGAGTTGACGTTTTTTTCTCAGTGAGAATTTAAATGTTTCTTAGACAATTCACACATTATACTTCCCTCAGCTGTGTGTGCTCCACAGGCCTGCGCTCTGCGTGTGTTTCCAACTCCGTGACAACAATATAAACACTTTACAGTTTACAGACTGGACTGAGGTTCTTTGATCATTTTTAGGCTGCTCTGTTTTCTTGTCGTTAAATGATTTTCAGTCCCGGGGTTCAGTTTCATGATCGTTCAGTTTAAACAATAAAAACTCAGATTAAAAAAAAATCTAACACCGTGTTCAGACGCTCCTTACATCCAGAAAACACAACAGAGTCATATTTCTGTGGGTTCAGGTCAGATTTGTGATTTTGTGAGTTAAAACTATCGGCTGAAAAACCTTGCGTGGCTGCCGCACATTCTCACGGCAGGTGAAAAGTGTATGTAAATATATGCAGACTTTCACACAATGTTGGTTTTGATACACGGTGGCTCAGTTGGTAGAGCTGATGCCTCTCAGCAAGAAGGTCACCGGTTCAGATCCCGGTCGGGAGGCCTTTCTGGGTAGAGTTTGCATGTTCTCTCCGTGCATGCACCCGCGTAATTTACACGGGGGATTGGGGGGTTATACCCCCCCCCCAATAATTAGATCCAGTCAATATAACCCCCCCAATAATTTGATCCAGTCAATATAACCCCCCCAATAAATTGCATCATTTAAGTATACATATATTACATCAATAATTGATTTTCTTTATTCGTTTACATTTTTTAGTAAAATTGCTGCGTGTTTTAATGCAACCACCCCCGCCCCGAACCCCTCCCCTGCAAAAAACTTGGTATCACCCACCCGCTGTCTGTACAAGTGGCCG
>NW_013952466.1:885545-887195 GCF_001266775.1 Austrofundulus limnaeus
TGTGTGTGTGTGTGTGTGTGTGTGTGTGTGTGTGTGTGTGTGTGATTTTTAAAAACAATGCACTTATATTGAATGATGTATCTAAACAAAACTGAATTAGTTTACAATAATCTTCATCAGTTGCTTCATTAGTTCAGGCACTGGCTGGGTAAATTCATGCTGAAAGGGGCTGGATTAGAAGCTAACACATGCATTCATCTTCAGTTCCCTTCTTCCATCTTCATATAGTCAGGTTCAGATTTAATTAAATGAGTATCCATCCRTCTTCATCGTTTGTGTGGTCGCTGGAGAAGACTAAGGCGCCAACAACGGCTATCATCAATACAGAAGGATGAAGTCTGCTCTCAGTGAAGAAATGATGGCCACTGAGGACACAACAGGGGGTATTCATCATCAGTATCACTCATTCCCTCTCTGGCCTTTAGAGCTGTTCAACATAAATATGGACTATATTTACATACCCTGTCCATCCATAGCATGACACCAAGGTAATTAGATCTCTTCATATTCATACTTCAGAGATGACATGAATAATAAACCTGTGTCCCAACCATTGGAAATAGGTCAGGGATAATTCAATTTGTTTATCATATTTTCTCCCATTAAGAGTAATCAGATAAGTAGTGGGGTACTGCCCAATGACAGAGTCCTCCACCACTGATGAACCATCACATTAATTGAAGTTAATGGGCAGAGCAGAGAGCGACAGGGTGGGAGAGAGTAAAGGGGGGAGGTTGCATGGATGAATGCATTAAATAAGTGGCAAAAGGCGGGCCAGAGTTCATTCTCATTGTTCTCCCAGGCCAGGATGAGAGGGCAAGCTGGGTAATGAAACACAAAAACTGCCTTGCATAAAATATTTACTTGAACTAACTCTTTACAAGTTTCCTGCAAAGCATGAAGACTGCAGTATTCTGTGATGTGGGAGCCAAGGGGGTGTAAAACACCATCATTTCAGGTAGTGACTGTGGCTGACGTGAAAATCTACAAATGATCACAGGATGAAATCATTAACTGATTTATTACCATGATTTTATTCAATATTAACTTTAAATCAAAATTATTTTAAACATAACTCCTGCTCAGTTTTTTCRTGTTGTAGATAATCTATAATTCTAAGTATTTTAACCAGTGCATTAAACTTGTAAAAAAGAAATGGTTTCTTTTGTTAATTTGTCATGGTTTTAGTGTTTGTCGTGTAAAAATGATCGTATCATCAAGAAAGTATTTTTCCTTTGTTAATCTTGCTTTGAGTTTGATTTTTTTACACCCTAATATAGGTTTCCATCCTCACAGTAATGTGAGTAATATTAAGCTGTCATCATTAATTTACATTTTCCTGTCTGTCAGGGYGCCGTTTCAGAAAACAGRCTTAACAAATCCTGGGTTAACACAGATACTCTGAATGAACTTACCCCACTCTGTGATACTCAGGATTTTTGGTTTCAGAACAGGTGATATCAACTGGATAACTCAATCCTGATTCAAGTTACCCCTGAGTTAAGTTGGAGCATGAAGCTGAAACTAAAAATACTAATGATGGCATACAGAGAATATCAACATATAGTAAAATAAACAATACTGTTGTAAGAAAATTTGTATTCAATAAACTGAAGTCGAGATGATAAACACAAATGTTAAATAAAATGA
>NW_013952466.1:888617-889779 GCF_001266775.1 Austrofundulus limnaeus
CAATTAACACCTAATTACACAATTAACACCTAATTAACACTTATTGTTAACAGGGGTTGGAGTGAACCGCAAGTTCTGGCCAACATGTCCGACTACGTGAGTGTAACTATTTCAGTTTTATCATTCTACTTCTAAAAATGTCAGCTAGAGACATTGGGTCTTTTTTTCTCCACGCTGTCACTCCTTGTCCTCTCAGTATGGATTGTGCGAACTGTTTTCTAATAAAAAACCCTAGTTTGACATAAACTGTAACTCAACCTTCGACATCTGTTGTAYSCCCTTTAACAACCACCAACTTAAATTTGAAATCCTGAAAGAGAATGGTTATGCATGSGCGGATAGTTGTTCACATCAGATTGATAACATCAGTCAGCTGTATTGTCCTGAAAATTAAACATTAGTTTTCACCACTTCAGTAAATCCTTGTGAAGGAATCCTTGTGACCTGTAAGCCAAATTTGTAATCCTCCATGCTTGAGACCTGTGGGATTTTTTATGTTTTTATACAGTCAAAATTATAAAGTTTAAACATTATCATACATGCTGTCTTTGCACTGGACTCAAACAGTTTTTTTTTCTGTTCATCCTACAGTCACATCCAACGTTTCTGTCATATCAGTTCAACCCATGGAGGTCTAAGTTGACCTGTAAAAACCTTTCTCTGAATGATCTATTCACAGAGCAAAGATG
The DNA here is from genome assembly GCF_001266775.1 of Austrofundulus limnaeus. Classification (NCBI taxonomy): domain Eukaryota; kingdom Metazoa; phylum Chordata; class Actinopteri; order Cyprinodontiformes; family Rivulidae; genus Austrofundulus; species Austrofundulus limnaeus. Next base: position 889,307 of record NW_013952466.1, read on the forward strand.
AAACAGAATCAACACCCCTTTCACTGGAATTGAACTGATATGTCTTTTTGCTGTGTAACCCTTTTAATTGACCTTTTGAGCGTATAACAAAGTCGTTATATACATACGACACATTTTAAAAACCTTTAATTCTCCAGTTGTATTCTCTTCCACTATTCAGTTAAACATTCTCCTCCCCCTTTTCAGGTTAGCTTCTCTGATTGGCCAAATTCTCACTTAGTTCCTGTAAAACAAAAAGCTACCAATATTATAATCACATTCAAAAACAACCATAAACCCATTCCAATTAATTATTCCCCCTATATTGATTTACACACTAAGATCTGGATGAAAATATGTATCAGGTGTTGTAATTCCTTTTGTAATTTTCCGTTTGTCATAAATTTTATGAATTTGTGCTGCAGCAAATCCAATTACAGTTACAGTGGTTTGCAAAAGTATTCATACCCCTTGAACTTTTCCATATTTTGTCA
>NW_013952466.1:891651-893089 GCF_001266775.1 Austrofundulus limnaeus
CGCTTGCCTAACTTACAAAACTTTTTATTATTATATCAATTATTTTACTCATCTTATGACTGCTAAAGTCAAGAGAAACAGAAAATTTGATCAGACTTAGAAAATGGGTCTTCAAATTTTTTTTCCCTCCTTGCCTTTCAGGACTTCCGTAATTATCTAACTAATCTAACATGATTGGTCTGTGTGAAACCAAAGTACCTGGAGAAAACCCCTCTCAAGCATAAAGACTAGATCTATGATGTRGGGTTGCTGCAAATTCCACATAGTCCCTATGCCTGGAGGTGAACCTGCAACCTGCCTGCTGTGAGGCAACAGCACTAACCTACAACATGCCATTGTACAAAATGTTATGCAAAAACAAAAATAATTCCTGTATTTGTTTACAAGAAAAACACAATAATGCATAAATAAATTCATGTGCATGCATGTGAGATTTACATGTACTGTACACCTTAGTGCCTGATATATTCTAGTGTCCTCTTTGTCACAGGACAGTTTTGAGTTCAGTAGGGTTGCTGTTAGTGACATGGAAAGGAGGGGGGTAGGGGCAAGGGGGTGGCATCAAGGTCCCAGCAGTGTCACCTCAACCCCCCATTACCTAAGGGGGATCTCTCCAAAGTAATTGCCCCTGTCACTCAGTCACCCCACTCTGTCCCCACCCAAACAGCATCATTGCTGTTACGATGGATGCATTGATGCCACTAATGACTTGCTGCCCTCTGGACAGTGTGCATCCCCTTTTCTCCTTCTTATCACCTCCTCACATTTACAAGGCTATCCTCACAGCAGGTCCCCTGATTTATCTATGCATAATCTTCACCCACTAATTGTAGTGGAAGAAGTCGCCATGTTTGACGGCCTCGGCTGTTGGAAGTAATTTTAATGGGATAGATACCAGATAATGGCTGTGCTCTCTTGCCCTGGTTTGTGCCTGAGCCTCATTAGGGTGATCAGGCAGTGCCAGTCATAGAGGTCCATGGCTGGGTTACGAGGGCACAGCACAGTACACTTATTTATCTGTGGAGCAGGGCCACTGAAATATGTCATTATCATGCAAACCTTCCAAGACTCCGTTTTTCAGGTTATGATGCTGAGACATTTTTGCACAAAAATTTTACTAACACAAAGTGAAAATAAATGGTAAATGGACTGTACTTGTATAGCGCGTTTGTACCCAACCAGGATACTCAAAGTGTTTCACACCACAATCTGTGTCCTCATTTACCCATTCAGTCAATACTCCACTAGATCTCCTACAAAGCTAACATGCACAATCATCTATGGCAGTGGTCACCAAACTTTTTGAGACTGAGAGCTACTTTTGGGGAACCAAGTAACACAAAGGGCTACTTGTTCGATACAAACATAAATTGGCACAACTCACCTTTAATTATACTACTACTACTACTACTACTACTACTACTACTACTACTACTAC
>NW_013952466.1:893727-895824 GCF_001266775.1 Austrofundulus limnaeus
ACACACACACACACACACACACACACACACACACACACACATACACACATACATACACCCACATACATGTCCATAAAAAACCTAATACAACCACATCGTTCCTATCTCTACGTCATCATCTGTAACATCATCTCCCATGTACCTCTTATTATTCCATCAATAAAACTGATAAGCTGCACCGGTGGAGTTGGCCTATTCCTTCTGACCGAGGAAGATTCAATTGATGAGAAATCAGAAATTAGCGCAAGCTAGACGCACACAGTCTTCTACAACTTCTTAAAAAACTGTCCTAGGACCAAGAAAATGCACCCAGGGGCATATTTACTGTAAGTAAATATATTTTTAATGAATATTAATGGCAAGTTTTATACTTCCTACATTTTGTGATGTCACAAGCCATACAACAACCCACCAGAACCTGCGTTCAGCCCCTTACCTAGCAACCCCCGGGTGAGACTCCACCTCCTCAGTATAAAAAGCTGTCACGGTGTTGTTATGTAATGTGTGGCTTTTTTCACAACAAGCTTTCCAATAGGGCAATGGGTAGTGTGTTGGACCAGAGAGTGAGAGACCAGGGATCAAGACCTACATGAACACAAAGAATTTAAGTTTTTATTTTTGTTTGTCRTGAACACGTTTTCTCGTGTACTTCTATTGTTTAGCTTATTAAAGCCTTGTTAAAGCCTATTTGTTCCAGTTTCTGAGGTATGAGGGCCCATAACTGGTCTCTTAATTTTCCTACCAGGGGATCAATACAGTATATGATAAACATCCGGGGCGGGATCTAAGGTGTGACTATGGAAGAGCGTACTGGGGTGGAAGGTGGGGTGTCCCTCCTTCATGCAAAAGAGGGACAGCAGAAAATCAAAAGAAGATGCTGAGGTGATTTTCTGTTGTCCCTCCTTTGCATGCAGGAGATGATGGATGTTGTCCCTGGACAACACCCCACCTTCCACCCCACTATGCTCTTACATAGTGACCATTTAGATCCCGTGGTAAGATGTTTATCACATACTGTATTGATCCTGGTTGGGGGGGGTCTCTGCATTTAATCCATTTATGTTAATGAGCTCTGTTGGTAACACCCTCCAAAAATCTGTTGACATTAACTCCGCCCTCCAAAAATCTGTTGACATTAACTCCGCCCTCCAAAAATCTGTTGACATTAACTCCGCCCTTCAAAGCCAGCATTTACGTTAGCATGGCTGGTAATAGCAGAAGCTCCGTTGTACAACCGTATATATGAGACCCTGAGTCAGACCCAGAGGCAGAGTCGTGGTCGCAGCTTTTTTTCTCCCCCTCCTCCTATGTCAGAGTTATGCGCTCACTCTGCATGTATTCAGGGCAGGTAATTGGAGCAGCGGTGGTCAAAATACCTCAGAAACTGGAACAAATAGGCTTTATCAAGGCTTTAATAAGCTAAACAATAGAAGTACATGAGAAAACATGTTCATAACAAACTAAAATAAAAACTTAAATTCTTTGTGTTCATGTAGGTCTTGATCCCTGGTCTCACTCTCTGATTCAACACTCTATCCATTGTCCTATTGGAGCTTGTCATGAAGTGAGCTATACATTGCTCAACAACACCGTGACAGCTTTTTATACTGAGGAGGTGGAGTCTCACSCGGGGGTTGCTAGGTAAGGGGCTGAACGCAGGTTCCGGTGGGTTGTCGTACGGCTTGTGACATCACAAAATGTAGGAAGTATAAAACTTGACATTAATGTACATTAAAAATACATTTACTTGCAGTAAATATGCYCCTGGGTGCATTTTTTGGTCCTAGGACTGTTTTCTTAAGAAGTACATACCCAAAGTTGAGTTAAAAAACCTTTAAAAAGTGGATTTTGCATAATAGGTCTATTTTAAGTCTCTGCATTTAAGCCATCACACATGTGAACACACGTGCAACATGGAGACCAACCTGGAGTTGAACCGGCTACCTTCCAATCACAAGTTTGGCTTCTGTACTCTCTGCGCCACTCCCCTAGTTTGTGATGATTGAGGTCAAATCTTTTTTGAGTTCAACCAAAAACTTAGAAAGTCAATCAAAAACTTAGAAAATCAACCAAAAACTTAAAGGTGCAGTATGTAAC
>NW_013952466.1:896017-899696 GCF_001266775.1 Austrofundulus limnaeus
TAAAAACACGATTAAATACTGTAACTAAATTAGAGACAGATTATTCATTCAATTTGCATTATCTTGTTATTAAACTCACTGCTATAGCTATGATAAAAAATTAATGTCACAGAATTTATCACAAACAATGATTATAGAGAATAACTTTATGTTTACATTTATTAGCCCCCCTAAAATAGGCCTAGTGATGCCACTGCTGCTGGATATGGGTACGAGTGACCTGAAAGGAAGAAGCAGGTAAAATATAACAGATGTATGGATTTTAGGGTTTCTTTTTGTTGTTTCTTTATACAGATGGATCCAAAACRTGCTGAGTGATCTATACATTTGCTTTTTGAAATAAAAGAAGTGGAAATTTCCAGCATGTTCAAGTTCTTACTCTAAACCCAAACCAGTTAATCTTCATATCAGTCACCGAAGACAAATGATCCTCTTCTTTTTCCTTTGTTTCCCCCCAAAAACACCCAMTCAGTTCCACAGGCTATTTAGGTTTTCAGTTATTTAAATTTTGTTCATTCTTTGCTAATTTCAGCAACAGCATGATAGCATCCTTTCAACATAAGAGCGTGCCAAATGTCTGCCTGGATTATGGGATTCAGTGCAGCCGTGCACTTTCAAATTAGATTTAAAAATATATGAATCAGAACAAAATTAATCAGAGAAATGTTTTATTGTATATCCTGTATTTTCGTTTTTCAAAATAACTACCACTTGTGGAAAAATTGAGCCTGGGGACCAGTTTKGACCCCATGGGGTTTAAGATGTCTGCATCCCCAGAGCATCTGCACTTTTCTGTTCAAAGGTTCTGGTAAACCTAATTTGAAAAGATTTCTCAAACACATTGGACTCGTAAATCCTATTCGCAATAATTACTTTTAAGTCCACTTTAATACAAACATTTTGTAAAATGTTTCTGTTACATATTTGAGAAATGAGGTGAAGGCGGGGAGACGGGGAGTCGAGGTGAGAATATAAAAGAGGTTCAAACAGCAGTCTGGATTCGTTGGCAAGTCCTCAGTTCAAGGTGGAGAAAAATAAAATCTCTCTTTGAAACTGCTGATATTTTCACAAGTAACTGCTTCTTTTCATCTCTGAACARTGACAGGAGATTCTGCAGACCCCCAACTCCCCCCATCTGCTGTCATGAAACTGATGAGAAATGCATGTTCCATATTTTCCAGGCTAGATGTAAATAGTTATTTATAAATAAATAAATAAATAAATAAATAAATAAATAAATACTGCATCTTCTTTTAATTTTCCCTATAGTTGGGTGCTGTTGTTGTTGGGTGGATCATTAGTAGTTTAATCCTCATAACTATAAGCATATTCAGATTGATTATTTTAATTTATTATTATTTTTATTATAATTTGGTTTAATTTAATTCATGAGTTATTAAGCATTAATAAGAAATGAATTTGTTGGTTTTGCAAGTAATTAGCCTTTATGGGTAAAACATAAAAGAAGTTAAGCTATAGCTTATTATATGAATCTTTATTTAGATTTTTTTTTTTAGTTTTCAATGTTGTGTTAACACATTTAACTGACAGAATTGAAACATTTCACAAAATTAACATTATTCTGTTCACTTTTAAAGGTTCTGTGGCTCAAGATGGCCCAAGTAAGAATTATTAGCTAAGTCTGAGATGTGTAAAAAAAATAACAATATATATATATATTTTCACTGGTGTTTTAACTCCAAAATGTGATTGTTGAGCAAAGTCTAATTTTCTAACATTTAATAAATGGAACATAGAGCAAACATTCTTTAAGTGTGTTTTTAAATCATTAAATGTAACTTTAAAAACTAAATAAATGATAAAATATTCAGTTTCTGTATAAAGCAGGATAAAAGTATAAACTTTGCTGCTTTCTCTTGTTGTCATTTTGACATTTAAAACACAGCCTAAATAATTCATTAGTCCTTTCAGTGTCGACTGTAAAGACATAAATTTACAAATACTCTGTTTCTGTAACATCGTGACATTTATTTTTGTGGTTTGTGCATTTTCTTTTATGCATTTTCCAGGTCAGTTTGGTGCTCACTTTGACATTTGAAAAGACAAACTGTTTATTTTGTGTCAAATATACAAACTGAGACTCTAAATTATTTAGGTTCTGTGACACCAGTTCTGAATGTTCTTGTGCTTTATTAGTAAAACATAACTTTTCTTATTCTTCACTGTCTCATAGGACCCCGTCCACCTTCAGACTCCAGTCGGTCATTTTGACATTAAAAAGTTGGTCATTTTTGCAGACTGATAATTGGCTATCATGCTTCACTCATTTAGGTTTGCCTTGCATTCAATGCACTAATCGTGAGGGAACACTTTCTTGTTTTTTTAATTACATTGCATATACAGTATGTATATGTATTTTTATCAATATGCCATTTTGGCAACATTATAAAAAAATTGTGTTACCAAAATGCTAGACTGAATGGTTTGACAGTGATAGCCCATCTAGAAATGGAGACAGGGAACTCCTTACAAAACTCCATGGAAGGTTTCCAGGAAAGATCTGCCCATGTACCACAGATGTTGGTCATCTGAGTTTGTTTATTACAACAACAGGAACACAGAGAACAACATCAGCCTGTGCCCCTACYCTCTGCTCCGGTTCATACTCCCTTTCAGGCAGTTGAGGCCTCATGTATACTGTTTAACAAACACCTTTATGTCATCTTAATAAAGCAAGATTTCAGCCTAAGGAAATGCTGGGTCAAGGCAAAACACAATAAATAAATGCAAGTGATATCAAAGAGTGATTGTTAACAAATCTTGTTCTGGCTGTAATTATTTTATCTACCGATAAAGAGCATGTCATGAAAACCTAGGTCATTAAAAGTATGTCATGAATTACTGGCATAAAACAAAAGTATTATTCCCATTACAACAGCTTAATTTAATCTTTAACAAATCGAATTCTGCTCACTTCAAATAGAAAGTCATATCTATTTACATATATATACTATTTATAGTCATATATATTGTACCTAATTTCCCTCTGGGATCAATAAAGTATTTTTGAATTGAATTGAATTGAATATCACCCTTTGTACGTTTTTTCAAACCTTTGCTGTCATTCCTTTTCCTAAAACCTAACTGCACAATTTAAATGCAGATTTTTTTTTTTTTACAGTTTCTCACTATCTCTTCATCTATTGTTTGTTTTCAGGTACAATCCAACGACARGATTTGTTTGCCGTAACGAGGACCAGTGGTCCAGTAACTGCTTGGACTACAAAGTTCGGTTTGGGTTTCCTTGCAGTCGCTGAGGCGTGATGCTGCAAAAATGGAAACAATGAAAAAAAAAAGGAAATTGATGTTCTTATCGCTTCATTAACCTCTGATACTTCATGTCTCCTGTGTTTCTTTAATTAGTTTTCTTAATGAAAAGAATAAATGGTTATGGGCTTGGGGGGAAAAACACGTCTAAGTGAATTCCAACATGTAACAAATATTTTTCATAGCTGTTACTAAAAGTGGTCCAGTGTAACAGAGGAACAATAACACAGGAGTTGTGAACATAAAGTTAAAGGCAGTTTTTCCTGTTTTTGTTTTTTTTTTCAGCAAAATGTGCATGTGGTGTATTTTTATTTTTTCCAAAATACATATTTCTTGTTTAACTGAGGCTGAGGCTCAACTGAACCACAAATAAAACACTGATAAACTAGAA
>NW_013952466.1:900391-905743 GCF_001266775.1 Austrofundulus limnaeus
GACAGACAGACAGACAGACAGACAGACAGACCCAACCGAAAACATTACCTCTCCGTTGGCGGAGGTAAAAAGGCAGATGGCATTTTTCTCTACAAGTTTCTTCCGTTCGTTAAACAATGTTTACAGCCGAACATAAAATTATTATTTTTTTTTTTGTGTGTGTGTGTGTGTGTGGGAGATGCAGATATATGTGATTCCAACAGATTGTCAGAACTGATTGGATGTGCAGTGTGACATGTCCCTGTGTCATTTTTACCTGTCTAATTGTCTGATGTCCTCTCCTTTCAGCTGATTGGCTGGGAGGATAATAAAAGGAAATGAGCTCCACCTGACAGCTGAGCGTGCGGCCTGAGGGGAGAAGTTTGCTTGTTGGTCCTGCGCTCCAGCCTCGCCGCCGCTCCACTTTTTCCTCCTTGCAGATACCTGGTTTTGGCCTGAGAGTTGCCAGCCCCTCTTTTTCCGGTTTTTTGGTTGTAGGGTGAGACCCTGAACCAGAGGGCAAGGGGAGGTTGCCCGGATCTGACGGTCAACTGCTGGCTGGTTCGGGTTTCCTCCCTGTTTTTSTTTTGTTTTTGAAGTGGGGCTTCCTCTGTTTTGTCCGTACAATAAATCTTGAGCTCTTTTTACAAACACCTTTGTCTCTGGACATTATATGTTGTGCGTCCTGGGTTTCCTAGACCCCGGGACCGTAACATGCAGATCAAGGAAATGTTGCTGTTTGACAGAAACATGGAAACAAGAAAAAAGGTCAGTAAATTAGAATTTTATAGCACTGCCAACCTTATTGAGCACTGGCAGAACAGGTAATTGGTTGTGTTGTTTCATCTTCGGACAGTATTTTTTCCACTTACAGCACAAAATTGTTTGCTTTAGGTGCAGGCTTGGTGCAGCTATGGCCTCTCATTCTTCTTCTTCTTTTTTTTGGTTTAAATAACACTTTCACAGTAGCTTCCTCAAAAAGCAATTCTGCAAACCCAGAACGAACTCACACACAGTGAGTGCAAACAAACAGCACGAAGCGCTGGGAGGCACAGGATGATTCCCGCTACCTCGACGCCGTCAACATTTCCACAGGAGATGGCGATAGCAGAAAACTTTGCGGCGCACTGCACAGAATTTCAAATAAGCAAGGAGAACTTTCCCACTCTCCTGATTTCTGGAGAAGCCTGTGTACTTTGGGTAGTCTGCCAGTGTTTGCATTGCATCAACTGTTCTGCATTTTGGTGCCATTTAGCTTTGAGTGTGTGCGCCCGTCTTCGAGCAGGTTCTGTGTGGAAGAAAGCAACAATATAAAGAGACGGAGTAGAAAAGTGGGTGCAATCTGCTAAGTTTTTTTTTTCCTCTCTACCTTTCATGATAAAAAAAAACTGAAGAGGCAGAATCTGCCAGTGGTGGTGAAATGAAATGAAATCTGCGAAACTGAAGAGCACCAGAAGTGTTAAAGCTTTCGAGCGTTATGGCATGCTATTCTCTTCCATTAATCTCCCAATATTCCATGTCTGTGAAGGCCTATTTATAGACCGGGCTATGATTAAGTGGTTAAGCACTGTGCCACAAAGGGAACCAAGCTCATTTTCTCTTTTTCAGTCTCTCTCTTTGTTACTTCTTTTCTACCTCCTTCTTCTTCCCTCTTCCCCTCCCTGTGAGGCTTCTCCTCTTCCATYCCATCACTCCTTCCCTTCATCATCCTGTTTTTGATAAGCATACATATTACATTATCCATCATTACTTTATGTAGTTTAGTAGTCGGTAATCTCAAGGGATGAGTTCTTAGCCACGTTTTTTTTTCTTCTTCTTAATAAGACAAAAGGATTTGCATAAACGTCGACTGCTATGATGCTACGCAGACATGAGTGACAGCCTTGACAAAGAAGGATGAAGCTCCATCTGCAAAGTTTTCAGCTGAATCCCGACTGAAAGGTGTCCATTAGCTGGATGCAGAGGAGGAGGAGGAGATCCGCAGAGGGAAAACCTGCTTGCAAGGTGTCCTTGAGTGGAAGTAGAGCACTGCTCAGGATAAATGGTTAAGCTCATTTTAATGTGCACAGACATGATTAATGGAGGAGAGGAGAAGAGAAGAGGGAAAAAAAGTGACCTCACCCAGCTCGAAGGCGGCCTCGTTTCATCCCTTCCACAACAGCAAGGGCATGAGCGAGATCGACCGCTGCTTTGTGCTTCCACGCCGAGGCTCTACCTGCCGGACCACGTCCTGATTTCTGTTGTGCTTTTCTGGATTTTGCGAAAGCTTAGACGGCAACATTTTTCCTGCAGGGTGGATTTGGCACAAGGCTTACTGTAAATGCAGAGGACTTCCATAACAAGTGTTTGTCTATTAAATCAACTTCAAGGATTTGTGCATGGGAGGAGAAAAAACACTCACTGGGGGTTTGAATAAGTAGAAATATTTTCTTCTTTTGGTCTGAAAAGAAAAAGGACAGTGGAGTGTGTCAAGCATCGAACTGAATAGTTTCAAACTTAAAAGCTGCAGCCATATGACACAGTTAAAGACCTAACATTTCTTGAAGGCATATCGCCTATCGCATGTCAAAACCATCTTAAATGTCATGCTTTTAAATCCTTTTTCATATTTAAATCCTACATAGGTCTAAATCAGGGGTGGGCAATCATGGTCCTCGAGGGCCGCAGTCCTGCATGTTTTACATGTTTCCCTGCTCCAACACACCTGATTCAGTCTCTGAACTATCTCTTCCAAGTTCTGCTGTATGGAGGACCGACACTGACATAATTAGAATTAAAAGTAGAAACAAATAAATGGACCACTAAATAAATAAATATGTTTAAAATGCACCAAATAAATTAAAAAAGAACTTTAGCTCAAGTTTTATAATTTAATTTACCTTCATATTTATTTTTCCAACTTAGTTCCAATAAATTGTACACTCACCGGCCACTTTRTTAGGTACACCTGTCCAACTGCTCGTTAACACTTAATTTCTAATCAGCCAATCACATGGCGGCAACTCAGTGCATTTAGGCATGTAGACATGGTCAAGACAATCTCCTGCAGTTCAAACCGAGCATCAGTATGGGGAAGAAAGGTGATTTGAGTGCCTTTGAACGTGGCATGGTTGTTGGTGCCAGAAGGGCTGGTCTGAGTATTTCAGAAACTGCTGATCTACTGGGATTTTCACGCACAACCATCTCTAGGGTTTACAGAGAATGGTCCGAAAAAGAAAAAACATCCAGTGAGCGGCAGTCCTGTGGGCGGAAATGCCTTGTTGATGCCAGAGGTCAGAGGAGAATGGGCAGACTGGTTCGAGCTGATAGAAAGGCAACAGTGACTCAAATAACCACCCGTTACAACCGAGGTAGGCAGAAGAGCATCTCTGAACGCACAGTACGTCGAACTTTGAGGCAGATGGGCTTCAGCAGCAGAAGACCACACTGGGTGCCACTCCTTTCAGCTAAGAACAGGAAACTGAGGCTACAATTTGCACAAGCTCATCGAAATTGGACAAGAGAAGATTGGAAAAACGTTGCCTGGTCTGATGAGTCTCGATTTCTGCTGCGACATTCAGATGGTAGGGTCAGAATTTGGCGTCAACAACATGAAAGCATGGATCCATCCTGCCTTGTATCAACGGTTCAGGCTGGTGGTGGTGGTGTCATGGTGTGGGGAATCTTTTCTTGGCACTCTTTGGGCCCTTTGGTACCAATTGAGCATCGTTGCAACGCCACAGCCTACCTGAGTATTGTTGCTGACCATGTCCATCCCTTTATGACCACAATGTACCCAACATCTGATGGCTACTTTCAGCAGGATAATGTGACATGTCATAAAGCTGGAATCATCTCAGACTGGTTTCTTGAACATGACAATGAGTTCACTGTACTCAAAWGGCCTCCACAGTCACCAGATCTCAATCCAATAGAGCATCTTTGGGATGTGGTGGAACGGGAGATTCGCATCATGGATGTGCAGCCGACAAATCTGCGGCAACTGTGTGATGCCATCATGTCAATATGGACCAAAATCTCTGAGGAATGCTTCCAGCACCTTGTTGAATCTATGCCACGAAGAATTGAGGCAGTTCTGAAGGCAAAAGGGGGTCCAACCCGTTACTAGCGTGGTGTACCTAATAAAGTGGCCGGTGAGTGTATATTTTAACACATAATTTAAATTTTACAGTTTTTTTAAATATATATTTTTATATAGTTTTTCCTTTTTTGCACATGCATTTGTGTCTCTTTAAATGCTTAAATTTAATGATTTTATATATATATATTTTTTAAATAAAGGCAGAGGTAATCCTCTTTGCCTTTGTGTTAAACTAAACTTTAAACTTTAAGCTAAATTTAGGCAGCACAAGCATGCAACACGTTGAAATAAAAAGACTTATTGGAAAATATGTGAACATAATTAAATATAAACATTTAAGACACACAAATGCATGTACAAGTAAAGGAAAAACAATTAATACATATGTAAAAAAAAAACAGTAAATTTTAAATTAGGTGTCAAAATGTATAGACCATTGAAACTAACCTGGAAAAATAAATATTAAAGTCATTAAAATATAAAACAGGAGATAAAGTTCTCTAATTGGTGTCTTTAAGTGTATTTATTTAATAGTTCATTTATATAATTCTGCTTTTATTTCTAATTAAGTCAGTTTTGGTCCTCCGTACTGCAGAAGCCTGATAATCATATATTCATTCAAATCAGGTGTGTTGGAGTAGAAAAACAAGTAAAACATGCAGGGCTGCGGCCCACCAGGACCAGGATTGCCCACTCCTGGTCTAAATAAAGTGGAACTGCAACACTTTGGTATGAATTCCTCTTGTAACTCCACAAGCCCCTCTTTCACCCCTTTTCTGATATCTGTCGACTCCTTTTGAGGCTGTTTCTTTAAATCCAAACAAGGCGCTTAAAACCCCGCCCCCCTCCAGCTTCCAGAGTGGTCCATTCCAGTTTGTTTTTGATGTCTTGTTTATTTGTGCACAGGTCCCCCTTACAAAGGAGATATCAAAGGGATTTTGATTTCATTTGATTTTTAAAACAGGAAAATGTTGAAATAAATCAGGACTGGCTCAGCATTTTTCATGCTTAACAGCGAGTTCCTGTTCTGCAGAATATAAAAATACAGACGTCCAACATCACATTTAAATCTGGTTAAATAAAGTAAAAGGAAAATGAATGAACAGAAAGAAAAAATTAGTGTAACTAACAAACAACAACAAACAATTGATATAGTTCAAACTGAAGTTTGAAAGAGGTCATGTTTTAATAATAACGTGACACATCGCTGAAAGAAATATCTGAGCAAAAAAGTCTAATCTAAGACCTGCAGTGTGAACGCAAGCCATATTTCCCCACTTCCTGGTTGACAC
>NW_013952466.1:905808-908403 GCF_001266775.1 Austrofundulus limnaeus
CCCCAGGAAAACGTTGAAAACCCCTGCATTAGAAACTAAGTTGCAAATCAACCCTCCTTCTGATCGTAAAAAAGATGAAACATGTCTAAGCACTGGACATAAACCACAACAAAGTTGCCACTTCTTTTTAAAATCAGTCAGAAAAAACTTCTGCTAAAAATATGAAAGAAAAAAAACGCACAAAGCAACAAATTAAGCTAACTAAAAATAGCAATGGTAAATTAGACTGAACTTATGTAGCGCTCTATCAAGTCTTTCCGGATCCCAAAGCACTTTACACTTACACACATTCACACGCTGATGTTAAGATACATTGTAGCCACAGCTGCTCTGGGGCACACTGACAGCTGTCATGCACTGGTGCCACCGGACCCTCTGATCACCATCAGTAGGCAARGCTGGTGAAGTGTCTTCCCCAAGGACACAACGACTAAGATGGTTGGACGGGGGATCAAACCGGCGACCTTCTGGTTCCAGGACGACTCCCCTAACCACTCTGCCACAGCCGTAAAACAAATTTTAAAAGCATATCTGCACAGAAACTCTAATAAAATTTGTTTATTTAGTAATTAAACTACACAACATCATTATTTGTAACCAGTTACACCACACCCCACCCCCCCAGCCCCCAACCACTGATTTTGTCTGTTAGTAATTAGAATGTGTTCTAGAAATCAAAGATGTCTCAGTTTTGTTTTTATTTTTTTTCCAACCCCCCATCACGGTTCGTATTAAAAGATACATTTGTTACGCTAATGAACATCTCCTGTTTGTAAGTCGAACACATTTCGCCACAGTCAAAAATCTTGGCAGCTTTTGAAAACCTCTCCGCACTAGCAGGCAGAACGTGTACCTGAGTTATTTTTAATAAATCCACCCACCATGCAATTTTGATCATTCTCAAATCTGTGCGCCAAACAGCATTTAATCTGAAAAACCCGAATGTTTCCTATTTATGGTGTTATAAATATTATTCACGCTGACTTATGTGCAAAATGCATTGCTCTGCTTCTATCATTTAGCTGCTTGCGCATAAAAAAACCCAACTTTAAAACCTTCCTATAAAGCGATACGAGGTTGAAAAGCTATTAGAGCCTGACTCCTGAACAAAACAAAAGTGTTATGTCTGTACGATTGTGGAAGTGCGGGGAAGACTTCTGGGCTATTTTCACTCTGACAAGCCACATTAGTTGTGCCAGCTTTAGCCTTTCGGCAACTCCTGGGTGATAGCTGTTGGGGATATTTTGCTTCTTGTCACAGTAAACTGATCCCTAGACTGAAAACACTGAATGCTGAGAGGGTGTTAGCTTTGTTTGGAGTTTCTGATCCTCGGCAGGGCCTTCTCATCCCGAGCCGAAGCAGTTGATCCCCTGATCTTTGTGGAAACAATTGCACAACTGAAACGGGTAACTAAACATGCCAGGTATGTTTGCCTGCCTCAAAACTTCTTCAAAAGAACAATTCCAGGTGTGTGTAAAGCAGTTTCCCAATGAGGAGAAAGCACCATTCTTACCAAACCTTCCAGACTTCATTGACTTTGTGCCTGGATGCAACTTTTGGCATAATATCAAATATTTRTGGAGTTTTGAAACAGAAACAAAACCTCATGTTTGTGGTTTTTACATAATCAGGTGGATAAGTGCCTTAGTGATTCAGATATTTTGAACTCATCTATAAAGTCCCCAACAGTGTAGTACTAGAGACTGGTCTCATTTTTTGATGGTTTCTGTCTCGTCTCGACTCGACTCAAACACATTTTGTCTCAGACATTGAGGACTCTGGTTTTTATTTCAAGACCAGTCAGCTGTGGAAATATCACTAATCTGCCAGAATATTRTCCAATTTATTTGTTAACATCCTTGTTTTCATTGGATGTAAAATGTATTGCTTTATATCCAAGCCTGACTCATTGATAATTATGTATATTTGTTACCGCTGTCACCCATCCAGAGCCGGCTCTTGGCATAGGCGAACTAGGCGGTTGCCTAGAGCGCCATCTGCTGGAGGGAGTGCAGAACTGCAGAAGAAAAAAATAATTATTTGTAATCCCTGGTTGTAACTCTGCTCAGTGCCCCTTTCAATTAGCTTTGTCTTAAAAACACTAGAAGTATTACAGGAAAAATAAACTACCCATAAAACATCCCCCCACCAATGCAGCAAACGCCCCCACCCTCTCTCTCATTTGATTGACGTTGCACTGACTCATCCTGCTCCGACACTCTGATGGGGGAGGGGCTAGTAGTGCCTTTCAGGTAGTGGTTCGTGTTGACAAACTCAATAACAACAAGTCTGTATTTTGTTGTCCCATATGTGTCAAACTCTTCTGATGTTTACCTGTATAAAAAGCCTCAAAAACCTGTATATTTTACAAAAAGTCCATACAACTCGCACTTGGGGTGGGAGGCAAATAAATCCAAGTTTACCATAGTACCTTACACCAGTGTTTCCCAAAGTTGGGGTCGGGACCCAAAGTGGGGTCCCGAAAAATCAAGGTGGGATCTTGAAAAGATTTTCAGAAATAATTACATTTTTGCCCTAGTTATTACAAAGGAGTGAGGTTAGTATATTTAAAATGGATAAATGTAGTATAAAAAT
>NW_013952466.1:914228-920731 GCF_001266775.1 Austrofundulus limnaeus
TCATTAATTAGTTCAAATGATTTAAGTATTTTTAAAATTAAATGTCTTCAGATTGGCTGCTAAATATAAAAATATCTATTTTCAAATAAAAAAGCTTTTATCCTGAATGGCTTTTTAAAGTGTTCATTACTTTTTAAGTAGTTTCAAAACCAGTACTTTTATACTTTTACTTGAGTAAAAAGCTTGACTTGATACTCCTATTTCCAAAAATGTATTTTTAAACCCTAGTATCTATACTTCTATTTAAGTAATGAATGTGAATACTTTTGACACCTCTGAATACACTGTATCGTTCACATGACGAAATCACGCCATCACTCGTTTGATGACTCACATCCCTACATGATGATGTCACTCATTCAAAATCGGACGGCTCTATGAAACAAACGGGTCATCAAGATCTGGATCTCTTCAAAGAGCCATCTTTACAATCTGCTTCTGTACTGTAATTCTTCACCCAGCCTTCACACAAACATATTTAGTTAATATTAGTTTTATATTAGGTTATCTAATGTTTCGGGTGCTAGTGTTCTTGACTCTGCCTTTCCCTCCCTCTGTTTTGGTCTCGACTTGATATTGGCCCCCTAAAACTCTAGGTCTTGTCTCAGTCTCGATGCACTCTGGTCTCTGTCTTGGCATCGTCTCAAGTTAGGTGGTCTTGACTACAACACTAGTCCTCAATAAGCACAAATTGTCAATGTAACCATTTTTTTATTGCTTCAAGTCTTACTGCTGTTTATAAAACCAAATAAGGAGTTCCTTAGCAGAAATTGAAGTTTTTTGGAGGCATTCCTGCAACAGAATGCAAAGCCTGGTGAGTTTCTCTGTTCCTCTCCAGTTTGTTTCTCTGCAGGCGAGCCTTTGGCACTCACCAGTCCAACGGGAAAAGTCACTTTTTGCAAGCGTTGCCAAGATTTCTACTTGAAGGCCAAACCATGAAGGCAGACAGATGCATCTGTCCACATTCTGTCTATTCCTCTTTTTTTTTTTTCAAATGTTCCCACACACACACACATAAACAAACACGCGAACACACAGACTGGGGGCTGTTTCCTCATCGTTCACACTGAGAAATGCCCTGTAAGGACATCCTTATCCAGCAAACCAGACTCTGCTGGATGCTCTGTAATAACAACTCCAGCCATCCACTATCCAATCAGCCTGGCTCTCTCCTGTGTGTGTCTGTGCATGTGTGTGTGTGTTTGCATGTGTGTGTGCCTGAGAATATGTATGTTGTCTCCTTTCAGGGATCTGTAACAAGCACAAAAGCACAGAAGGTATTTATTTCCCTGACAAGAACACAGACATAAACACTTTACACAAAATAGTTTTTTCAAAATAAAAGTGTTTTATATATATTTTCAGGCATGTGTTCAGGCGTGTTTGGGGTTATTATGGAAAAGTCCGAACAGCTCATCATTCAACTATAAATATTACTGCTGGGGTTAGAATATGTGTACTGAGAACTATAAATAAAATGAAAACTAGTASTAAAATGTGTGCTTAATAATTGACATTGGTGGTTTATGCTATAGAGACGAGACRATTATAATAAAATCGTTTCTTTTGTTCAGACATAAGAACTGGGCAACTGCTGCAAATTATTCAGGCACTGGTTTAGAAATTTAAAACTATTTTAAATGTACTTAAGACATAATGCCTTGATGTACTTTCTTTTTTTAGCAGCAACATTTCTGCTTTCATGTTTGTTTGTTTTTTCATTTTCTTCAAACTAAAATTTGAAAATGGCACAAAGTATCATCTTTCAATGTCCACCAGCTTCGGATGTTATCATCCATTAAATGGACATTATTAGCCGTTATCAGTCCCATAGAATGGCTTCAGACTGTCAGCTGGTTAGTATGAGGCATAAAACCACTAAGGCTAATTTTAGAGAAAATGACCTGGGCAACGATAAAGTAGACCGGACTCCGGCGTTAGCAGATTGTTGCACTCCAACATATATGGCACTGGTTACCCACTAGGGGGCACTGTTGGGACAGTCTGAAGCCATTCAATGGGATTGATAACCGCTAATAACGTCCATTTAATGGACTGATAACATCTGAAATGTCAAATATTCAGGAATGCCCTTTTTCTCCTCCATGAAACATGATTTTTAGGGGCAGCTTTGCTTTTCCAACTCAAGAACTCAGTGTGCAGTTCAGGTTAACAGTGCAAAGTTAACACTCTGCTTCAGAAAAGAAGAAATCTTCATGGTTTATTTTTTATCAGATCAGAGCTCAAAGCTGTCGCTTGTTTTTTTAAATGCTTTTATTGTCTTTGCTTTTTCTCCTTAAAATTCATGCATCTTCAAAACGACATCAGCTGACTAACGTATGTCCTTTTTATTGCTCTTAAAAATGTGTTAATTTTAAACATTTTTAAATGTCTCAAATAGATTATAATTCAGTCACAAAACCTAAAAATATACATAGAATGTGAGAAACAGTGATGCTCAGGAGCTCATATGGGAAAATAACAATAAGACTGATGCATTAAAAACCAGACTGGCTGTTACTTCAGCTCAGCATTTGTTTCTGATGTGCAATATTTTGTAACTCTGAACCACTTCAACTCATCCAATGAGAGAGGATATCACCATTATTTACCAAAAGGACAACAGACTATGTTGAAAAATTCATTAATGGAGCAATAGAGATTATAGACTCACCATGAAAGCTGAAGCAATACATCAAGTGAGGGATGGGGTCTACTTCCCATAAACTTTATTGACTTGCAACAGCAGCATAATCACATTATGGCTATTAGACAAAGTGCAGGTTTAAAACTCCATTATGTCAAATGTAGTGACATCTAAAGGCACATATTGCAAATTAAATCCCCAAACTATAGTGGTTTATTAAAAAGAGCGCACAACATGACTTAGGGAGAGACATGACTGTGTAGAGGTACATTATAAACTCTGCGTTATCATAAAACATACAATTAATGGCTTTTGTCATTTCCAACAGAACCCAGAACAGAACCAACACACAGAGAAGCCCAAAGCCCGGATTAGTTCACATATTTCTGAATCTGCCCCAGACATGCTGTGATATAGATGAGCACCTACAGAGCACCAACTCAGAGAGGACACAAAAACATGTTCAAACTCACAGAGTTGTTATATACAGTTGGATGTGATGTTTGGACTCACTTCTTTGTGGTTCACATAGTAAAACACAGTCGAYTGTCAAAACTGCTTACGCAAAAGTTTTGGTAAAAGTTTTGATAGAAAATGTTATTGTGATTTAGTTTTTAGGTGAGTTTTTTGGTGGGGTTGGATTATTATTTAGTAAAATACTTTTGTTTTATCTTCACTTCTTGTCTTATTATGACACCCCGCACATGAAGTGGGAGTCCTATTGTTTTTGTACTGTTTATATTTTATTTTCCTTTTGGCAGGAATCAGTGGCGGATCTAGGATTTTTCTGAGTAAGGGGCCATCAAGAGGCCACAGTATCCATAGAGGGGCCAAGTATTTGTTCAGCATCCTAGCAGTCAAATCACTGGTTTTGGTAAGGTGTATACATTTTACCAGWCACATGTTCAAACACTTATAATATAATGTAATTTAATGTAAAAGCTTGAACAGTAAATTAGCCTTGATAATTTTACATGTATTTTTACTGTACGTAGATAAAATACTTTCAAACAGAGAAAATGCAGCCATCATTGTCAATTGAAAGACTTTTGTGCAAGATTGTTTAGGTTTTCGTAAGAAGAGAAGAATTTTGTAAGATTGATTCATGCTGGACTTTCCTTTTTGACTCATTAGTGCCACTAGTGTTCGGACATGAAACTGCATCCACCATCACCATTCTCAGGTAAAGGACAGATGAGTGACAGGACAGGGGCACTTCAGGGGGCCAATCAGATTTCAGCTGGGGCTAATAACCCTGTGGCCCCGCCCCTAGAATCACCCCTGGCAGGAACGTAGATGTGTCCGACCTACACTGAACCAGCTAACGGGTTTACGATAGGCCCCATTTTTGAGGAGGGGGCTCCATCTAAAAAGACGGTGTATGAACAAACAAAGATGCTCATAACTCAAAAACTATTCAACATTGGAGCTTCAGATTTATGTTTTTAAGTTCCGATGAAGGGCTGTCCATTGAGCCCACCAAAGAGCCCCACCCCCCTGGACCCCCACCCAAAACAATAAATCAGTCCTGGTGAGTTCTGACTGCATTGTGCTTTGTGTACATGTGAGGGTCATATATGCTACCGCTATGAGGTATCTAGTTTTTTGTTCCTTGTTTCTTTGTTTTCACTGCTTCCTTGTCACACCTGATCCTGTGTCGTAATCATCAGACTTCTGTTCATTATCTCTTTGTGTGTTTTTCTTTGTGGATTTTCCACTTCTTTTCTCCTGTGTTCATAAGTTGACTTGCGTTCTGTTTGATGAGGGATTCAACATGCTTGAGTCCTCAAGTCGGCCTTGATTTCCCGACAGGATGGACTCACCCAGCAGACGAGAAGAAACCAGATGAGAATGTTCACACAAATTCAACTCTCCCTCTCTACCACGTTTGATTCCACAGACGTTAATTAGTGGATGGTTGTCTTCGCACTCTTGAAGAAAGCGGTTTCCACTTAAGTCGGGACTTCTGACCCTGCCTCAAATGGCAAAACAATGAGGTCCTGTCTGAATTTCAAGAAGGATTGTTAACACAGTCTCAGCCTGAGCCCAGTTCCACACCACTACCCCAGACCTCTCTATTATATTAGTTACAACTTATGTCAGATTTTGTTGGATTTTAACAGAACTGGAATCATTCAGCATATTAATACATTATTTTTACAACTTAAAACACACAGGCATGAATGTTTTTTTTATTATGAGTCATGTAAGATGGATAGAAACAGGATTAAACTTTTACTTACACTAGTTTAAATTGTTATTTTAATTTCCTTGCTGATGGTTAAAATTCATACAGAAATATAAGTTTAAAACAGGATCAATCATAGTGTTATTAAATCTGCAAAATGTTCCCATTTACTATAGTTAAACCCAGCCAGTGTGTGACAAAAAGTAAAAAAATTAAAAAGTTCATGAATTGTTCATTTTAATGGCTAGAGCTTGAAACAAACAGATTAACACTGATAGTTTAGTTTGATGATGATAAAAGAAATTTAGATTCATTTTAGTTTTGAAAATTTTACTTATTTAATTTTTAACACTGAAAACACAATTCTGCAATAAAAAACAAATATGCATAACTAAATAACTGCATAATATGCATAACTAAAAAGTGGGAAAATTATTCATTTAAGATTAAAAAGACGACAGTTTTTCTGTTTTACCATAGCATTGTCAAATTTTGGGTCTTAAAAACCCTGTTTGCCTGATCACATTGTCGTGAAAGTCAGCCGGTATTTCCATCAAATATTCTAAACTGGTGGTGCTGTTTATCTTTGAAGCTTAACATAAACTTGTTGAAATAAAGTGACTTTTTCATCATGGATAAACTGAGAAGAAACGGCAGAATCCATTCGATCAAAAACGTGGTGAAAGTTTAACTTCTTCGCTACATCATACTGAAAAATCTGAGCAAAATTCCCCTGAAGACGAATGAAAAGGCAACAATTGGAGAGGAGTCAGAAAACACTACGTTCACTACAAAACATAAACCTGCAAGTTGACTGAGAGGCAGGGTCTGTCACGTACTTATAAATAATTTTAATGCCATGGACTTGTAGTAAAACCTCACCTGTAATAGAGGTGAAACCACCAGAAACATCTTTCATGTGCAACATGTTAATAGGTAAACAAAAAGAGAATGCAGCTGAGTCATTTTTCCAATAAAAAAAGAAAAAAAGAGGGAAAATAAACACAACCTTTAGAACCTTCAGTGAATTAGTGTTCAACTGTATGTAAAATGGCAGATAAGTGCTTTCTTTAATGCTCAATTTATACTCAGCACTTACGTTTTTATTATGACTCATTCAACTCATTTTACTTGTGCGCATTTTCTAATAAAGCTTTTATTGCGAGAAAATTACTGGTAAAATTAACATCGCGACTGAAACTGCTGCAGAGGCCAGATCAATGTGCCATTATTGGAAGTATTACAGAAGTAGATAAAAAAGTTACAGATGGCAGTCACATTGCAGAGTCGGAGTAAAGCCCTGGAAGTAAGTCTGCTTGACTGCCGTTGCTAGAAGGGGGGATTTGCAAGCATCCGTCAGCACTAACTGGAAGTGACAGTGTTCAGAGAGGTCCTAATTACTGTCTCACTTGACTAATTGTCGTCTTTGAAGAATGTATTCCCACTGAGGTCTGGGGGATTTTATTGAGAGTGCCGCTCAAGACATATAGGCTGGTGCTGACTTTGCCATGCGTTATTCAAAGGCATTACCCACGAGTGGGGAAGTGTAAATACACCGAACTCTGAGCCACTGAAGTGAGGCACAAACGTATGGGGTGCCATTTGTAAAGTTACACAAAAAATTACCACCAATATTTTTGTTTTATTTAGCTTTTTATAAGAAAAAAG
>NW_013952466.1:922086-927810 GCF_001266775.1 Austrofundulus limnaeus
ACACACACACACACACACACACACACACACACCGTTCATGAACTGCGTTTGAATAAACTCACCAGTCGGCTCATATGGAAGCCTCCATGGGTTACAAGTGAGTGGGCGCGTATGAGCTCATCTAATTTGTGGTCTCCTTCACAAACGACACCGTCTGATCATGGATGAAAATACGAGCTCATCTGTCAAATGGCACAGGGGTATTTTCCTATTAGTCCCCAACAAGCCAAAAGAGCACGATTCGTTTGAGCATCATAATGAGGCAATTTGCCATTCCAGTATCTCCCTCTTCTTCTTCTTTTTTTCTAACCGACACAGTTATCTCATTCGGCTTGGCTCAATGAGAAMGGAAAACTTTTTGGCTTATGATTGCTAATTAAGATTTGAACACACAATGACGTGCAGAGCATCCAAAYGGGTGTGAATTTGACTTTTTGTTTAACAATTTGATTTAGATTTTCAAGCTGTTATTTGCCTTTCCATCTTTTCTTTTTGTTGTTTTTATTTGCAGTTTGCATTTTTGGCATCGTCGCCACCAAGGGGGCGGAGTGGGGAGGGCAATGACCGCCCCCACTGACCATGTTAGGGGTACAACGATACAGAAAATTCACGATTCGGTTCGGTTCGATACTTTAGTCTCACGGTTCAATATTTTTTCGATACAAAAAAGAGAAATTTCCATGCCCATTTTAACTTGTAATTTACTTAAATTAATTATGAACATTTGTTTAAACTCAAAGGTACAGTTTTATGAATTTACACGACAACAGTAGAAAGCCACCAAACAACAAGAAGCTACCATTAGCTTACCGTTTTCTGCCATCCTGCCCTCTCGTCTTCGTGCCAACAGCTGGATAGTCCGTTATTGTCTTCTGCACTTTTCCAGTGAGTTTGTTGAAGTCCATTGTTGTGGTCGCAATTAAAACGAAATAAGATTTGCAGGTTTAATGTTGCAATCCCTTCCCACATTGAGTTGGCTCAATGCAAACACAACCAGGGCTGGGGGAGAGTGAGGCCGGGCCGATCGGTGTGGGGCGGGCTGAGTCGGGCCAAATAATGCAGAAAATAAATTAATTAACTTGCAGCACGATGGCTCAGTGGTTTGCACCAACGCCCCCGGTTCAGACCTGGGGTCTTTCTGTGCGGAGTTTACATGTTCTCCTCGTGCTTACGTGGGTTTCTCTCCGGGTACTCCTGTTTCTCCCACCCCTAAAAACATGTACAATAGGTTGCCTCCTGGCYTTCTTTGAAAAAGAGACCTGAGATCTCAATGGGACCTGTCTGGTTAAATAACGGTAAATAAATACATAAACTTGTGGTGAACTTGCGACCTGTCCAGAGTGTGCCCCGCCCCTCACACAGTGACTGCTGAATTTGCAGAAATTTCTTTGAGCGATCTTGTCATTTGCTCAACAGTCCTGGTACTTGCTACTGCTGCAGTTTATTTCCTCTTTTATTTGATCTTACTCCTAATTTTATAAATTTATAAACTTGCTCTGTCTCTTGTGTTTGTTGTCAAACTTAAAACAGAAATGTACATCATGTCATGAGACAGCATAGTATAATATTATATTCTTATACACAAATAGAAGATGACTTCAATAAGTTAATAAGTGACTGTACTGTTCTGAGTTGGTCATGCCATCTGCAAAATAATCTTTAAAGAAAAACAAGGCAGATTGAAAACTACCATATTGCAGTATTTTTTCAAATATTTTATGTACTACAATACAATAAAACTTATGAAACTCTGTTACAGCTTTTGGATTTGTACCTTCAGTTACCCCCAAACGCTTGCCTCTTTCACAACTTAGAGAGTTTGTTAGAACCTGGGAGCTTATTGCAGTTGCAGTACCTCCTTATTAGGCTAGAGGGCACCGTAACTTTTACGACGCCAGCTTGTGCGCCTGTCAGTTGATGTCCCCTCCCTGAGCTCAATAAGCATTCCTTTCATGCTGTGTGTAGCTCTGCTGACTTCTACGGAAAAGCCTGAGTTTCTCCATAATTATGCTAATGGTCCAGATGGTAGCATGATGAGTGCCATTCTCCTTTTGAAATCCACACACTTCAGAGTGCTGGTGTGCAGACCCACGCAGAACCRACACAGGTTCAAAGTCAGTGCTCACACCACCACCTACTCCATTCCGTGTAATTACTCCGTTTTTCCTTTAGCTGCTACAAGCTCCCTCTTCACTGTTAAATGTGTCTTCTGTTGCTTGTTAGGGGGGGATTTAACAGATCTTGCAAAGTACAACGGAGCAGCACTTCAGGAAAAATGGAGCAATAATGTGTTTATTCACACATTTGCTCCTTATTATGAAACCTCCACAGTCGCTAATAAACAAGCAACAAGAAAAAAACGATTGTGGTTAAATGGCACGTTATCAGACATCTGAAGAACAGTTCACTGTTATGCAGATGATATGCAGGTTTATTTTTAACCCTGAGGTTTTTTAAGCTAAAGATGAAACAAGTTGTTTGGGCTCTTTTTTTGGACTTGAGACCATGGACAACCCCTTAAATTATTATGATTATTTTTTTTATTTCACTGCAACCTTATAGGCTTTTATGTTGGACTCTCATTACAAACTTCTCTATTACCTAAAAATATTGAAAAGTGGAGTTCAGGGCCAGCCCATAGGCAGCATAGGCAAATGGGGCACCACAAAATGCGGCCAAAAAAACAAGTTTCATGATTCAATCAAAACTAACTACTGGTGCCCAGTGTGTGAATAGAAAACACAACAAAGATAATGGAAGTTTTAGTTCTGATCTCAGAAAAAGTTCCAGTTAAAGTCTGGTTTTCAGTGTTCTACTTTCATAAAATACTAATTTTATGTTATTTTTTAATGCCAAGATTTTAGACTGAGGGCGTATTCACACCTGCACTGTTTAGTCCGATTTGATCAAACTCTAGTTCGTTTGCCTGGAAAGTCCGGTTCATTTGGGGAGGTGTGAACACGTAATCAAACTCTGATTCGGACCAAAAAAGTGAACTCTGGTCCGCCTGAAAACCTAGGTCTCGGTTCGATTGAAACGAACTCTGGTGCGGTTCGATTGCATGTGTGAACGCTAAGCGGACCAGAGATCGCTCCAAAAGCAGGAAGCGGACTATACCGCATGACACTCTGAGTAATAACAGTAATAAATTTACTTATAAGGTGTAAATACCTCGCAGGACAACTGTATAAGGTGGACATCATGACTGTGGAGCTGGATTAACACGGAGCTTCCTCAGCTGCCTGACTCATCTTCCTCTCATGCTGAGCTCATTGAAGACTATTTGTTTAGCACATTTGCCAAAAACAAAAAAAATAACCCTATAACCACTAAAATGTAACGTTACTATTGTTTGTTTACATTTTGTGAAGAAGGAAGCTGCGCTCCATGTCTTCTTCTGAAGTTTTCATGTTGATTCCTTTAGTGGTTCTTTGTGCAGCGCCCCCACAGGTGAGGGCGGGAACAGGTTATTTACAACCTAAATATTTAGGTTGCAACTTAAATATTGGCTAGCAAGTCAAATATTCAACTCGCTAGCTAAATATTTAAGTTAAATATTTAGGTAGCTACCTAAATATTTAACTCGCTAGCTAAATATTTGAGTTAAATATTTAGGTAGCTAGCTAAATATTTAAGTTGCAACCTAAATATTTAGCTGAAAACTAAATATTTAAGTCACAAGTAAAATATTTAGCTTGTTAACAAAATATTTAAACTGTAAGTTAGTAAATTATAAGTTTATTTAGTTTAAAAACTATGAAATATATAAATGTATCAATCAWATGGTGAAAAACTGACTTTGAAAAATAAATCTGTTCTTTTTTGCTTATAAAAGGCTAAATAAAACAAAACATATTGGTGGTAATTTTAGACTGTGTAACTTTACAAACGACACCCCATAGATAGATGCTATAAAAATAACGTTACTTGCATAAATCAAAGAGGATTCTCATGCCAGATTATCTTTGATGAATTTGGAGTTTTTTCACCACACACACACACACACACACACACACACACACACAGGCAAGTCATTCACACTTAAAGCCCACAATGACAGTGTTCATCCACGCTCGGACTGCGATCAAAGAGCTTCTTTCACTCCTCCGTGGGGATTAAATATCCCTCCGTGATCCTCTCTGGAGCAGAGGTGCACCACTGTACCTTTTTCTTCCCCGCCGACGCACTGGCCTGTGAAGAGCTGGCCACAGAGGGGGGGAGGAGCGGGGCCGCTGATAAGGTGCATCCAGATGCTCAGAGGTGGCCGATAGGCATCTTCTCGGGTGTAAGGAACACTGCCATTCAAAAGCAAACCTTTTTAACTCCAATAATCAGATAAAACATTCAGTTTGCAAGGTGCCTTTAAAGGTGAAATTCAGCCAGCAGCTAGGCTGTTTTATGCCACACACACACCTTCACACACTTAAGAACTCCAGTTTTGTTGTTGCAAAGCTTTGAAATCTTACTAGAGTTATTTGCATAGGTTAAATATTTGCACCTTTCAGTGGCCTCTGAYGACTTCACTTCCTTTCATCCCACTCCTCCTACGTTGTTAGAGAGATACAGTTGCTTGAAAATCCCATGAAAGAATAAAAAAAATAAGATGTGGAAGAAAATGTATAAGTGAGGTCTTCAGTTGGTCATTTTGTCGGGGCATTTGGGATCAGCTGAAGACTTTTTAAAGAGTTTTTTGGACACCCATGATAAAGAATTACTGTAATACTGTATGTCCTAGGTGTGATAATGGACAAGATCAATGTTTATTTTTATTATTATTTAAATGTCATTAGCCTTTTTTACAGACTTTTTTGAATTATTAGAAGGATTTTAGTCAAACTTTTATGAAATAASTGGATTAGCTTGGCTTTTCAAGTTATTTCAACTCAGGATGGCAGCCATTTCCACCTTAGCTAAGTTTTATATACAGGTTTTACGGATATCGAGAYACAAATTGGTGTTTTGATAGCTGAGTCATTCACAACATTAACTCTGAGGGTCTCCTATGATAATTCAGAACAATTTCTTCAGGGTTTGACCAAAACCACTACAACTCCACCATTTTTCAACATAAAGGTGGGGCATTAATTAACTTTTTTTAGTGTTATATCATGTTCTAATGTCATTCCCTCATTAAAAACACACCCAGAGTGTCGCTTTGACTCATTCATGCAGGTTTGAAAAGTCCTTMAATCTCCTGTAGCCTTAACGCTTGCTGGTACAAAGCACCGCCTATTTAAAAGCCCCTCCCCACAGAGCAGCCCTCCCCTGCCYGAAGCACTGTTGAGTGCTGAAGTGGGAGTGTCAGAAATGGTAGGAGGGACTTAAAGAGACAGAAGTCAATTTCAAGGTGTTTCTTTGCAAAGACATTTATTTTTTATCTAGGCTATACAACTAATAAATCTGARTTGAATATTGTTTGGTAACATTATTTTATGTGCTTTATACATAAATTTTAAAATATTGTACTCAATCAAATCATGAAGTTTCAGTACATTCAATTGTACAAATTTTGGGTTTGTATGATCTCTGTATTTGGCTCCAATAATAACTCTAATACATAGCTCTTTTCTGTAAAAGAAAAACTGAGTTTATATATGTTTTACAGGCATTGCCCCACACTTCCACACAACACAATGAATTACGCAAAGCCAAACAACAATATCTTAAAAATCAAATTATTTCAGCCAGGAAGAATCCAAAAATATTATCGGAAACGATTAAGTC
>NW_013952466.1:930130-938681 GCF_001266775.1 Austrofundulus limnaeus
TATATATCCACTTAGTAATATACGTTCAGTAAGGATGGGACACAGTCATCTAATTCATGTTTCATAAAATAATACTGTGTTTAAATATAAGTAAGAACATATTTAGCTTGAAAAGGAGTGGGAAGAAGGCAAACCTATTTACTCCCACTCCATATTCATATCTAACTCAACATATTGGTTCTGGTTCTGGTAAAAAGTTGCTGTTGTTTATGTTCTTGTGACTTCAGTGATCTTTGTATGTTTAGCTCTGTGCAACATGTAGTGGTGAAAATCCTTACAGCGTCTCTAAGCAGACTGAACATATTTGCCTGTGAGCAGATAGTCTACCTCCCAAAAAACAAAACGAAAAACAATAAATAATCTCTTGGTTTCTCTATTTCTTTTTACTTAAAAATAATAAAAATCGGCGGGCTGAATAGAAGTCACAAATGGGCCTGATCATGTCCGATCAGATCAATAAGGTTTCACCAAAAATACCTACAACTCCACGTCTTCACAGGAAAGTTTACAACTCTGGCTTGAAAGRCAGCAGGTAATCATTTCTTTTTGTATTTTTCCACAACAGATACATGTGAGTAATATTTGCGTTTATGTTGGGATGGTTTCGTTTCAGAAAAATAAAATCTATTTTCTTTTCAGTCCGCTGCCAAAAGACAACGATCCCCTGACTTCCTCCCCATCACTTTGCTGTGATAGATCAGCTCCTTATTGCATTTCAGGCTTTATCCCCTCAAYTGAGTTGTGAAAAGGTAAAACTATAATGATGTTAGGGACAGGGACAGGTGGTAGAAAGAAACTCAAGAGCAGTTCGAAGTGAACTGACTTTATTTGCTTTTGCTTTCTGTCAGTTTAGGAATGCACGGATTGTGGATAACACCCAGTGGTCTGGCCCGCTGCCAGCATGTTCACAGCAAACCCATTTAAATACGCACAAAGCTGCTTAAAATATTCATGTGTCACTTGGCCTTGCTGTATAGCTTATAGAAATTTGAAACCATCTCTGCTGGCAAATGATTTCCACGGTTTAAAAATACCCACAGTGGGTTTCAAGAACAAAGAGGAGATCTGTCTTACATTAGCATGCAGCACCACACATGGACTCGACGCAGCGAACTATCGAGATGGATTTCTAAAACATGTTTACAGTCGTGAGGCTTTGAAGGTCTCGCTGTCATGCCTCAGTTAGGGAAAAAAAGGGGCTCGATGCTGATTAATTCAGGGTACAGATTTCCTCCCCGTTTTGAAATGGCAAATGTCTGTGAGGTATGAAATTAGTTTTCTTGCTCTGCTCAGAATTAAGTCTGTCTTTCTCTTTTAGCTTTACCCACAACGGTTGGAAAGATTATTTACACAGAAGGAAGTTTAAGCTGATTGACCTTGTTTTCAGGGTAAACAGATTTGCTTATTTGAATACTTTTTTGGGGGGGGGTGGGCCAATCAAAGGGAATAGAAACAAGGCCCGCCTTGTGCATCTTGATTTTCATTATTCCCAGCCTTTTCACTCATTGTCATCGACTCCAGTGAATCTCCTCGCGAGGGGACCGGGGGTCACGTGTGGGCACCAGTGGCGGAGCCGGACATTTTTCTCAGGGGTGGCCAAGAAAATTACATAATTTCTAACTTAAAAGTTTCTGCAGATGTATTGTTTTTTGGTCATTTCCTTATTTCCTTATACAGGCAGTGACTACCTTATAAACATGGGCGTCAGAACCATTTTTAAAGTGGGGGGACACACTTGGGGGGTCTGGGGTTCCTCCCCCAGAACATTTTTAAGAAAATAGATGCCATTTCCTGCATTCTGTTGTATTTTACCAGGTTATTAAACATAATTTTACCTACATAAATAAACACTTGATTTAATTATTTCACAGACAGATTCTTCATTAAACTAATTTCATTATCATGTTTTTAAACTCACTGCTACAGCTGAGATAAGGTTAATCAAAGAGACACAATTTATCGTATCTAAAGACTTTAGGGGTGCCTTTTACCTTTACATTGTTTATTGACTTATTTTTAATTGTAACATGTCATTGTGCCAAATAATGACCTTCTACTGCATGTTTAAAACTAATGTTAATAACTTTACCCAATGAACAGGTGCAACATTGATAAAGACCAATAGTGAATTTAAAGGGGCATTTCACTTTTTCTGATTTAGTGATAGGTCTACTCATAACCAAAAGGGACAGAGCATCATGTAGCCTTCATAAAATTAAATGGCAAAAACATTTGTCACCATAAGTCCAAAAGTTGACACCATAAGTCAGATTACATAAGCATATGTTCTGTGAACAAAGAAAATTATCACTTCCTTGTCATTACTCTTCTTCAACGATAGAGCTTGGTGATGTTTCAAACTGTTAAACACTGCCACCAACTGTTCAGGAGGATTATTACACCCCTACTGTGGAAGGGGTGTGTACAGCAGGGTGGCCAAAGAATTGTCTGTGGCGGCCATGGCCACCCCTGGCTCCGCCCCTGGCGGGCACTGGTTCTGGGAGCTGTCCGTTGAGAGAGCTCCTGAGCCGACTGAMGGTCAGAGCCGAAACACGAAATGATCATTTCTGCATATTTTAATGTGCGTGGACCTGTCTTCCTCACTCTTCCTCCCAGGGAGGTGGTGGCAAGCGCGACGTCACGTCGAGGTGCAAGGAAATCATCACGAGTCTCCATCGGGGGAGGGGAAGTGAGAGTTGGTCGGTAGTGGCAGCGGGGAGACTGTGTGAAGTGTGAGTGAAAAAAAAAAACAGTGAGTGTTGAGGCCAGCAGATACAGAGTAAAGATAGATTAGTTTGCCTCAGAGCGGTCCACTCTCAGCCCACTCTCTGTTGTGGTCTTTTATTACCGTTTTCTTATATGGCTTCTGTGGGGAGAGGTGCAGAGAGAGTGGAGTTTGCTGTGGAGATGCAGTGGGAGGCCAGGAGTCATGCACTGCATCTCCGAATAAATGTCAGCAGAATTGTATTAGCTGGACGAAAATTTGCCTGCAACTACAGAAAAGGCATGAGATGACTTTAAGAGAAAAAAAAACAGCATCGGTAACACAAATGTCCTTGTGGTGTAACTGAACCCAGGGTGTGTTTTTATTAGCCTTTATTAGTAGTGTGTCTCAGTGTACTGGAAAACAGAGGGAATCAATAAAAATTAAGAAGTGGGCATTGCTACGAGGAATAATAATAAAAAAAAGAAAGAAACTGGCAGGAAAAACAAATACGCAGCACAAATTCCCAAATGCCTTTTCCTTCCGTGTCTCCCAGGTTCCCATCTGTGAGAACAAAAACGTAAACCAACGAGAAAAAAACAACATAAATGTGTACTGTAAGCAGGCTGTGGGATTGTATGTGTTTGCATTTCACAGTGAATTAATGACGACTTCACTCAGCCGCAAGCTGCAAATACTTACACCTGAATTAGTTCATTTTCTGCCATGTGCTTAACTGCTTCGCTTCAAGAACAAAAAAAAAAAACTTAATATTGGGAGAGACCTTTGACTTCTTATGAACTCAGCTGGGGTAATTAAATGAGAAGTTACTGCTTAACGCAGAAAAACAAACCGGGCTCGTCACTTGTTTGCAATGGAACTAATCGATGAAGGGGTAAATATTTACTTTGTATTAGGATTAACACGTTTTGGATGGTCTCAGACTGCCTTTTTGTGAGTTGTGCTTTGGAGATATGAGTTTATAGTTTCAGCAGAGTTATGGAGGAAAAAAATCCAAAGAGTTTCACAAATGAGGTTTTTAGTCATTAGATTCTAAAAAAAATGCTTCAATTTAACATGAAGTGTTCAAAACTTACAACAAATTTCACTGTATTATAATTTATTGACAGTAAAGACATATTAGAAAAAAGCACTTTTTTAATTTTATTGATTAACTGATTTTCATCTGCATGACCAGCTTGATTAAAGGAGACATATGATGCTTTTAAATCCTTCTTTTTCTGCAATGCTTTGGTCTGAATTCCTTCTTATTGTAACTCCACAAGCCCTGCCCACATTCTGAGGCATGTCTCATATCAACTCGTTTTGACTGGGTTTGTTTTGCAGAAACAGGATCTGGACACTCCAAAGATTTTGGAGTTAAATGTCCATCTATAACGACTAAAAGCTTCACCAACCAGACAATGGTCCCAAACACAACAAAATGGCCGAACAAAAAGAGAACCAATGTCTTGTAATGGTCCAAAATCCAGACCTCAGCCTGATTGAAGTGTTCTGATTGGATCTTAAATGAGACGCACAGAAACGACTACAACCCCTGGCAAAACGTATGGAATCACCAGTCATGGATGAGCACCCATTCAGACATTTCATTCTGTAAAACAAACTCAGATCAAAAACATGATACAATAATAAGGTCATTCCAAAATGCAACTTGTTGGCTTTCAGTAACACTCAAAGAAATGAAGAGAAAACATTGTGGAATTCAGTGAATGTTACTTTTATTGGCCAAGGACAGGGAAAAAATATGGAATCACTCAATTCTGAGGAAAAAAGTATGGAATCATGAAAAACAGATAAACAAAAGACCAATCAAAATACATCACTAGCCATTATAAAAGCCAAAGGTGGTGCAACTAAATACTAGTGATGTATTTTGAATGGTCTTTTGTTTATCTCGTTTTCACGATTCCATACGTTTTTCCTCAGAATTGAGTGATTCCATATTTTTTCCCTGTGCTTGGTCAATAAAAATAACCTTCACTGACTTCCACAGTGTTTTCTCTTCATTTCTTTGAGTGTTCCTGAAAGACAACAAGTTGCACTTTGGAATGACCTTATTATTGTATCGTGTTTTTGATCCGAGTTTGTTTTACAGAATGAAATGTCTGAATGAGTGCTCATCCAAGACTGGTGATTCCGTACTTTTTGCCAGGGGTTGTAGGTTTTCACTTTCCAGCTGAATAAGGAACTAAGAGGAGGAGTGGAGCAACCAGCTGAAGGAGAAACTCAGGCTTCCATCGACAGCAGAAGTTGTCAGAGGGATGAAGATTTCTCTGTGTGATGGTGGTGCGGTGGAGTTGGGCCCATTTAAATCATGTTCTTTGGATCAACAAGGTGCTCTTGTGTCCATAATGATCCAAGACTACACACAAAGTCCTCCCTTCAAAGCCTCGAAGCTGTTTATTTCCCCCACACTTTTCTTAGATAACTTCATTGTTACCAAAGCTTTTTTCTTGAATACATCAGAGAAATTAAAAGTCGATATATAAATAATAATACTTGTGTGTCGATCTGACCTATAACCCACCCTTTCCACACAAAGCATCGCTGCGGGCTAGAACACAGGAGTGATTTTTTAAAATGTTATTGCTCACTACTGATGGCAAAAGAATTCGTGTATGGTTCGAGCTTAGTTTTTTCCATTTCAAAATAAAATCACTTTTTTTTTTAAAAAAAAACCTAAATGTAAAATCAAACTAATTGAAATTCACAGTGTTTGATTTTTGCTTCAGCTTTTTAATCCCTCCCTAAAATATGGTGGTTTTAATATGTAGTGGAAGTCACCACAGAACAAGAATTGTGGTTATTATTGCTGTTGCCTCTTGAACTCTATTCTGCATGACTTAGATTATTAAAATAGTTTTGCTCACAGTAAAATCATCAGCTCTCAATGAGATGTGATGACTCCCTCTAAATGTCCAGAAACGTCTAACTTGCATTATATGCCATTAAAATGATTTGATTGTTTGTCTTCTTTTGATTGACATCTCTTTTGACCAACTGGGTTTGTTTATAGCATCTTCAGAACCAGTGATGTGCAGCAACCTCCACATATGCCATAAGCAGGAAACATAATTGATTGACTGTAGAACCGGCCAGTCGGCTTTGATCTTTATTCTGACATCACAGCTGTGTGGCCAATCAAGTTACCTTTCAGTCCATGTGCAGCTTTTGGGGGTGGCGAGGTTATCTAAACACAGAAACCAACCTAGAAGAAAACTCTGGAAGGTTCGGGCGTGTTTTCCTCCTGTTTACATGATGCCAATTTTGGGTGAAACCGCAAGTTTTTTGAGGTTTCTGAATCCTGGTTTTAGAGTGAAGATTTTCGAGAGCCTCACTCAGCATATCAGCTGTTTGACTCAAAATATATCAATTTAAAGGAACAGTAAAACACTTTAATATATCCCATTTGGCAACCCTGCCTGGTACATTACTGCAATGTTTCCATGTAAGCAGGTGATTTTTCTGTGTATTCCTATTAGCATTTCCAGGGAGCGGTCTTCTGTAAACAGGGCGATGAGGACAGCAAAAAACATGGATTTAAGGAGTTATTTTTTCATATTAGTTTGGTTAGCATGCTGTAAAAGAGCAAATATAATTGTTACAAAGTTTTTTTGAGTGCTTCTGGAAAAGGAAGATTTGTTTTTGTGGTAAGGAATAGTCTAGAAGAGCAGACAGAAGCTGCACCTTGGAGGCCATTTTGGATTCCTCTTTGATCAGAAAAGAAGTAAAATTTTAGATAAAGTGAGTGTAAACATTTATATTCTGCTGCTGCTGGTTTAGTAATGAGCTTCTCAATTTACTCCAAGGGACTCAGGAGAACTGTATTTAATTTGTGTATGCCTCCTTTCTTTAGGGAATTTCAGCTGCAGGCAGAGCCGGCTCTTGGCATAGGCGAACTAGGCGGTCGCCTAGAGCGCCATCTGCTGGAGGGGGCACCGAACTGCAGAAGAAAAAAATATTTGCAATCCCTCGTTGTAACTCTGCTCAGCGCCCCTTTCAATTAGCTTTGTCTTGAAAAGCTATGATGAAGTTTTACAGGAAAAATACACTACTCTACCCATAAAACATTTTCTCTCCCCCAATGCAGCAAACACCCCCGCCCTCTCTCTCATCTGATTGACGTTGCACTGACTCGTCCTGCTCCGACACTCAACTCAACTCAACTCGCCTAGGGCACCAAAACGGCTAGAGCCAGCACTGGCTGCAGGTTAACTGAATTATAACGTAGCATTTCTTCATTTTGAAAATTTGGTTGTTGGTATTTTTTTTCTCATCTTATTGGACAGGTTTTAATGAATCTTTCAGGAAGTAATCACTGGATGAATGTTTAGAACTGATTATTGTTTAGAGTTGATCTGATTCAAGATGGCCGCCACAGCATGGCGATCTTCTCACACAACAACTACAACTTCACACGTTTGGAGCTAAAATTTGATGTTGTAGTAGCTGAGTGTAATTTACAACATATACTTTAAGTGCTACTAAATCATACAATATATCAAAATACTGCACGAGATTGCACATATTGTTCTGATTGATAATAACACTTTCACAACAAATGATAATCTCAGGGTAAAACCTGTGGCCAGAGTTGGATTTATAAAAGAATGCCAGGCCTTTAAACTGATTATTATCTCACACAATCTGTTTTAGGATCTCAAGGAAAAATAATGAAGACAATCATCTTCATTTCCCCCAAAACATCTGCTTGTCATCTGCGCCTGTACTTTGCTTTTTCAACATGACAAAAGACTTAAAATGTGCTTCCTGTCAGGGTGTAACCGATCGTAAAAAAAAAAAAAAAAAATCTGGTGAAAAATAGTTGACGGCAGATCAGGAGAAGAATTAAAACAAGGCGCTTGATTTTCCTCCCAATTTTCCTCTGTATTGACTCTCTCTTCCTCGTATTCTCAGTAGATGTTTTCTTGTTTACTGAGAGTAAAATGAGCGCACTTTTTTTTTTGAGGGACTTCATTACTTAGTGTGTTCGTTTCGTTCACTCGCCTCGGGCTATTTTTTTTTTCTTTTTGCAAAAGTCACTGAGCAGTGGCTTTGCTTTTTCCTCTCTGCTGCCGTGCAATTGCTCGTGTGTTTGTAGAACAAGCGGTGGGAAAAAACTGACACACCTTTGCAGCAAAAGTGTACCTGCAGCTCTGATCATCAGCTAGCTTCTGAACAACATGGGAGGCTGATGAACCCGAAGCAGGAGCTGACATTTTCATGGCCTGCGGCAGAGCGGGAGGGATGGGCGTGCAGGTGTCTGTTCAGGTCTAATGGGCCATCCATCCAGACTTTTAAATGAGTGTCTTTTATCTGCCTCCAGTGACCTCTTTAATTCTCAATTTCTCCCTCTTCGTTTCCTCCGTTAATCCCTTTTTTTTGGTGACACACCCTCTCTCTTTCTTTCCTTCCTCTCCTCCTCGGTGCAAACTCTCCTCTTTTTAGCTGCTGGACACCTTTCTGCCCTCTCCCACTTTTAGCGTAATGGCTCATCACTCGTTGTTTTCCATCCGACAGGCTGTGAGGAGACAGCGTGACGACACGATGCACTTTCAGCTTCAAAATGATACCCAGAAAATAGAGTTTTCTGCCTATTTTCTCTTTGTGTGCCCTTTTTTTTTTTTTGGGCACCCATTTCTTTCCATTTGTCTTTCGCTGTCCTTCCACTCCCTTCGGCTCTCAGCTTGTCTCCTTCCTTGTCCTTCCCTCCTACTTTGTTTTCAGCTTTTACGATCAAGCCTTACTTCTCCCCATGCTCTGGTCTCAGTGTTCACACAGACAATGGCACAAACCCTTTTTTTACATTGCAGGCTTTATATA
>NW_013952466.1:940279-942666 GCF_001266775.1 Austrofundulus limnaeus
TTGGCAAAGTTTTAAACCAATTTCATGCAACCAGTTAGCGCAAAAGGGTCAGTTTCAGCTACTAAYACACCAGGCTTTAGCTCAATATCTGTAGCATTGAYTGAGTTTTAGCCATTTTTGTATTTTTGCTAAGTTTGCTCTGCTTAAGCCATATTTGGGTTGACTTAAAGTAGACATATGCCTTTAAATCCTTTTTTAAACATTTAAATCATTTAATTAGAGTCTAAATAAATTGGAACTGCAATGAATCTGAGCCAGAGGAGAATGAAAACCACCAAATTGTAGCTGCTGAGTCCAGAGCTTATTTGGAAGTTCTGCGGCAAATATTTGACGTAATAGTTACAAAATGTAACTGAAAACTGAATATGTTGAAAAATATAACCCAAAAAGAATATGAAGATATCTATGCAGCAACAACTCCTGGAAACTTCACAACAAAAGGCATTCAACGGCTAAAAATTTGGATTTTGCATGTGTCCCCTGTAAAAACAAAACCAGTTATAGATGCTCATCCATTGATTACTTTCTGACAGTTTCAATAAAATCTGTTCAGTGATTCATGACGTGTTTTGCCAATAGTTCTGACAAACAGACATGAGGAAAGAAAAACAGAATTAGCCTTCAGCATCTGGTGCTAAGTATAACTTTTACACTCATTTCAGTCATTGACTTTTCTTAGTCTTGAATTATAACCCATATTGTCTTCTACCATCTTCAAAGAAGAAATGGCTTTGATGAATAATATAGACCTCATGTGGTTTAACTCTCTTAGTCACAGTTTTATTTCTGTGCATCAGAATAATATCGTGTGCCATGCACGGAATATATTTTTTGCTTTAGTTGATATTGAAGTCAGCCAGTGCTGCGCCCGCGTCACTGCCTAAATGAAAAAGATGATTATCTCCTATGCAAATATCTATATATGTCTGAAGATTAAAGATTGTTTTAAGCAGAATAACTAAAACCATGTCATTTTTTTTCTTCCCGCTTCGTCCTGAACCCAGCAGTAAGAATTAACGAGCTGTCTTCTGAATTAATTCTTGACCTTTGGCTCTGAAGGGAGATAACATCTGCCCCTTGACAAGGAGGAAAGTCTAATTTTACAGCCGTTTTGTTCCAGATGACAATGTGAAGAGTGAAATACAGGGTGGGTTTAATGTGCGGGAGAACACAGGACTGGAATGGGAGCGACAAAGGGAGGAACGAGGACGATAAAATTGTCTATAATTTGCTCTGACCTGATTGCGACATCATTTTTTGAACTTTCTGGCTCTATGCTAAGGTCTGTTACCTGTCAGAAATGTTATGTTTTTATCGCTGGCTGCAGATGGCAAATTAGAAGCAATAATGTTTTTGCCCCTGTGTGCGCAYGGCTCTGTCAGTTTTACATATATTGAGCTGTAAATTGGTGTGGTAGTAGGTGGAGAGTCATCCTCAAAACATTAGATGATTATAGATTTTATATCATCATTTACACCAATGGTTCATGACCTAAGAGGCACCAGAGAGTAAAATAGTATATTTTTCTTTTACAAAATAAAAGTTGATAACTATTTACTTTATTCTTTTATAAAAGGATATACCCAGGTTTAATTCATCTTTGGTAGAGGCGGCGTATCCACTATGGGCTCTATGGGTTGTTAATATTTGTTCTGAAGGACTTTGTGTGAAACCAGAAGTGACTTTGACAAAAATAAAAGAAACRAACATCTCAACAAAACTGAGTTGTTTATTGCAACATTCAGCATTTTTCTGAGATTAATTTTTGTGTTGTAAACAGTGAAAATAACGAATTCTGGAGCAATTAGCATTATGCTAGCTATCATATTTGGCWTTTAGACTGTATATTAGCAGCTAATTAGCACAATGCTAACGCTTGTTCTTGCACAGTTTGGATTATTGTTGATGTTATCAACTCTAGTGTTTCTACTCATTATAACGTGTCGCACTCAAGGCCCGCGGGCCAAATCTGGCCCTCTTTAGCATTTTATCTGGCTCCACAGGTAATGMTTTAACTGTGAAATAGTTTTACAGTTTCTCGTTTTGTCTATATTTTTCTCCTGACAGTCAAATGTCAAACTAAGAAAATAAAGTTTGAAGTAATCTTTGGTTTTGGAGCAACACTTAACTTTAATTATCTTTTTCTGTATCATTTTCCTATTTTAAAGTCACAGAAATTGGATTTTTAAGGAGGGTTTTCTCTTTTTTTACTTGATTTGCTGGATTGTGATCAAATGTATCTCTAAAAGAAATATAGTGAGTAAGGCATAAGAAAAGAATGCAAAAGATAAGCTTACCTAATTCTTTATTTGTTAGATCAGTGGTTCCCAAAGTTGGGATCGGGACCCAAAGTGGGGTCCTGAAACATCAAAGTGGGGTCCTGAAAC
>NW_013952466.1:944009-945836 GCF_001266775.1 Austrofundulus limnaeus
GTGTGTGTGTGTGTGTGTGTGTGTGTGTGTGTGTGTGTGTGTGTGTGTGTGTGTGTTAGATAAAGGAGTGAAAAAGAAGGGGTGCAGACAGTCAAGGCACAAAGCAATAGGAAGCATTCGATTAAATAACTGGTCCTGCTCTCTCCCTGTGGGCTGTATATTAAAGACAATTCACACATTTTCAGTGCAACGTTACATTAAAAAAGCTGCTGACTGTAGTTGGACATTTAATKTTATTTATTTGAACTGTTTCACCTTGTGCCTGGAGTTTTGAGTTGACTCGTGTTATGTTTGAAAGTTTTAAAGCTCGTGAAATAGAAAATTATAAAAATAGTTTTTCCCCAAAACAAATGCATGTGGKTTTTATTTTATAAACCTTTACAMTGCTGCAGGTGTTGCATGCTATTATCTGATTTTAAAAAGTCAGAATATTCCTGCTGAAGTGCATCATAATAGCTACAACTAGCTGCACTTGCTTCTTTTTTCTTTTTGTTTTGTTTTTGCGTGCAAATGACCGTAGAATTGTATGTAAATATATGTAGTGCAAAATCAACAATTATGTAAAGATTTATAAAGCAGCATCCACCTGAACCAGATACAAATAGATTTTGGGCTTGTTTTAGCTCTAACTAGCCTTTAGCTCATCAATCCTGTTTGATTTTCTTCAAAATGAAGTTGTTCAAAGACAGGTAAGATATTGATTGTGTATATCCATTTCATAATGTTTTAAAAATTCTAACCTTTCCTTTTGTTTGATGAGATATTAGTTCAGAAACAAATCTGTCAAATGAGAAAAGAAGACTTTCAAAGTCCCTCAATAAAAAAGAGTCCATTTAAAATCTTTGATTGGAAAAAGTGAAAATTTCTGAGGCTTGATTTTTTTTGAGGAACTGCTGAGATTTTCCTACAACAAAAAGCATCATCTCTCTTTATTTTCATTTTGTTTGTGCTCTGTGCTCCTTCTGAGCCACGATTTGAAAGCTCAACAAACAGTTTTATTCTTTGTTTAGACGGAGCTTACAGCTGCAGTGGGTGATTGTTTGACTGGAAAGCTCTTGGTTACATTCTCAGTTTAACTTTTACTGAATGCATACAGAATTCACATATCATATATTTTTTTATTTTTCAAGAAAGCTAAAAAAATCCAATTTAATACATCTTGTTTTTACAATGGATTATGAAGCTTTCACCAAAACAAACAAAACCTTACAATTATTTTAACAATTTTAGTTTAAAAAAAGGTAAAATAATCCCCAAAGCAGTTTTTATAGCTGAACTGCTGAATAATCTTTCATTAAGGAATTGTCATGGATATTTCTCTGATTCATAAACCACCTAATTAATCTATTCAGCAACAATATAAGCAGCAGTTTTATAGATAGTGAAATGGCCGTTTTAGCAGCTCTAAGTGGAATTATAGGTTTCACTGAGTGATATTTTCCAGGTACAGCTGTCTGTACCCGCCAATTTAACAAAATACTTTCATTTTTTTTCCCATTTTGTATGTGGGTGTTTATGAACTGACACTAAAAATTGTGCTTTTTCTCCCTCCCTTTTGTGTAACTGAAACATAGCCTTCTGTCCCTCAATTATACACAAACATTAAGTGTGTCCAAGCAGCAGCTGCCGAGCAGATACATGATATTTGGAAATATTCCAACAGGATATTAGATCTGCATATTATTTTAAAAAAGAAAAAAAAGTGCTTGTCTATGGGGTGCCGTTTGTAAAGTTACGCAGTCAAAAATT
Source organism: Austrofundulus limnaeus (assembly GCF_001266775.1). Taxonomy (NCBI): domain Eukaryota; kingdom Metazoa; phylum Chordata; class Actinopteri; order Cyprinodontiformes; family Rivulidae; genus Austrofundulus; species Austrofundulus limnaeus. The sequence continues at coordinate 945,759 of NW_013952466.1, forward strand.
ACCACCAATATTTTTGTTTTATTTAGCCTTTTATAAGAAAAATGAACAGATTTATTTTTCAAAGTCAGTTTTTCACCA
>NW_013952466.1:946373-947672 GCF_001266775.1 Austrofundulus limnaeus
TGGTGAAAAACTGACTTTGAAAAATAAATCTGTTCATTTTTCTTATAAAAGGCTAAATAAAACAAAAATATTGGTGGTAATTTTTGACTGTGTAACTTTACAAACGGCACCTCATTCTTTTCACCTTTATATTTCCTCATGTTTTGATGATGTCACCAAGCAACCATAACATTTGACTTTAAAGAGCTCATCCAGTCTGGAGAGCAGCGGCGTGTTGCTGCGCAGCCCTGCCTGTGTTCATCTGTTTGCGTCGCCAAGTGTGTGTGGCTCTCGGTGCTCATGCATCTTATTTTCACAGTGGTTGGCGTTTTCTTTTCAGCAGCACTCGCAGCTCGAGAGCAGTGGAGTGCTTGGAAACCGCCAGCAGACAGAAGTCATTTAGGAATTCAGCAATTCAGGGCTTGTGGAAGTGTACTCACAGTTTGGCACAATTAGTACTCTCCCCCCCACCACCCACACTAAAAAAAGGGGTCCCTGCTTGACAAATTAGCACACAAAATGTCAGCTGGTTGTTTCGCACAGCCACAATGAGCCTTCGCAAATTAGCGCATATTTTGAGGAGGGATCTGGCACGTTATTGTAAATCGAGAGAGCCCAGCAAATTAGCACATCTGTTGCCAGTGCCATGAATTAAACGCCGTCGTATGATTCGCTGCTTCCCCGCTCGGAGCCGGCCGGGGTCAGGGAGCGACAGCCGTGGCACACCATTCTAATTGAAGACCGTGCTCATTATCAGAGATTGATGGGATTGATTTCCGTGGCCGCGAACAAGCTAATTATTAAGCAGAGTGCAGCAGAACTCAGGTATCAGTGAGCACCGCAGGCGTGTGCTTTAAATTCTTGCATCCGTCACGATTTCCCTGGACTCAGTTGTTTCTTATCCGACAGATTTGTTTAGTCTCAATCTTTGCCGCGTACGTGTGTGTGTGTGTGTGTGTGTCTGTATGTGTGCTTTTGCACTTGCACGATGGAGTGTGTGACTCAGCCTGAGGCTTAGAGTCCAGCAGTGGCAGGTGACAGTCCACTCCAGTGTCAAGAGGCTTTAGGTTGACAGGATTAATTCTGTTCTGGAGAAAAATAAAATGTGAACAAGGTGTGGTCTGATCGTGTCATGTTGGGTTTGTAGAAAGTATCATGAGCAGACAGACTGATTGACAGGTACTGACAGATACTAATTCAGCATCACTTCTATTCATTTCCTTTAGATTCCACATTTGTAAAGAGGACTTCTTTCCTAATGCAACATTTAATTAAAATTAAAGGCCAAATAAACTATTTTTTTTAAAACTCCTTTTCATT
>NW_013952466.1:949865-951628 GCF_001266775.1 Austrofundulus limnaeus
AAGCCGCACTAATCATCAGTATACTTAAAGAGTGCTATTTTTGAACAACTAATTTAATACTAAAAACACTTTAGTTGTATTTAAGTTGTACAAAAGCACAGTTTTAAGTGTATTAAGTATACTTTAAATACTAAAATGGAACAACTTCAAATATACTTAGTACACTTTAAGTGTATAGCTTTGTATGTACTAATAATGCTTAGTAAAAATTTAGTGCACTATGTTTGTAAATGAATTGTATTTAAATTGTATTTTTAATGTATTTCATATTCATGAGCAGTATACTTTTAATATAGTAGTATCATAATTATAGTATACTTTTGGTGTATTATAATTAGTAAGGAAGTACAATTTAAAGCTACTGATCAATATAATTTTTTGATTTCGAACATTATATGTTTTACTTCATATTAAGGTACTGCTAAAGTATTAGGCTACCAGTTTACTGAAGGCTGAATTAAATAATGGACTCCCAGGTGAAAAAATATTATACTAAGTATATTAAATCTAAGTATTTTTTAGTATACTAGAAGCCGTGATAATCATCATTATACTTAAAGAGTGCTATTTTAGAACAATTAGTTTAATACTAAATATACTTTAGTTGTATTTAAGTTGTACAAAAGCACAATTTTAAGTGTATTAAATACTAAAATGGACCAACTTAAAATATACTTAGTACACTTTAATTGTATAGCTTTGTGTGAAGCGATCACATTAGATTTGACAGTCTCGCGGGGGATTCTGCATCATTTTATGTTCAAAGTTGGACCAGAAGAGCCCAGAAAGAAGCTGKTTTAAAGCTTCCCTCTCAGCATGAGATAAAATCTGTTTTTAACAGGGAAACATTTGGGTGGTCTGCTTATTGAAACCAGTTTTGTTTCAGCTTTATCTCTTTTACTCCTTTTTATTTAAAATCGTTCCATCAAATAAAAGTTTCTTACTAGTGAAATAACAAACTGATTGTTCTCCCTGTAAATCATATCGGACTGAGCCATCTGCTGAGCAGCAGTAACTAGTAATGGATGATTTATTACTTATCACAGAGCTGCTCTGTGTTTATCTTTTGTACTCTCCTCGCCTCTTTTACTTGCTGCGTGCGTCAACATTTTATAAACTGTGTAATAAGCTGCAAAATGSACAAAAATAGCACCTGAAGGATAAATTATAAATGATTGCAAGTAAATGTGTGGTTCTCGTGCCAATAAAGCACAAACCCAGAAACACAGCGATTCTTTTCTTTTCCACATATCACACATCTAATCCCTTTTACTTATTGAAATAATAAAACTTAATTAATTCACTTATTTCACAATAGGTTTAATGTTTATTGTGTTGATTTTTTTTCTTTTTTTTCTGCATTCATGTTGACTAAGAGGGAGAAAAATGTCAACTCGTAAACCAACAACTGACTGGCATGTGATTGATGCCGGAACGGCCCGGTTTGTCAGAACCGTGCAGCGTTATTATGGATGTCTTATTAGATGGGCTAATACTGCAGGTGAGTGTCCTGCGTGGCTCTGCRCACATACCTGGGGTTCTTTTTGTGTGTGTGGGTGGGGGGGGTAGGCCCCCTCTGCGCAGCACCAAACAGGTGACTCCACTGCTCCACCGAGGGGAGCGTCAGATTCATGGGGTGCCGTTTGTAAAGTTACACAGTCAAAATTACCACCAATATTTTTGTTTTATTTAGCCTTTTATAAGAAAAAAAGAACAGATTTATTTTTCAAAGTCAGTTTTTCACCAAATGATTCATTCATTTA
>NW_013952466.1:951991-954701 GCF_001266775.1 Austrofundulus limnaeus
ACTAAATATTTAATTTGTAAGTTAAATATTTAGTTTATAAACTATGACATTTATAAATGTATGAACCATATGGTGAAAAACTGACTTTGAAAAATAAATCTGTTCTTTTTTTCTTATAAAAGGCTAAATAAAACAAAAATATTGGCGGTAATTTTGGACTGTGTAACTTCACAAGCGGCACCCCACACTACAGATTAATGAGCAGGGGTGGCGACTCTCCACAGGCCTTCATGCATCACGTCCCGTTCACCGCCAAACGTGTCGGGGAGCGCTCCCGCCGGGAGTTTCACTGATATTTATGGAGCGTTTCCATCATTGGAGCTCTGATCCTCACAGGCTGAAGGATGGGAGTGGGAAGGAGACGGAAACAGGCCAGGAGGTGCRGTRGGTGGGTGGGGGCGGGGCGGGGCTAAAAGCCAAACTGAGAAAACTTTGACTGCAGCTACCTGGGCCCACTCACCTTAGGTTTCTCGCCGGTTGCCATGGCAGCCATCCAACATCCCACCGCCATCCTGCAGCTGCACTCTCCCGGCCATTAGTCACACAGACAAGTCGTTCATATTGTCACAACACCCCCTCCCTCCTCCTCCTCTTCCTCCGACAAGCCGCTCAGATTCCAAAACCGCCAATGCCTCGTCGCCATAGCGTAGATGAGTCGCCATGGCAACAAATCACAACACGCACGTCTTTGTGTGGCGCAACCTTGAGTGGAGCGAAACCTGCCTGCATTTCCATTCACTGCTTTTGTAAACAGCACTTTTCTCTTCTTCTTTAAGGAGGTGTTCTCTGTGAACAGGCTCACAGTGCAGCAGRGCCACAAAAATATAACCTTGGATTTAATAACTTATCAAATCAGTATTTAAACAGATTTTTTTTTATTTTTTACTGAATATGGATTTAAAGGTTTGTGTGGTGTTATTGTTTGTGAAGCACATGAGATGAAGGATTTCTATTTACCAAAAGTAAGGTTTGATTAACTTATTTTCTGTCAGTAACCAAGTAACGTTAATGTGAGATGTTTGAAAGAAATGCTTCAAAACCCATTAAAGGTTTGTCGTTTCCTGAAGCAGAGCATGTTACCTGCCTTCAGTGTCGTAGACATTTTGGTTATAATCTTAATTACAACATTATACTGTATATGATGTATGTTATCGCCACGCCTAATTTTATTTATTTTATTTATTTATTTAGAAAATTTTTCATTTCATTTAAAAACAAAACAAATGCTGTACATACAACAAATAATACAACACAAATAAAACTCGGAGAGTGCAAACCTCCGACAAGTCCAATTCCCCCATCCTGTAAGAGTTAATGCGCAAAAGCAGAGATGGAAACACATTTGCCGAATAAGTTCTGACGTAGCGAACTTTTAAGCAGGCAGTATGCACGGGATTTCTTCTCAGTGGAGTCCAATGTGAAAAAAAAAGTCAGACTCGTCACCCGACGTTATTGTTGAAAGCTTTCACATCGGTGCTACGTGATTCAAAAAAAGCAGAGTTTTCCTCGCACGTCTAATCACACAGACACACACGCGTCTTCCTATCTTTGTGAGGACCACGCACAGCGGTCACAACCACGCTCTGCGCATTCTTTTTTCTCCAAAGTTTGGCGAGAGGTGGATAGAGGGGCGYACAAAGAGCTCTCGACTTGATCTGGGCTCATTTWAATAATAATAAAAATGAACAAACAACCTCTGAGTCTGAAGTCCACCACGTCACTCCTCTTCYTCAATCTTCATCGATCTGTGTACAAGCCTACCGACAATGTGGTGTGTTTGAGGAAATGCGAAAACTAGGTTTCATGGTGCAGTCACGCACTTCCTGGTCACAAAACGTTCTCTAAATGCGCATATTATGGCAAGAATTATTCATCATTACATCTGGTTTTAACATTACTTTTAGAAAGTTTGAAGTCCAAACACTGAAAACTGTCMGTTTTTTACARAAGCCCTGTGAAAGCGTCACAGCTTTGCCGATCTGAGAGGATTAAAAGAAAAAAAATTCTTTTTCCGCATCGTGATCCGGAACATCACCAAAATGTAATGGTGTGTTACTTGTGTGAGTACCTMCATGTGGTAAAAATGTCATGACAATCCGTCCACAAGTTTTTGAGTAATGTCGTCCACAGACAGACCGACACACGCGACCGCAAACATTTCCTCTCGCCTTTGGCGGAGGTAATGAAAGGTGGCAGAAAGAAGAAAAATATTCTTATTGATATCTGCCCCTTTTTCAAAAATAAATAAATTGAAACAATAATAGTCTTCAAAAAACAAAACATAAAAACTTTAACTCATTCTCGAACAATGGTTCTTATGAATGCACATAATACAAATTCATATTTCTTAAACACTAACATTCATCATTCATTTAAATAAATGTACTGAGCATTTTTATAATCACTTTCCAGATTATTCCATAATCTTATTCCTTGGACTGAAATGCATCGATCCTTCAAATTTGTCCGAATTTTTGGCTTTACAAACATCTCTATACACTTAAGGTTATAATTACTTACACTCTTAACAAAATTAAATTGAATATTTAGAGGTAATAATTTGTATGAGCTTTTTACATAACCTGCAAATATTATGATCCACCAACTCATAAAATTTCAATAATTTCTACTGACAAAATAATATACTTGCCTGGTTAAATAATGGTAAGTAAATAAATAAATAAAAATATTTGATGGGTGACTGTAATGT
>NW_013952466.1:955114-960502 GCF_001266775.1 Austrofundulus limnaeus
GTGTTTATCAAATAAAGTCTAATGTTACAACTAATCGGGGATCCCTTTAACCATCTCCCTGTAACTGATACTGGCAGTCTGCCTTCGCCCAGTGGAATATATTTTTTAACTTTTTGTTTAAAAATTATAAAAACTAAACAGCATACAGTATTTTTACAGTCTTTATTTTACAGTTAAATTATGTGTTTATCAAATAAAGTCTAATGTTACAACTAATCGGGGATCCCTTTAACCATCTCCCTGTAACTGATACTGGCAGTCTGCCTTCGCCCAGTGGGAAACAAATTGCACGCAGACGCGAACCATAGGATATGTTGCATGCACATACTGTGAGCTGTTTCGCTAAATGTGCAACGTACAAGCTGTGATCTGCAACACTTTTTTTTATTTTCCTCGTGGTAAGTTCTTCCACACAATGCACGAACCAAAACAAACTCTTGTTTCTGTGGCCCGGCGGTTGGGCTCAAATTAGGGACAATGGCAGAAAGGAATGGGGGTGGGGGAAACGCGAAAGGAAGCAGGTTTTGCTGGTGGATGCTGAGAGGAAGAAAACCGACTCGGAGCTGCATTAATAAGCTCTGCTGGGAGCGGAGAGGGACACGGTGCAGGCAGGAAGAACCTGCGAGGTGGCAGCTTTACGCTCTGCTGTTTATCATGTGTTTACATACGTTTTCTTACCATCCTGGTCTTAAATATCCCTAGAACAAGCTTTAAAAAATGACCCACTTCCTGTTTGAGGGATTCTCTTCAGGGGTAACACTTGGCTCTGTGTTGTTACAGAACACAATTGCCTGGAATTTGGCAACTGAAGACGCATGAATCCCAGGACGCTTCATTTATACAACGTTTCAACCAAACGAGGGCCCTCAGTGTGGGTGTTGAGCCAAATTAGGTGCTCCCCAGTCGGCGTGATATTGAATAGATGATGCACACTGCAGTTATGAATCACTGCACAAATAAACTTTACACAAAATAAAATTAAACTCCTGGGAAATCCTTTTATCTGCTTAAACTGGTTTTGGTTTCTATCCTTCAGCTTAAACACTTTGCAAAATATTCATAAGGTCGTTTTTATTATTGAGCAAAAAGACTTCTTTATTCTGTTTTCGACAGTGGTTAATATATAATTTATTAGCGTGACTGGATAGATGAAAGTGATAGTTCAGATCTTTTGAAGTTGGGTACTGTGGAGAGGTTATACACAATGAATATTTTACTTGTTGTAGACAGCTTTTTGAAAGCTCCAGTTTGAAGAAAACAGTTTTGTTCTGGCTGGATTGACGAGCTAATAGCCAGAATAAGAGGGTTTGTCTCTAATCAGCAAAACGTCATAATGGTTGACAGAAATGTCATTTTATAAACCATGACACTGTTGTCAGTTTTACATTACAGTTGTTTACATAGAGTTTTATTTGTGATTGTAGTCTTTTCAGTGCAGTCTGGGTCAATTCTTGCATCAGATTCCGGCCAGAATGTCAGCAAAACTGACATTAATGAAAATATAATTTTCACCAGCCTCTAAAGATGTAGGTGTAGCAGTAATGTTTATCTGTGTTTGTGTCTGTCTGTACTGCAAGATAGCTCATAAATCATTGAGCAGATTTTTAAGGAAACTTTCAGAAAATACTCCCTCGTTGCACATTTACACCTGATTTTGGATTTAAATCCACTCAAGATGGCTGCAGCAGGTAAAGCTGGGTTCACACGGCAAGATAGTAGTGCCAAATTTTGGCCCGATTGTTTTACTTTTCAACAATCTTAAGGACCTCTCGATTATCACAATGGCTCCAAAGATAATTTTAGGATACATTCCTGCTGTGTGTTGTGTTAAAGGGATCCCTGATTAGTTGTAATATTAGACTTTAATTGATAAACATGTATTTTAACTGTAAAATAAAGACTGTAAAAATACTGTAGGCTGTTAAGTTTGGTGAATATTTAAAAATATATTTTAACACAGATGGAGCCATTTTATTTACACACAAAGCATTCTGGGTAAATGATGACGTGGATAGGTCCTCGGTGTGAGGCTGCTAGCGAGCTATATCCACCTGAAAGTTAATCTTGGACAATATCTGATGATCTACTCTTTTAAATGAAACCAGAGAGCGTTGACAGAGAGGAGAAGGTAGAAATGACTCAGCCTGGAACTGAAAATATGGATGGAGGACAACAGAGCTGCTTCATGGAAGAACAACCTCAGCTTAGCCTGTTAGCCTTTGCACTAGCGCTGATGCTATACTGCCTTATATGTATTAGCTCAGCGCTGCTAAAACTGACAGGCTAAGCTGAGGTTCTTCTTCCATGAAGCAGCTCTGTTGTCCTCCATCCATATTTTCAGTTCCAGGCTGAGTCATTTCTACCTTCTCCTCTCTGTCAACGCTCTCTGGTTTCATTTAAAAGAGTCGATCATCAGATATCGTCCAAGATTAACCTTCAAGGTGGATATAGCTCGCTAGCAGCCTCTCACCGAGGACCTATCCTCGTCATCATTTACCCAGAATGCTTTGCGTGTAAATAAAATGGCCCCGTCCGTGTAATATATTTTTTAACTTTTAGTTTAAAAATTATAAAAACTAAACAGCCTACAGTATTTTTACAGTCTTTGTTTTACAGTTAAAATAAATATTTATTAAATAAAGTCTAATGTTACAACTAATCGGGGATCCCTATAATAGTGATCTAGTTGTCTCAGAAGAACATTGGGACTGCTCCGATCTCAAATCGAGGATGTTCAAAGTGTTGGCTTGTCTTGGCCCGATAATGTAACATGTAGCCTTTCAGAAAGTGAGATAATGAAAACACGGAGAGGAATCCAAAATACACAGGACACCAGAAAGTCCAGTCTGAGACGTCTTTTTGTTTGGTCTCTGTTAAAAATAGTCCACTAACTATGCATACAATGATACRTTTTCAATATATTGTGCACCCCTACCGCTTACAGATCAGTACACAATCTTGTTACATTAAAATGTATTTCCCAAGCTGAGATCATTCAAAGTGTCCAAATTCAAGGGCTGGGACCCGGCTTACCCGGTCTAGGTGGTCCTCAGTCGACCGCGAAGACCGGAAAAAAGTGTCTGTGAATTTGGACGGTCTAGCCTTACCCCGGCATGTGTCCTGTCGCCTAGTCTATACAAATTATAAAAGCATTAAAAAAACGTAGATTTTTATTTATAACTGCACTCCTTTCTCTCGCTTCATCCACTTATATGAGCAGGAAAAAAAAATCTCCGGTCAACCCGCAATGCCTTATGGGATACGGTGGGTCGAGAAGGACCCATCGTACCTGTCTTAAATCAAGGAAAGAGGAGGTTGCATTTGTCGGCCGCATCGGAGGAGTCTTCAAATTTGGACAGCCTCCGGTGCGTCGCAGTGACGTAAACAAGCCTTTGGAGGACCCAGCACCTGAATTTGAACACAGCCAAAAAGCCATCTTCAACACCCTTTCCACAGAGTCTCACGTCCAACAAACAGAACTGTCTCTTTAAGCTGACTGCATCGACAGTATTTGCAGGGAAAACAAGTGAGCAAATGCCAAAAATAACAGCTAGGCAGCAGACGCACAATAATCTAATTAGTTGGCACTGCAATCAACTCCCCAGCACTTTGACAAAACATTTTTTCTTTTCCTTTTTGTACGTCATTGCATAGAAGGTTTAAAAAAGGTGCTTCAGTGATGCATTTGATATATTATGGATGGAGCGAACAGAATGAGCTCCACACAGGTTCACAGGTTGGTTGCGTCCATTACAGCAGTGTGATCTCCCTTCCTCTGATCCCACTTGGCAGAGAAGAGAGGCTTTTAAAGACAGCAACTGTGGAGAGCAGACACTCGATGCCCTGTGCCGGGCATCACCAGCTGGGCTTGGCACACCATCAACATTATTAGCACCACTACCTCCTCGGTCTATAGAAGCCGTTTGTGGGTGGATTGAAAAAAAACATAAGAAGAAGAGGATTTTTTTCTAAAGATTCGTTATCCTTATTTGCTCCTTCTTGCCCTTTACTGCAGCGTCTAATCCATTCCATTTATCGTCACAATATATTAACTTAAAGTGAGAGGAAAAAGAAAATTAAGGATATAAAAAAACTGGTTAAAAGGACCAGACACTATCAAACAGATGCTCCTTGAGACATCCTCGGTAGTAACACAAGCAAGCACCTGCTGATGTTCTATGGGGCAATAAAAGCTTTTGCAATCAAAGGGGCTATGACTATCATTAGATCTGTATCGTACAATCAGCCCCTGGAGGTTAATGCGGCAGGCAGGAGGAGCTGTGGGTTATTTGCTCACCTTTGGGCTCAGAGATATTGGCTGCCTTTTGGATCTCGAGGCGTGCTATTATCTTGTGAGGGACGGGGAGAACTGCACACGTGGAAAACGAGGATGCAGTGCTGTCAGTACTTTTATATATATATATATCGTAAAAAAGTAACTAAACTGCACTTTGATTTAGGCTTAGCAAACAGGATATTTCTTTCTTTTGAATGCATCTTTATATATAATCGATGCTTCAAGCCTTCCTGCAAAATGTTCAGAGTTTGGCAGTAACCCTGATGTAATTAACGCTGCTTGTATTGTTTACACTATGAATTAAGTTGGGACTCCCTCCCTGCTGCCGACATCCTCCATCCTCTCTTTTCTGTTGTCTCCTGCTCTCTGAGAGCTCACCAGATGGCAGGAAAATTCAAAAGAATGTTTAAGACCTTCAGCGAGTCTCCTTTAGCATTTGTCATTCAGGCAAATCTGGATTGCTGTGTGTGAAGCTTCAGATGCTTTATTGACTCCATATTTATTCGGAGTGCATCCTCGTGTCTGTTGACGAGAGGCTTGATTGTTGTGGAACTTGGAAAATGTCCAAACCCAGCAGGAAACATTAAAGTTACTCATTGCAAAGTATGAACTCAAACAGAAAAAGTTACTTTGAATTATATCTAATGGGGCAGTTTGAAATGTTTATTGTAATATCTAAATAAAGTTGAGTAGGTTCTCTGGACTAGGGTTGTGTATAGGCAAGAATCACCACACAAGTCATGATATGATGATACCGTGATATATTGCATTACTGTAAGCAAGGCGATATATCGCCATTTATTTCCTGTAAAATATTTTCAATTAAAGGCACAGTGTGTAGGATTTTGTCAATTCTTTTTGCCGAAATTGAGATAATCACTAATGACAATAATAAAAAACATGTCTAATCATTGYAGACAAAGACCTTGTTTTATAATTTTTACCTTATAAAAAACTGTTTATATCTCCATGGTCGTAGGTCGCCACTACAGGCAGCCGCCATTTTGTCTACGAAGGCTCATGAAGGACAAACTGCGGTGGCGGCGTCAAAAACGGTTTTAGTTGTAATACTATAAATGTAATATTTGTTG
>NW_013952466.1:960512-965512 GCF_001266775.1 Austrofundulus limnaeus
ATACTTATACCACTTATACTTATACCACTTGAAACATCACTAGCCCTGAAGCTGCTGGTAGACATCGCGGTTGGAATTATCAAAGGTTTTTGACACCTGAGAGACACCGTAGCAACTCCTTTGCTTTGGAAGCGGGGGGTGGGGGTGGGGGGAGGACCAGGGAGGATGATTCAACCACTCAACCACTAGATGTCGCTGAAAACAACAAATCCCACACACTGTGCCTTTAAATCAAAAACCTCATATCTGCCTATTTCTCCAATTTTGGACGTAATCCTCGTTTCGATGTGATGAGTCACATATATGAAGAAGAAATTGCATATTTTGTTATTTTATTTATTCATTTACTTCCTGACCATCCTTTATGGCGTCGCAATGATTAACTAAATATGAGGCAGGACCGACTTGTTAAACAGCTACTTAAGTTAGGTTATTCCATGTGGCATTTATTAGGGTGGTCTCTGAGCTGGACAGTGCTGCCAGCAGCATGTTGTTGCCTGAGGGGGTCTGATGGTCACAGTTCTGAGCAATCACAGCCTCCTTTTGTCAGACTCAATAAAACAGTTAGGATCCGATTTGATGCATTTGCAATTGGAGATATTTTTAACCACGTCATCGGTTTGGCTCTAAACACTGTAGACTCTTATGTGGTTTATCTTCTTTGTTTTTTTACTGTCCTGATAGCCTGACTAAATTTGATTTGATGTATCGATAAAATCTCAAACAAGACAAAATGATTGCAGATAATTTTTATTAATATACATGTTTCTGTCTGTCAAACATGTTCATCCTATGCAAACAGAGGACCTGGTTTGTGCATATTTGAGCAGCTTCACACTGAGCTGTGCAAACTAACTGTTTCAAAGTTTGACAATATTTGCTCCTATTTTAAAGACTGAATTTACTGACAAGACAGTGCAACAAAAACTAAGGCATGAGGTAAAAGTGTCTGAAGAGGTTATTTTTCAAACAAAAGGACCATTTAGACAATGACAAATGTGCAGAGTAAGATTGAAATTCAGGTGTTCTCATCAATAATGTCTGTCAGTTTTTGATATTTGATGTTTCTGCTGCAGCACTCAATCAGTCTATATGGATATACATAAAAAAATAAAAATCTGCTCACTTTTTCTGAACTCCCACCGAGAACCTTTAAAAAAACCTGCAGAGCAATCTATTATCTTTTATTCAAGTGTCCTTAAAGCTGCAGCGAAGCAATGAACACATAAAACAGCCGTGATTGATTAATGAATTTCTTAAAAAGACCTTGTTGGAAGAACAAAGTCTTCCTTCCGTGTGACAAAATTTATATTTWAAAAAATGCATTTATGCTCGACTGCTGCTTCGGCGTGTGTAAATGTGAGGTGAGAGGGGGACTGCGGCACACAAAAAGTGAAAAAGTGTACCCGAAAGCTGCCATATGTCCAAAAACCGGAGAAAAAAAAACTCGCTCACAGTGAAATACTGTGGAAAGCAGCTGGGGGAGGCAGCGGGATGAAAGGAAGAGGAAGAGATGTGGGGATGATGGGAGGAGGCATCTCAGCAGAACATATTGAATCAGAATGAAAGAGAAGAAGATAGACAGAGAGGGAAAAGTCACAGGCGGAGARAAAGACACGGCAGTTCACTGAATCACAGTCACTCAAGGGCTTTTTTTCTTTCCACCAAAGTGATCTGACACCGCCCGTTCTCCCTTTTCCACTAGGAGGCCTGAAACTGCTATAATATGCCCCATAAATCACATATATCACATTTCAGTGTTTTTCAACCTTCGTCTTTTCATTGTCCTGCCAGGACTTTGTCAGCGCAGTGACTCAGTTCKCTCACCCAGGGTGCCTTTGTTGCACATCGGTGCCGAAAAACACAAGACTGTGCAACATTGTGTGTCTTAAAAGCAGGTAAAGTAAGATTATTTTCTCATACTCATAAATAATAAGAAWATTGTGCAATACAGTAAAAAAGATCATGTAWATGTTCATAATACTGCAGTGTAAAWAACTGTTRAACTRAWTATCAAGAYATTTGACAGAAGGAAGGAGAACAAGCAGCAGATCAGGTTACTGAGCTTTATTTACTCGCAGCAAGGTCTTCATGGAGACAAAGTACAATCTCATATAGTGTCAGCTGTATGAAATAACTCCACACCTGTCAAACTTTTTAAAGGGTTTTCTACAMAAAAGCCAAGTGTGGGAGGGTCTAACTACACCGTAAAAAATAACTTCTAAGATTTACTTGAGAAAATCCTGTAAACGATTTGCGTTTGGTAAGTAAATTTAAATGTAAAGGTAAATGTTACTTAATTTGCTCGATTATATCTTGTAATGTATACTTGATCAAATTAAGTCAAATTTACCTGATTTATTCACAAATCTTTAACTATATTCTTAATAACCTTTWCTAGATGAGTAAATATTACATGAATTTGTAGCATTTAAATTTACTTAAACATTAGTGCAAATTGTTTACAGGATTTCTTGTAAATCTTACAAGTTCTTTATAACAGTGCACATGCGTCAAGCACAATATTGTAGCATGACACCTCACAGCTACAGAGAGAGGTGTAGCTCATCATGTTGTAGTTCAAGACTTCACCACCAGRTGGCAGTTTTGAAGAACCTTTATTGGATTCTTCTTCATGAACAACACAGACAAAGTGAAACTCACAGGTCTTATTAATGACTAGGCCTACCACTCTCACTTATGGTTACTTCTGCTGAACGTTTTAACACAAGTTAACAAATAATGAACACACAAATTAGAGGAACACAACAGACTAATTGCTGAAAGAACAATGTTAACCAACTCCCTAAAATGATTTAACAACAACAAACATGAATCCTACCCACAATCCTCCACTGCAGTCACATGACAAACAGCCAAACACAGCAGAATGCTACAATATGCATTCCCTGTTCCCTGACAACTAAATATCACCTACATTATACCATCAAACTATTGCACACCAGCAAATGTATTCAAGCAAAAGAAACCAGACAACTTATGTTTTATTTCCACCATGTCTTGTCCTCTCCTTGAAAAATGAAGCAAGGGAATGAGGAGCAGCAGCCTTTGTGTGTGCATGCACCCTCAGTTTTAGTCCAGAAGAGAAGAAGTTACTTAATATATTCATGTTTATGTGCTGTCCAGAAAAAACACTTAAATATTACTGGTAAAATAATATTAGCATTTACTTTTTTTGTACAGTAATATTGATATATAATATAATGCGTATTGTTTATTTAGTAAATTCTATTAGTTTAGAAATTTTGATATTTTTTGTAAAATTTAAAAGAATAATAATATTAAATGTTACTACACCCAAAAATCCTTTTGTTCAGTGTGGCAGGGTCTAACTAGGATCTAAAGTTGAAACTCAGGGCAAGGATTGTTTGAGGACTTTTGTCTGCTAATCCCACCCCTCTAATAGCGGGTTATAAATGCAACACAACTCTGAAAACTAGATAAAAAGTCTAGGAAGTTGTCTCGTCACTCTGTCAACATCCCTGAGCAGAAATGATGTTTCGTCTACATACACTTCTGAAGGTCATGAAGAGATTAAAGCAACTACAAGYCATGCAAAAGTCTAATGAATGAACACAGATCAACAGCATTGCAGCCCTTATAACTAACTGAACCATCACAATTTCACTGACAACTGCAAAGTTAAATATGAAATTTTAGTTGCCCGAAGTAAACTTAAAATAGAAAAACATTACGTTGTATAACTTGCGTTCAGAAGCGATAAAAAACATGAGACTACTGCTACAAATAATCAAAAAAAAAGACATTGTCCTTTATATATTTGGCTGCTCTGCACAGGTAATGTCACAATACAGTAATTTGTAGAAAACAGCCCATCCAGGCCCCATTATGTTGTTATAGGTTGGCGCAGTGCAGTCGGTCTATAATGCATTTTATGGCTGAGGGGGTGGGGGGAGGGGGGGACGTAGCATCCCATCCAAAAATAGAAACAATTTAGTGTCCATGACCTCAAATATGGGTCTGTTTGTTTATGCAAAACAAACAACCTCACAGGAACGTCTTATGTAACAGCATGACCTCCAAGTAACGGTGGAAATGTCTCAGCAGCTGTCTGCCCTGATCCTTAAGTGAGTCATCATGTAGTGGACCTGGGTGTGACTGAATACATTTAAACACACAATTTAAATAAAGCCCATAATGACAAGAAAGAAGAGCAGTGAGTTAAGCAACACCGTTACCTAGGTAGCTTTAGTTTCCAGTGAATCCATAATTTCTGTTAAGTGTGATATAATTTGGGCTGCTGGTTTTATCCCCTATAGTCTCTGAAAATTAAACAACTGCCTTTTGTGACTAATTTACCTATTAGGCTTAATCCAAGCAATATTACATGAACAGAGCATTTAAGTTGGAAGTCATTAAGAAAATAAACATTTACTTATGGGGGGAAAAAAGACACCAGAAGCTATTAACTAAATAACAAGCCACAATTCCAATACACCAAAAGCTGATTTAAAAAGTAATTGATCAGCACAACTGCCTGAAGGAAACACTGCTCATTCCACCAACATTACGAGCGTTATGTAACAAGTTCATAAGTAAACAATACTTTAACACTTTTTTTTACCTGAGATTTGCAACGGGTTAAAAGAGCCGATCGTAGACGTCAAGCTTAACCTTTACAACTGTTTTTTAAAAGTCCACCATCCCACTGAAATGTCCTAACATGAGCAAAAACATCACTTTTCAGTGGGTGTTATGGTCAAATTYAATGTTTTATAGCAAGTACCTCATAAAGTACTGAGTTCTCTACCACTTATTGCAACAGACATAAAAAAGCAGTATATTTTTATATTTGACATGAGCAAGCAAACTGATGAAACCCTTAACTCTAACACTGGTTCAAGGCTGCAGTTCAAGATTTACTGGTTCCAGACATTCGCAGCTGAGGACAGCGCCACGTGCACTACAGTGCTGGCTCGTTTTCTGGTCCAGAACAACAAATCTGAGGAAATTTGAAT
>NW_013952466.1:970512-974222 GCF_001266775.1 Austrofundulus limnaeus
GTCAGGTGATTGGCTGGGCCATTCCAGCAGCTTTAGTTTCTTTCTCTGAAACCAACTGAGAGTTTCCTTGACTTTGTGTTTGGGCTCATTGTCTTGCTGAAATGTCCAGCCACGTTTCATCTTTATCAGCCTGGTAGATGGAAGCAGATTTTTATCAAGAATGTCTCTGTACATTTTTCCACTCATCCTTCCTTCAATTATTTGAAGTTTGCCAGTACCATATGCTGAAAAACAGCCCCACACCATGATGTTCCCACCTCCAAACTTCACTGTTGGTATGGTGTTTTTGGGCTGATGTGCAGTGCCATTTGACCTCCAAACATGATGTGTATTCTGGCATCCAAACAGTTCAATGTTGGTCTCATCTGACCAGACTATATTCTCCCAGTATTACACAGGCTTGTYTAAATGTTGTGCAGCAAACTTTAAAGGAGCTTCAACATGCTGTTTCTTCAGCAGTGGAGTCTTGCGTGGTGAGCGTGCATACAGGCCATGGTGGTTCAGTGCATTACTTATTGTTTTCTTTGAAACAAWCGTACCTGCTAATTCCAGGTCTTTCTGAAGCTCTCCACAAGTGGTCCTTGGCTCTTGGACAACTCTTCTGATAATTCTTTTCACTCCTCTGTCAGAAATCTTGTGAGGAGCACCTGGTCGTGGTCGGTTTATGGTGAAATAATGTTCTTTCCACTTCTGAATTATGGCCCCAACAGTGCTCACTGGAACMTTCAGAAGTTTAGACATTCTTCTGTAACCGATGCCATCATTATGCTTTGCAACAATAAGGTTGTGAAGGTCTTGAGAGAGCTCTTTACTTTTACCCATCATCAGATGGTTCTTGTGTGATACCTGGCCATCATTTGGGACTGAACCAGCTGATATTAACTTGCACTGACAAGGGGCAGGCTTGCTTTCTAATTACTGAGAGAGTTCAGCTGGTGTCTTGGCTTTCCATGCCTTTTTACACCTCCCTTTCTTCATGTGTTCAATACTTTTTCCCTGTGCCATTCCACATTATTACAAATAACTTCATTTCTGGACATTTATGGTTTGATTTCTTTGCATGTATGGATCACTTGTGATGCTACCGACATCTGGTGAAAATTTCATGTCATTAGCACCTCTAGTAATATATTTACTGAGAAAAATGGTGACGTGTTCAATACTTATTTTACCCGCTGTAAATTGAGTGAAATATTTCAGCTGTAGTTCAAAAAAAGAGACTTTGTGTGAATGCACAAAAAAAACATTTTCATCCATGTGTATCAGTAATAAATGAGCATGGAAATGTGTGTCAACCTCATAGCTTCCACGCATTTCTGCAGTTATGGGTTGTTGGTGATACTTGAAGGGGAAACTACCGTATTTATTCAAGTATAATACGTAAAATTAAATCAATAAAATCATCCATAAAGTTGAGGGGGTAGTACTATACTCGGATAAATATTTTTACTTATGTATTTTAACTGAAATATTGGCTTCATTACAGAAATGAGACCGCGTCGTAAAATCAGTTGAAACGAGATCACCTCTGACACTCCTCCGTGCTTCAGAGCGAGATAATAACAGATCCAGGCAGGCGACATGATGTGAAAAAAAGGGGAAAAAAGCAGTCCTGCAGCTTAGTAATGATAACGAACTAATGACATTAGCGTGTAACCGGGCCGCTCCTCAAACAACAACAAACACATGTTCATCTGTAATGGCTGCCGTCTACCGGTGTTCTGAAAAAGTTTGTATCCCTGAAAAAAATGTTGCCCCACCAGAGGGGGCGCTCACGAGTAGGAAGTAATCTGCTTTTCCCCCACAAGATGGCCCGAACCTCATGTGAAGTCTCTGACCTTTGTGGTGGCGCCTCCTGGTGGACTATGTGTAAAATGCCAGAATTCATGTGATGCTGCTACAGCTGATATATTTTTTTTTGTCAAAATACCTTTTAGTACATATGTTGTTAAAATAAAATGAACAGTCCAATGATCATTTTACTGATATGTATAAAGACTGCAAACGCTGAAAAATCTTGAAGTCTGTATGAAATTGGAGGTAGTTTGAGGATTAAATTTTTTATGCTTTTTAAGCTCAAAAAAGGGGGATCGTATTATACATGAGATCGTATTATACATGAATAAATATGGTAAATGTGTAAACAGTTGCTGTACACACCAGAGACATGATGAACAACTAATACTGTATACCTACATTAATGCAATTGTATGAGTGAATATTAAATTAAAAGTGTTGCAGAACATACAGTACATTTAGCAACAATAGTTTTAGTTTTATTACAGGCCACTGCAATTTACAGACCAAGAAGAGGATTAAGTCAACTGCTCATGAGTCACCTCAGGCTTCTGAGACCAGTCCTGTTAGAACTGTGCTCAGGCCGTCGTTGAAGCACGACGCAGCTAGGAACGCAATTTCCGGCCAGATCCAGTTTTTTCTAATGTAATGCGTTTTTATTGAATCAATGTTCCTATTCTATCCATCCATCATCTTTGCCTGCTTTTCTTTTCTTGGTCACTGGGGACACTGATGCCTGTCTAACAGTCACCATGCGAGAGGTAGTGTGCAGGTCCATCACAGGGTCACATGGAGACAAACACTTCACACACTTCAGGGGAATTTACTGTTTTCTGTTTGCTTTTTGTTAGGCTCAGGCGGTGTGATAGGATTTTGATATACCATGGTATTAAAAAATGGTGACAGTCTTAAAAAATTATGAAATTATGCGCCAAATTTCCATAAGGCTGATATGAACACTCCGAGCTCCTTGCTGCAGAGGAAATAACTGCAAACTTTATCTGGCTAAATACAGCAGCACAGATACCACCGTGGTAAGAGTCACATTATTTTCAAACTTAAAACCCTACTTGGACGTATTTTGTCCTGTTCAACATAATAAAAGGGCAAAGCCGTTCTGACTCCTGCTCTCGTCAGCAGCTTGATTGACAGCAAAACACCTCAGAACAGCTTTTTTTCCCCCACGCCTCTTTTTGGTTTCCATTAATTGCTAATTACTCAACATGCCACAGACACACACCCCAGTAATACCGCGGTATGAAAAAAAAGCAACCCCATCCAACCCGACCTAACATGCGTGTTTTTGCTCWGTGGGARGAAGCCAGAGAAAACCTACACATGCACAGAGGGAACATGCAAACTCCACCCAGAAATGTCTCAGGCTGGACTGTGATCCTTCTCCCTGAGAGGGGACAACTACACCACTTTGCTGCCAATTTAAAGTTTATGTGAAGCAAAAATGCAACTAAGCAATGTTGGATAGTGAGCAGCATGGCTTGGAACAAACTTTAATCTGGCACAGATGGCGGACTTCTTGGTGAGTAAATGTATTTTGTCTTAATCTTATGCATAGAGCTTGTGCAACCATAGATATCGTCATATCCTGACAGCATTATTAACAGGCTGTGATTCAACTGAGTTACTTTCTGTTTTCACTTTGGCCAGGGATGTAYGAAGGAAATGTTCTTGGATTCATGCGTAAATAGTTTAATCCATCTGGACCTTTAAATTTGGGGCGGCACAGTACGACGATTAGGGCCACACAACAAGATTTTTTAATTATTATTACGAGAAAAATTCATAATTTTGTGAGAATAAAGTCATAATATGATATTTAAGTCATAATATTACAAGACTAAAGTCAAAATATTACAAGAATAAAGTCAAAATACTACGAGAATAAAGTCAAAATA
>NW_013952466.1:975989-977766 GCF_001266775.1 Austrofundulus limnaeus
GGTAAAATAATATTAGCATTTACTTTTTTTTGTACAGTACCATTGATATATAATGCGTATTGTTTATTTTGTATATTCTAGTAGTTTAGAGATTTTGATATTTTTTTGTAAATTTTAAAAGATTAAATAAATGTTACTACACCCAAAATTTAGTTTTTTCAGTGTACAGTGTGTGAAATGAGCTCTCATTTCCCACCACTCATTGCAAAAGGGTGACGATGTTTTTGTCTACATGTGCTTGTGTGTTTGTCTTGAAATATCTCATGAACCATTGTTCATGAGATAAGAAGTAGTAGTAAGAAGTAAGAAGTAGTAGTAGTTTTATGTTTCATGGGTAACGCCACGCGCTACCCATGAAACTGTTTGAAAGGAACTTTCAGAAAGTAAATCACTGGATGTTCGTCTACAACTGATTAACTTTCGAAGTCGACCCAATTCCAGATTGCCGGCACAGCTAATCGAACTCAGCTAGCACAAAAATGAGTGTAACTGAGTCAATTTTACAGATATTGAGCTAAAATTTGATGTGCTTGTAGCTGAGATTCATTTACAACTCGTAATCTGAGCATAACACTTTGTAATATCTCATGAGACTGTGCATAATGTGCTCTTCAAGGTTTGATCAAAACAGCTACAATTTCTCAACATTAGATGATTTTAGTCTAAATCTCAATGCATTTCTTCAAGGAACCAATAGTTTTATATTCCTCAGTGCAATCAATGGTTTACAAGCTTTTCTGTCGGCACATCATTATTATTCTTCTCCAGCACAATTTTAATGTTTTTCAAAGCAAACATTTCTTCATCGTCGTCTCTTGTTGTGATCATCGTTATCAAACGCACACCTCAAACAACCTTGACACTCTCAAAAATCTTTGTGAAAATGGATTCGCAAAATAAAAAAACCCACCTGCCTTATCTGCAGTAACTACAATTATTTTGTTTCATTCTCTTTCTCCCCACATTTTCTCTGTGCTTATCTCCTCCTGCGTTTATATCAAAGCCTCTGTGTGTCTCCTTAACTCCAGTCTGGGTCAGCCATTTGCTTTGTTCTACAAAGCTCTTTCATTCTGTGGATGGTATCATTGCAGGTAATTTTCAGAATGAGCCATTGTTGTAGCCGGTGCTTCCTTCTCCCACCTCCCCACCCCACCCTTCCTGCGTCTGCCGTGCCTCTCTATGCCCGTCTGTTCCTCCACRGGCTTTGATGTTAAACTTCAAGCCCAATGAACCACATGCATAATGAACTCTTACCTGTCAAAGCTGCTTCTGTTCTCGCTGCTTTATTGTTTCTTATGTTGTAGAGGCAGAGGCGGTGGAGGGAGAGGCGCGTGGAATTATTAATTGAAAAGGATTTAATTTAAAGTTTAAAGGCACTATTTGCAAAGTCATGAAGACCAGTCGGAAAAATTTTATGTGACAGCGTTAGCGACTGCTGCTAATGATGCTAATGCTGCTGAAAATGACATTTAAAATAATGTACCTGTGGTCCAGCAGTTTAAAGTGCAGCTCGGATACTGGTCGCAACTGCAACCAGCCAGGGGTTCCAGCAGGGAGGGGCCAGAGGGGGCCATAGCCCCCCTGAGAATGAGCTGGCCACCCTAGTTTTATCCTCTTAAGTACCCAGGTTTTTCCTTTTTCAATTCCCCTACCTATTTCGGAATAGAACCTCATAAATATAAAAACAAACACTGATTTTTTAACAATTAGTTAAAAACATTAATTTATATTTTATTTAAAATAAAACATTTAATTAAAATGTAGCACCTCTGAATAA
>NW_013952466.1:978387-994757 GCF_001266775.1 Austrofundulus limnaeus
GTTTACAGCACACGCAATTTCCGGTTAGCTTCTTAGCTTAGCCTCCAGCGACATACACACTTCAGCAGAGGCCACGCCTCCAGCAAGAATCACTTCTCTATAGCAGCGAGTCCAGACCCTCTGTATGACGCAAAGTGAAGGACAAGGGTCTGGTTTTTACCAGGCTACTAGTCTACACACATGGGAACCGATGTGAGAAGATTTCTAGTGGTATATATGATGTAACCTTCGCAGTTTTTAAAATCATGATCTTGTTGGAAAAAAAACAGTTGGGGAAGCAAATTTGGAGATCTACTATGACTTTTGTAACAACTGGAGTTTTTTGTTTAATACTTGTGTTCAATTAACTGGTAGCCTGGCCCTTGCCTTCTCACAGCTCCGCTCAGTTCTAGTTTCCCTTCTCTGCTCCGTCTGGGATTTCTCCCATAGACGAGGATTTCTCCGTTAGATTTTCAACCGGGCCAATCAGCGAACAGGAGGAGGAGTTGGGAACAACGACGAGGAGATTTGCGCTGTTTTAGTCTGCCCGTAGTTTAGCAATGGCAGCGGAAGTGATGTGAATGAAGCCAGTTCGTGTTGACAAGGCTTCTTAAAGAAATTAAAGTTGTCTCACAAAGCCTGCAGCATCATTTAGCCATCTCTTTCAGTTCGGTACCTCTCTCCTCCCAGGAGGGGATGGTTGTTTACAGCGCACATAATTTCCYGTTAGCTTCTTAGCCTAGCTTCCTTCACGGTCGAGCTGGTGCTTTACATACATCACAGCCAAATGTTAGCAATTGGGTAAATATTTTCCARTCATTYAAACTTGAACAGAGGCCACGCCTCCAGCAAGAAATMMTTTCTCAGGTTCCAGACTCTCTGAACGAACCGAAGCGTAGAACAAGGGCTGGTTTTTTTACCAGGCTAATTAACTGGAGGATTATAGCATTTTTGTGATGAAAACAGGAAGTAAGCTAGTGCTTTTTTAGTTTTTAAAACATGCTAATGTTGTTGATTGCAAATGATTTGTTGTGAACAGTTTAATTTTTCAGTTCCACTAAAATTTAAGAAAAAAATAGTTTGTAAAATTGTAATAGTTTGAGAGATTTGTTCTGTAATACGAAAATTAGAATCAGCCCATAAAGCTGCAATCGGTGCATTTCTAAACTTAGCACCAAAAGGAAATTTGTGTTTAGTAGATTATTAGTTGTAACAATTATTGTTTTGAGATTCTGGTATCCTCCAGGTACTGCCAATACAGTATATATAAGATTTACTTCCAAGAAGAATTGTTACAACAACAAAAAAAATAAACACAAATCTCCTCACTTTTGCGCTAAATAGTTTTATTTGTGACATATAGATGTAAAAAAGAATAATTTTGTTCAAACTACAAGAGTAAAACACTTGTACGGTCTTTAAATTGATCTTATAATAAATAAAGCATTTTTCCACARGCAGCTCCACCTGCTGCAATAATCAGCTGTAAGAAACGTACGGTGTACAGTTCTCACACTATCTTGATAAACCTTGCTAAATCCCTTTTACATGGCTGATGCAGTGTGATGTGTGTTAACCCCAGGGCTGCTCTCCTTTCATCCTGAGTGGTTTGGATTTAATGCACATTTTAGCAAATGTTACCGGCAAAATGAGCAACATGAGAGGAAAGCAGCAACTGTCACCTAAGTTAGTTCAGAATATGCAAACTCTGCCTTTTTTTTTTTATTGTYTCTACGGTCGGTCCAGGTAAGTAACACGCATGAAATTATTGTAACTGGTTCTGATAAACTGACCTTGGTGCTTCTAATAAATTGTAACGTTTTTGTTTTATTGGATTAAACTTTTGGGTTTTATTTTTTGCCTTTTTTTTTTTCAGTCACACAAATAGGTCGGCATTATGTTGCCCAAAATRTGCAGCCAAACCCTCAAATACAGTGTTTCCTACAGTTGCTGAGCTGGTTCTCTCATAATTGTTGTATTGATTGCACAGCCGCCGATTGATTAAACAATCTCCYGAACGCTGGGTATATTATTTTCTTTAATCCCCTGCAAATAGAGTGAAGTGAGCTTATGAAGCCCTGGTTTTGCACAATAAAACACCAAACACCTCAATCTCACCAGGGATTCATGTCCTTGCGTCGCTTCACACACACATACACATTACATTTTCATCTCATTTCAAGCTCCGCAGAAACACATTTCACTCAGTGGTTTCTTCCAGCTCTGTTTGCGCTTGAATTGATTTCTCTCTTTTGTTTGCAAAACAAATGCTGTTCCCTCCGATGACAAAACATTCTCAGTGCACAGAATGACCTCCTAAACAGAGGAATGGATTATTTAAACTGTTTTTTTTTATGTCTATGCATGATTTACAGTTTTGTAGTCTGAGTAGACGCTTGTAATTTTTAAGCTCTCAGCAACATAGCCTCTTTACTTTGCAAGAGACGAGGCAACAGATCTATAAACCCGGGCTGAGAAATTGAATCCAACAGAAAGTTAATGGAGAGAGGGTGTTTTCGTGGTATTATTGTCAGGACAGGTGAAGGGGAGGAGAAGGGACATGGTGTTGGGAGAGAGAAATCGGAGAAAAGTCCTTTTAAAATTCAACGTACAATTCGACACGTCCCCTGAGCTCATTGTGAGGAGGTGACCTTACGTCTGCCTGCTCCACTTCCCCCACCACCGCCACTTCTTTCCAGCGATTGTCGTGCAGGACACGGGTTTGTGAGGAATGCAGGCCAGCCACAGGCAAAGGTCGTACAGAGGAGCCGTCAGGCCTCTCACAAAACACACACGTAGCCGCCGCCAGGAGCAAACACAATCCAATCAAGTGCACATTATATAGATCTACACCCACAATCTTGCAGTCTGCATACATCTCGTGTCGCCCTCGATCTGCCTCAGGCTGTGGCTTCGCATTATATATAATGACTGTGAGCGACCACAAAAGTGTTTGGCTCTGAGATGGATTCGATAGGGCCAACACAAACACACACAGTCGCCACTACCAAAACACACACCCATGCAACGTAATGTTGTTTTTTTTATTATTTCGTAGAAACATCCACACACCAACAGCTTGATGTGTACAAGAATAAACAGCGCAGAAACATTCAAGCGCACAAGCTGCATTCCACTCAGCTCCACAAGGCCGTCGTGCCATTACAGTTGCCTCTGGTTCCAAGGAGACGGAGCTCATTGGCATTCCAGTAAATCAGGCATCCTGACGGTGTTGACAGGAAGAATTATGGCGTGTCATCACCGCCGTGTCCACACAGATGATCCGCGAGGGGATGGAATTGCAAATAGCTGCGAAAGGGAATGAAAGCGCCGCCGCATCGTAAAATTTCTGATCGTTAATTAGTCTGACACGAGAAAAAATAACACAAAAACAACCAAAACACAATCCTAGAAAAGATTAAAGCGAGATAAAAGGATGCATCTCTTTTTAGTTCTGCAAGAATTACGCAATAAACAAGTCATTATTTCGTCGTGCATTTTAAGTTTCGACATGTGTTAGTCCAGGGGTCTGCAACCTGCGGCTCTGGGGCCGCATGTGGCTCTTTGGTCCCTCTGCAGTGGCTCTTTAAAAATGTGACCAAACATAGAATAAATAGGTTTTTTATACCCACAACAGAAATCAATTTGTATGCAAATATGTGATCAATACTACTCATAAAAAAGTAAAACGTTAGCTCATGCTAGCCTGTTGTTTACTTAAATAATACAACTTATTTTTCTCAAATCCATCAGAATTACCTTTAAAGAATTTGAAGACTACATAATAAGAAGAATTAGAAGGAAAAAAAATGCCTGAATAATTCAGTTGTACTAGTTTTTATGAAATTCGTCATAAACTATATACAGTATTTTTCTTGTTTACATGAATATGGTCTTTTTATTTGTCCCGATGTGTATAGTAATAAATAACATAATAATAATAATAATAGCAATATTTTTTTAGTTTTATAATGTCACCTCCACTGGCCGTGAAGGTTCCTGAAAAGGCCTTGAAAAGGCCCGCAGACCACCAGTTGATAATCACAGTTGTAGCTTGTTTTGTGGCTCTGGACACATTTTATTAGTGAGACAAGCAGCAGAAATGTCTCTTAATTGTAAAGGTTGCAGACCCATGTATTAGTCAAATTCAGTGATGTTATTTAAAAAATAAGGTTAAAAGTGATGTGGGGACACACTGTGGTGCAAGAAATATAAGAAAACAAAATAAATTTGATAATTATAAAGCACAAAGGTGATCAAAAAACCATTTGTATCGATTTGTGCTGATCCTTTCTCCAAGGGGACGAGTAAAACCCTGTAAAAGCATGCTAACAGTGCTCTAACAACATCACGCACTCAGACCTGTTTTATCCTCCTGATGAAGGATGACTCACAGGGAAAAATGACTTCTTTTTCTTTTTTACCTCCACACCTCTCTGGACCGGCATCTGTGTTTTTTTGCACCACTGAAGTCTTAAATGTGCATTCATCTGTGTAATGAGAGGTTTATGCACCGCAACCCCTTTAAAATATCCTTTCAGTGTGTAACAGTGGACGGACTGTTCTTGCTGACACAGTCTGATCACGTCCTGTGCTGACATTCCCATTCACCTGAGGAAGTGTTACTCGTCTGCTTTCCTTAAATATCCCACTGTTAAACGAGCAGTAAAACCACTTGGACACTCTTTTCAAGGCTGTTTTTGTCCCAATGTTTCCCCCAAAAAGAAATCTCACTGCAGACGCAACTGCGGTCATTTTATTTCTAATATCATAGACATTTTATTTATTATTATTATTATTATTTATTTCCTGCAATTGGTGCATTAACACGCACAGACTGTGCACGTGTACTGAAGTGAATGCTTGCAAAAATAAAAAAGCACAACTCAGCCTACTTGTATTTAAAATGCCTAATTATTTTTTTTTTAAGTTTAATTTGAACTGAACAGCATTTTTAAATCTTCTGTCTCCGGTTATTCAGAAACCAAATCTAACCTCATTAAGGATAAATAAGAATAAAAAAATAAGCTGGTCTAAATTAGCTTACATTTATTTCTCAGGTGTGGGTGTTGGGTGTCAAGGTGGGTACAAGGTAGGCAACTAAATAATGAACGTGACCCAGAATACAGGTTGTGTCTCAGTTCAGGGGTTGCAGCCCATGTAGACTGCGGCCCAAGTAGGCCACACCCTAACCCAGTCTGAGTAGGCTGCATATAACGGCTGTGAAATGAGACTGTCTAGTCCTAGGATGTTTGCGTGACCACGCACTAACTCGTTACCACTGTGGTGAGTTTTATACACGCATTTGAACAAGTATGTATAACTTCACAAAATTCAATGTATTATTTAAAAACTTTACACATAAATAAAAACATTATTAATTTGGGTTTAGCGCCAGTATCAGTACTTGTGATTGCATTTTATCTCATTGCAACTTATTGCCTTACAGGGGCAATATTATGTGTTTTTCAGGCATATATTTAAATACTATACCATAATAAAGTATCTACAGTATGTCACCTTCAGTTGTTATTAAAATGCTGTTTTATGTTGAAATAGAAAATAAACTTGTCTTCATCACTTCCTCTTCTAAACGCCTTGAAATTGGCCTCTGTCTCTTTRAGAACCACCTTCCTCTTCTGTCTCGCCCATTTCAGTGCGGGGGGCGGGGTTCGCGCTCGCGAGGGGGGGGGGGCTGCTATCATGCAGTTTACTTGGCATCTGAAAATACATTTCCTCAAACGTATTTTTAATCTGAAGAGTTTCACTGATTGAGAAGTAGTACAGCAGACAGTTTCACTTTGAGTTTCACCCGAGAGCCTGCAGGAGTCATGGACATGCATGAATGAGTCAAAGCAAAGCTTTGGGCATGTTTTTATGAGAGTATAACATTATAACATGATATAAAACTCAAAAAAGTTGATTTTACATGATATTGCCCCTTTAAAAGTTTAATCAGTAATGTGAAACATAAATTTAAGAACAAATTATCCAGTTCGCAATGCAAACTGGGATATCATCGATGGCGCAGGATACTCAGATGCAGCCTGCGTTTTTTGGGTTTTGTCGGCCGCATGAGAGGAAGCTTACGAAATGGGACAACCCTACCACGCAGTGCAGTGACAGTTCTGCGAGTCATGGACTTAAAACAAGAAAATGCGCAAATTAGAATTTCAAAAATAAATTTGCTCAATGGAAACACGTCAATTACGAAAAAATATTTATTTTTCAACAAAATGTTTTTGCGCTAGGATGAGGTGGTTTTTGATCGTATCGAAATTGGTGTTTTTCGCAAAACTGCAATGGAAACAGTTTTTTTGCATCACGGGAGTCACGTGATCAACAACCGGCTGTTTCTACTGGCGAAAAAGACTACGACGAAGAAGATAACAGGAAGTAGAAGTAGAAGTAATATCAGAGAAGTAGTGAAAGAAAATAGTAAACTCACCGACTACAATTTCCCAAAAACACAGCATACGTAGCTGTTCCCAAGTAGGGGCTTGCCACTGGAAAGCCTCGATAAAAGACGCCGACGTCTCCTCTGATGATGAGCGCTAGTGTCGTGGTAGCAACAAGCTATTTGTTTACATCCATTGCCGCCATGTTTGTAATGACTTATCGCAAGAACAAATGTATTCACGCCTGACTTTAACAGCATTTCTTACTTAATGGAAACACTGCAGTTGCGAAACTGTTTTCTCGACATTAACAGAATATCGACAAAGTTTTGCGCACATTTGCAATGGAAACGCAGCTTGTGACTTTCAACTGATCGTGCAAAATGTGGCCACACGACTCACTCGGTTGAAAAAACTCAGAAATGAAAATTTGTTATTTTCTCGCTATTTCAAATCGCCAGTTATCAGTTGCAGTCCAGTAAGACACTGACCTTAGTGTGGCAGCTAGCTTTAGCATTATTGCTGCAATAGCACTTTCACAAAAAGACCATAAAATTCTATAAAATAACCATGTAATGGGAAATTGACAGTGATGTAGAAGTTTATTAAATAGTTACTACGATCTGCAAAGACATTATTTTAGATCAGAGGTTGTTCTAAAAGACAGCCGTCCACTTTGATCTTGGCCCCGCTCAAACAGGCTGTTAGCTCATCAATACGCTCTCAATTAAACTCTATTTCACTAAACAGAAGTCATTTAAAGAGCTCTCTACAACAGGTCAAATATAAATTGTTCGTAACCTTCCCACAAAAACCCCACTTCAAAAGATGTAAGCTTTCCTTTTAAGCTAAAGGAGGCTGCTTGGCCGCGTGTTCCGTCAGTAAATATCCTCACAGAGACAGCCATCTGAACATGTGCCTGCTCCTCTGCATCACTAACAACCACAGCTGACAAATTGGCATTACATTTCTAAACAGTCTAAGCCTTTAAGACATGCCCACAGGCTTATTAGCATGCACCAAGTTGGGGGAAAGCTCCTCAACAGCATTAGCTGACAGGCCCCTCAACTCTGCATAAGCAATGTTCTCTCTATCAACCACTTCAGCACAAACTCAATCAATTCCTGATGCTTAACACTAACCCAATCACCTTGCGCTAATGCCGTGCCACTTTTGCTTAGGGTAATAAATGAGAAATGTCCACGAGTAACCTGAAGACACTGACAATCTGCCAAGACGGGCAGCAGATGGATGAGGGTAAAAGGGGGAGGGTCATAGGGGAAGCAAAGCTGCGAGGGTAAAATAAGGTTTTGGTTGTTCTAGGACAGGGAAGGGTACAGGCTGAAGAAAGAGGGCGAATGTGTGAAGAGAGGGTGAGAAAAGAGGAAAAGCTGCCAGGAAGGGGATGGGAAATGGCTGAAAGAGAAAAGAGATGGGGGGAAATGTGAGGAGAATATATCCGCAAATTACCAGTAATTACAGCTGCTGGGGGAAACATTTAGAAGCTCCAAAGTAGATGGAAATATGCTCCAAGATCATCATGCACAGATATTATAATCAGTGACAGTGTTTTTTCAATTTATTGATCTATTCTTATAAAAAAAAAAAGGCGGCTGACATTTGAATATGCCAATATGTTTATTTCACTGAGAGCACAAATGATTTCCTTCGGTTTCTGCAGAAGCACTGATCCAATACTCAAAAAAATACCCAGATACCTGCACATTTCCATTCCTCCTGTTCTGCTGTTAAAGTTCTGTCTCATCAACCATTTGATTTCCATCAGTGAGTTCACAGTTCTATGCTTGATGTGCTGACTTCTGTCTCTTTATCTGTTCTTTCTTTTATAGGTTTAGCCCCTATGAATGGTACAACCCACATCCATGCAACCCAGACTCGGACGTAGTGGAAAACAATTTCACGCTGCTCAATAGTTTCTGGTTTGGAGTTGGGGCTCTCATGCAGCAAGGTATTTGCCTCATCCTGTGGCTGCTGTTGCTCTGTGGAGCTGAAGCTCTCTGTACCCCACTGTTCCCAAGGGCTGGATATGTTTTTAACAAGCCGCTGGCAAAAGAAAGGGACCTCTGAGGGCTTTTAGCAGAACTCAGCTCAAGGTTGATGCAAACTAATCCTAAATCGAAGATATAAAAGATGTTCTATGCAACTTGAGTAGAAACTAAATAAACTTTAAAAGTGTTTTTATTTTGAAACTCCCTAAAATTGACAAACTGTTGAGCTGTCCAATGAGCAGTTTGCTTTAAAGATGTTTTTCTGCCTATATTGCAAATAAAAGCTATATTGAGTTATTAAAATACAGTTTGCATGTCTAAAAATAACTTAAGTCTCAGTCTTGATTTATTTTGTTTTATTTCAAGACATATTCATTTTTGTCTACAGTAAATGCTAATATTTCATTGCTGTTTAATCAATCAATGCACTTCTGCTTTGTCTGTTTTAGTATAAATGTTAGCTTCTCAGCTAAAATCAGAGCTACAAACAGCATAAAACTGAGTCCTTTGAACTAAAATGTGAACATAAAAAGAAGAGACCTCCTTTAAGATTTTTGAGAACAATAAAAAAAAATTAAACAGCATATTTAGAGTGCCAAAAATAAGAATTTTCCAATAATTTAAACAATGCATCCAAATTMAATAACTTCGATTAGGGGAGTCAAACTCAATTTCACTTAGGTGAATTAACTTTGACATTTTGTATTTAACTTCAACTAAACACAAAACACGCATTGCTACGACTGAGCACYACTAACAATTATTGAGCTCTACCTGGTATTTCCTACATACAAACAGCATTTTAACACTTCCTCTTATAAGCACTGAAAAGCCCTACGTGTACAACTGACTAAAAGTGAAATAAATAAAACAAATACTAGTAAAAGTAAAAAGCAAGAGAGTTTTACTCACTGATGAGTTTTGGTGAGTAGCTGCCATCTTGAATTCTGAACTTTCCTACTTTCAGACAGGGAGGGGCGTTTCAGTTTAAATTCACGAGTTGTAAGTGGGAAATTCCCACCTCCCAGTACAACTGGGCCTCATCAAAATGGAGTTTCCACTGCAAATTTTTGCCGGCTACTTTTGAACCCTGTGCACCTCCACCTGTTGGTGTGATGCTGTTATTTCACGAATAAAATAATCATCATGCATTATGTGAGATGTAGTTTATGGTCAATGCTGRCTTTAGCAGCATAYGCCTATTTTAAGGCATTAATACATCTTTGAAGCTCTTGTGGGCCACTTAAAATGCCATGGTGGTCCACATTTGGCCCGTGGGCCTTGAATGTGACATAGATGATGAATCTACTGACACTAGCTCTTTACAAAATGTCATATTTAAGGTTCAATATTCAGTAAAAAGGATTAAAACAGCTGTATAACTAAATTAAACAACATATCTATTCGTTTTTATRTACTGAATATTCACTCTGAACATTTTTAAACAGTACAAGATCAGATTTTAACTAGATAAATTCAGTTTTAATGTTCATGTGTTGGACTAAATTAATYATTATTCAATATTTTTAAGTATCCCCTCCACTCTACCAACCCTAAAGTTGTTGTTTGGATGATGCAATGTATTCTTTGTGGATTGTTGCCAGATTTAGGGGAAAAAAACTCAAAGTGATCCAGTCTTAGCAACAGAAGCACTGACTGTAAAACTCTGATAATATGATGATCCAGCTGCCGATATTCAGTGTCCTGTTCTCCTGCCAGTGGCCTATCAGCACCTTGAGATCAGTGGGGTGTGGAGTCAGGATGTGAGGTTACCTTGGGTGCATGACTCTCTGACTCAAACAGCCTCTCACTTTTCCACACTCTTCTGAACAATCAATGCTGACTGTGTTTGATTTGGAATAATTGATTTATGCAAACACTTTGTTCCCAGCAGACGTTTTACAGAGTACTTTTGGGTTTCTGCCACACTTACTTCAAGACAGTTTAGCTTGTTTAAAGAGTTTGAAGTCGTCTTGTGTTTAGAGGTCTTCCAGGTGATCTAATCACGAAGACAAAAGGCGAGTCTGCCTGAGCCAAGACTTGAAGTTTAGTCACATAAGAAGATTAGAACCATAATGAAGACATATTGAGACGAACATGTTTCTCAGTGTGACATTCACTCCTGCCACCTCCCTCGCTTCAGGCTCAGAGCTCATGCCCAAGGCCCTGTCGACTCGAATAGTTGGAGGCATCTGGTGGTTCTTCACCCTCATCATCATCTCCTCGTATACAGCCAACTTGGCTGCCTTCCTCACCGTGGAGAGGATGGAGTCGCCAATCGACTCTGCTGACGACCTGGCCAAACAAACTAAAATCTTGTACGGAGTGGTGGAGGACGGCGCCACAATGACATTCTTCAAGGTAGTGACTTTTGTGGCCCTTGTGCTTATACTGATGAAGTCATCTGAAAAAGCTAGATTATCATGAGTATAACCAGTGGTGGGCACCAGTCCGCTAAAGTGCAAATCCTCTAATTGCGGACCTAAATATTAGGGCTGTGTATTGGCAAGAATTTGGCGATACGATACATATCATAACAGAGGGGTCACGATACGATATATCCCGATATATTGCGATACTGTAAACAAGGCAATATATTGAGATATACTGTCCAAAAATTCTATTAAATAAAAACCTCTTACTGAAAAAAAAAAGAAAAGCTAATGTTTACTTGCAATGCTAATGCTACCCTTACTCTCTGGCGCTCAAGAGGTAGAGGAGCCAAATGGCTGGCTCACTGCTGCCAACTAGTGGTAAGAGGCTGAACTACAACATAAAAATGAACGGCTGGCAGGAGAGTTGACATTTTAAACCTTAAAAAAACCGATACAGTGCTTTAGAATATCGATACAGTATCGGGAAATGAAATATCGCGATATTTCAGTGTATCGATATTTTCTTACACCCCTACTAAATATTTCATTTGCGCTTTAGCGGTCATACTAATTTTTACAATTCATAAGCGGATTTGCGCTTTCTAAATTTAAAATGCAGTACTGCTAATAACTAATTATCTACCAGTCATCADTATCTTGAACAGCRGAAGGTATGGCTGTCAATGAATCACAACACATGTGATTTATCCAACAGCACCCCTCCCAGATAAACACACTTAGTGGGAAGGTAAACATCTTTGCTGAGTGTTACTTTTGGCCACGGTTCTGATTTCCCACAATGCTTTGTGTCTGCTTGCATAGCAGGAAGGCAATGGCAAAAACAGTTAACGTTTGTAATCCATACTAAAATTTTGTATGTATTGATTTATTTTACTTAACAATCGGAGCTCCTTTTTAAATAAAATAAAGTTTAAACGCTAGAGCTCAATACTTGACGTAATTGGTCTAAGCAACGGGGTTAGAGTCTCAGAAATGATTTGAAGATGTTATGCTGGTGAAGACAGACATCTAGTGGTCAACTGGAGCAACTACATGGAATACTTTAAAATCCAAGCTCTTATTTTGAAGGGAAGATAGTTTCCTGTACTGCGTGCTTTTGTTTCCCATCACAAATCAAATCTGTCATGTACCCAGAATGCATTGCTTCAGTTTTCCAATAAACAGTTTTAAAATTACTTTATTGATGCTCCTTTAATGAAAAATCTACAACAAACAAAAGAAAAAGACAAAGAAGCAGCTGAACTAGCAATCCTCAACAACTTTTTAATTTTTAYACCAGGASCTAAAGGTCTGTTTCAGGAACTCACATCCCCAGCAATCGGAGGTTGTAGGATTAAGTCGTAAAAGAGTTCATACACCGCTAGTTTGCAGTGTTGTACATATATTGTACCTGAATTGTTGCCAGCTAATGTCAAATTGAACTTGCGCTTTGAATTTAGCTTCCGCTAGTTTTTCTATGACATAAGCGTTTTTGAAGTTGCGGACCTAAATATTTTCATAAGCGCTTTAGAAATTGCGGAGCTAATTTTTGGATTAGCGCTGCCCACCACTGCTTGTAGGTAGTTGAAACATGTTCGCTGAAAACAATATGAATGGTACCAGTGGTCTGGCAGTTTGAAGTGCAGCTCGGACACTGGCCACAACTGCAAGTTTGATGTCTTGTAGGGAAACGTTAGTGGAATTAGTTGCATATGCTGCATTAGCTGTTGCTTTTGTCCAGAGTTATATAAAGCACTTAAAATAAATAACTAAGTAAAAATAAAAACACCTTAACAGAAAATGACTGGTAAAAATTGATCTCACTGATAGTACTTATGCCAAATTCATAAAACTGCTCACAATATTCAAAAACGTAAAAGTACTTTTACATACACTAAGAAATTAAGCGTTGAATTTACACTCTGTCCCCTCGTTCCATTTGTTTAAAGAAAATGTATAAATTGCTCTACATTTACTCAACTTGGTTTAGTGAAATCCGTTGACGTAAGTTGGTTAAGTAAATTCAACACATCATTTTTAGAGTGCATAAATAACTCTTCATGATGACTTCTGGTCAGATTTAATTTTGTAGCACAAAAATAGGTGTTAAATTTCAAAGTAAACATGTAAAAATGTATTTTCTATGTTTTGAATGTAACAAAATAAAAGCAAAAGTTACAATAAAAATACTTGGTTCCCAAAATAGTGAGGACTGCAACAAMGTAAATGTACTTAGTTACTGTACACCTCTGCTTTCGTCTCAGGATGATGACATCATCRTTTGGGCACAACATTTAAGATTTTACTTTTACATTTAGATTTACACATTTACATTTAACATTTAATAAACTTTAACCAAATGTCAAAACTAAAGCTAAATTACAATTAACATTTTATTTTACATTTAGACCGTTTTTATAGTATTCATACGTTTATATAAATAAAAAGGGCCGATTGAAATGTGTTTTTGGACTACTGACAGACGATACAGCCCACACAAGGCATTAACAATGTATGACTTCAAAATGTAAACAGCACAAAATGATCAAACACTTAGCAAGATGGCAGCCACAGATATCACCTAGCACCGACAGTGGCCATTTCAGTGTATTTCTATTTTAATGAGATCAACTTCACCTCTAGGGCCAAAAATGAGCCTTCAATGCAAATCTAATACACCCAAGATTTATCAAATAGTCAGTGAGGGTTGTTTTTTGTTCTGGTACTGTGGAAAGTTTTACTCCTCTTGCCTGATCTATAACCACGGAAAATATTTTCTAAATAAGTTTATGGTTTTATCACCAGTTTAAAGTTTCTTTTAATGTTTTATTTAATACAACATGCTGTCCATTTTGTAAAAAATTATTTCCTTAAAGAGAAAAACATACATTAGCGTGGAGCGTAGTTGTGTGATGTATTGTATGTTTCTCAAGAGATAGAACAGTAGACTTTGCAGCTTTGTCTTTTTGTTCCAATTTTTATGACTAACCTGCAACAACAAAAATACTAAAAATAACAATTGTTTTCATGCGTTACAGTTGCAGCCTGTGTTTGATTCATTGCTTTTATGTAAGAGAGAATAAACGATCGGGGTTTTGCAAGGTGAATGCTTTTAAAACAGGAGCATTTGTAAAGATTTGGTAAACGTGAATGAAACATAAATGTTTGATGATGCTTCTGCAGAAGTAATTACATATTGCACGTTTGTGAAATGGACATTTGTTGTTAAAATTCCAGACATGAATGTTGCAGCAGTAAAAACAGCTCTGATGCTACCCTATGAGGCATAACATTATAATTTCCCAACTCTGTAGTTCTCTCTTTTCCTTGGCTAAGTGGGTTTCATGATAAACAAGCTGCGTGATAAATACAAATTAAGCAGCCGTTTGATTGACTCCTTTCCTCTGGTCACTTGCAGAAGACTAAAATCTCCACCTACGATAAGATGTGGGAGTTTATGAACAGCAGGAGGCAATCTGTGATGGTGAAGAGCGTGGAGGAGGGCATCCAGCGCGTTCTGACCTCCGACTACGCCTTCCTCATGGAGTCCACCACCATCGAGTTCGTCACCCAGCGCAACTGCAACCTCACACAGATCGGAGGCCTCATAGACTCCAAAGCTTATGGAGTGGGAACGCCTATGGGTAAATGACCTGAAACATAAAAGCCCCTTTGTGAATGCRTGTTTGGAGCGAGGGTTTAGACAAATACCACGATAGATAAAGTTATATGGTGCGGATAAGGTATGAGAACAGAGGGGTTGATCAATCTTTATGATGAGATCATGGATATGATGGTTTCTGAGTGGGCTGTAAAGCGTTTGGCTGAATGAGAAGCAGTTGGCTGAATTTATGAATGACATTAAAACGTGTCTGCATTCTCACCAGCATTACAAGTGTTTTGCTTTTTTTCTCTCTCTCTCTCTGTAACCAGAATGATTTTCTGACAGGAGTTGTTCCTTTAATGACTTGTCGTGCTCGACTTCGGGGTCACGTAGAGCACAAGTGTGAGTGCAACACAGAAAGTGTTTTAAAAGTCCAGTCGGGTAGTTGAATCCCTCTGACTTACTCGAAACTCTCCGAGTTGTTTTTGATCATTAACAACAAAACAAAGAAAAGCACTTCAGAGAGAATGAAGAAGCACTTGCGTCTGCTGAAAGCAGATCCAGCGTCTCAAGGTGCCGTCTCCGTGAGATGCTAAGAGGCTAAATCTTTCTGAATATTAGGCAACTTTAACCCTTTAAAGAAAACCCGACTGTAACATTACACTTTATTTAAAACATTTATTTCAACTG
The DNA here is from genome assembly GCF_001266775.1 of Austrofundulus limnaeus. Classification (NCBI taxonomy): domain Eukaryota; kingdom Metazoa; phylum Chordata; class Actinopteri; order Cyprinodontiformes; family Rivulidae; genus Austrofundulus; species Austrofundulus limnaeus. The sequence continues at coordinate 993,443 of NW_013952466.1, forward strand.
TAAAACAAAGACTTAGGCTGTGTAGTTTTATAACTTTTTTAAAACATCTGATCGCAAGGGTGGCGCTATCTTGTTTACGCCGCAGAGCATATCAAGTAATTGAGGTCCTCCAGTGCGAGGCTGCGAGCTCTCTCCACCATGAAGGTTTTATTTTTTGGACAATATCTAATGATTTGCGGAGAGCGTTGACAGAGAGGAGAATATAGAAATGACTCAGCCTGAAATTGAAAATGCAGATGGAGAACAACAGAGCTGCTTCATGGGAGGAGAAACTTRGCTTAGCATGTTAGCTTTTGCATTARCACCCAAGCTAAAACATGGTGATATAGCATTTGTTCCCAAGCTAATAATGTTAACTCAGGAACTAACGCATGTATATTACTAAAAGCTAACCCTAGATTGCATATATGCAATATATGCATTAGCTAGAGCAGGGGGTCTCAAACGTTTTGGGTCAGGGACCCCCTCATAAACCCCATGCTGTTTTAAAGTGCCTGTGACATGCATATAACTTCAAATACAAAAAGTCAAAAACATCTTTATACTTAAGAAAATTGCCCAAATACACATAATTTTACCCATTTTGTCACATAACTGGCCTATTTTCTTTTGAATTTGTCTCAGCCAAAGTAAGACAGGAAGTGACATCAAAGTGGAAATCTTTAATAAAATAAAATCTTTGGTCTTTGTATATTAAAACAATATCATTTAAGCTTTAACTCTCCTTCATCTCTTTGATAGAAACTCAAAATAATGTAAAGAAACATCAAATTCTTCTCTAGTCTGTGTTGACAGCTGTTGTAACAATGCTCCGTTTAAATGCAGACATTCCCCTTTGACATCACTTCCTGTTTCATCACATGCGAATATCTCAACAACTGTTCATCTCAGCGGCATGAAATTTGTTTTGCARTTTGTTATCAATGTTATCTTTCCAGCAATGCATTCATGTTTATCTCAAAAACTGGATGTCACAGGCACTTTAAAAGATTATTTCAACCCCTATAAATACCATGGGAATATATATTTTTATTTAGTTTATGTGTGTTTTATTAGTTCATTGTTCTTCATGCACTTTAAAAAATAAAAACCAAATTAACAATCTTTTGAAATTTTTTTGAGGACCCCAAAGATACCTCTCACGGACCCCTGGGGGTCCTGGGACCCCAGTTTGAGAACCTCTGAGCTAGACCACACACCGCAATACCTAGTAAACTAGTAAATGTCATAATTTACATTTGCTTTGCGGCGTAATATGCTGCTGTCTGCCTATGTGACAAATATTTTTAATTTATAAAAACTAAACAGCCTATAT
>NW_013952466.1:995117-1012719 GCF_001266775.1 Austrofundulus limnaeus
TGTGTGTGTGTGTGTGTGTGTGTGTGTGTGTGTGTGTGTGTGTGTGTGTGTGTGTGTGTGTGTGTGTGTGAACCTGCAGGGATGCAGCCGTCGCCCTGGCTATAAAAAAGCTGAGGTGAAGCTGGGAACTATACGTTCCCGCTGTGCTCCTATAAGTGCAGCAGTGCTGCCCTTGAAATGGGCATATAGAACCTATGGCAGATTGTTTTTTTAGTTTCCGTTTATGTAGCGATACAGTAGAACACAATCTCATTAAAATCACCTAAATTTAGCAAGAAGCAGTTTAGGGTTTAAATGCATAATAGTTGCTAATTAAAATGTCTAATCTCAAAGCTATTACTGCCCACTAACCCATTTCTGTTTCTAATTCTCCTTTTCATTGCTCAATAGGCAAATTACAGCCTGCAAGAATGTTTCCTCTGTGACAGAAGAGGTCCTGAGATAGTTCATTACCTTATTAGTTTAAAGCGAGTTGTTTTTTTGGACACAGTCTTTGTGAAAGAATGGAAGTTCTTTATGTATCTTTATATTTTTTAGGTGGCTGTGCCCCCTTTTTTTTTCTTTTGCTCTAAACCCTATGAAGGTTGACTTTTTTTGTGCGTACCTTTAGCATGAAAACAAAAGGAGCTTTATGTTATCTTAACCTTTTCCACGCTGCCGACTTTTAAGCGTCATTTGCCCAAAACACAAATGCATCATCTCTAGCTATCGACTCAAACTGTGATCCTATTAATACTCGAGGCGAGACAGTGTAAGAATGATGGATGTCCTCTGGAGTTGAATATCTGTGAGCTAGTTGTAAATGCACAGTGTGTCGAGCGCAGCGCGTTTTCCACTCGCCCAGATCTCGCTCTCCATATCCTCCTCTCTAAGGACCCATCCTATTAGCATTTATCCAAGGCCCGCTTTGTTAGGCCATCATTAATCATCTGAAATATGAGGGGGAACCAGAATCTGGGGACTCGGATACTTGATAGATCTCTCATCTTTAAATGAAGTGGAGAAATGCTCCTCACATGCAAAGTCCCATAAAGGAGTGTGTTTGGAGACTTGTGCGTGCTTAAATGTGGAATACAACTGAAGGCTGCTTCCTCAAGGTGCTTCAAAACAGCACAAGTACACTTTGGAAAAGGAAAAAAAACATTTATGACGAGGGGGGGGGGGGGGAATAAAAGAATATGCCAATAAAATAAAAATAAATCTGTGGCACTGTGTGTAATTTTCAATTTTGTCGTCCCATCCCCTTGTCAGTGTGAAAACACAGAGACTTAAAGATGAAAGGATGATGGATGGTGATGGATAAATGATAGATGGGACGGGGAGAGGATTAACAAAAACAGGATGACAGGAAAAAGTGATTTAGACGGGCACACAAAGTGACGTCGCCCCGCTACCTGGGGTTATATTTATTTCATATCCCCTGGTGAGTTAGCACAAAACGTTCTCGTGTTTTTCCAGAACGGCATCATTTAAAAACGAAATCATATATTTGTTTCAAGTCACGCCTTGTAACCACTAGAGACAAGTGCCTAAAATGGAAATGTACAAACTAGGCTTCATTATGCATGAGTTTGTAATCACATAAATACACTAATAAGCTTTTAGAGCAGACGAGCTCACCACGAGTGCTAATTTTTCTCTGGCTTAGATAAGGTGTTTGGATCTCTCAGCTCCTGTGTCACGATTATCAGTGCATCAGTCACACCACTGTAGTGACAGGTCTTCTACAATAAAGTTCTGTAAAAGGTTATAAACATGTAGTATCTTACCTGTTGAAGATAGCCCAAGTTTAAAAAAAATTCGGAGCAGTTTTTTGGGAATACTTAGAAACATTTAGCCATCAGTTTGATTTACATAATCATTTATATAAGATTTTATGTTTGTGTAAGATCAAAAAGCAGCAGCAGCAGCTAGSTGTAGCATTTCCAGTGCAGCCGGGGGGAACTTCCAGCAGGAATAGCAATCTACTTTGGTCTTGCTCACTAGCTGTTAGCTTGTCAAAGTAGTTGAAAATAAACTTGTTTTCCTCAGTGAAAGTTATTCAAAGAGCTAAGAGTTTAATACAAAATGCTCAGAATCTTTCCACAGCAGAGGCGTCACCAAGGTGGGGTTTTGGGGGGGGGCATTTTTCCCCTTATACATTTAATGTTGGCCATGAAAGATATTTTGTGCATTTACTAGTCTCTATTTAGCTTAACACACATTCTGAAACCCTGGTCACATGACAGAGTAGGATTGTGACATAGGAGGGACCACCCTCAGTTGGTGTGACCGGGTTTTGTAATTAKGTAGCTCAAGGCCATTTACTGAGTCTGAAACAGAGGGAGGTTCTCAGTGAAATGGTCCACATTGCTGTGACGTGGCAAACGTTACGTCTGTAAATAAATATCCATGTTCCAAGAATGGTACCACTTTACAATAAGGCTCCCCTTATCGATGGCTTATAAATACTTCATAGATAGGTTATTAATTTATCTGCAGGGTTCCTGCGGATCCTTAAAAAGTCTTAAAAGGCATTGAATTCATCAAACCAAAAACAAGGCCTTAAACTAGCATTAAAATGTCTTAAATCAACCTTTCAGAAGTCTTAAAAATGTTAACACATTGTAATTAGGATTACTTGTCTCAAATGTTAAAATAATTGGTAACATTTATTTATTTTTAAAAATAATTTACTGAATGTCTCTCATAGCTAGTTGTTTTGTGTTAAAATAAATATTGCGTTAAAATTGTTTCTAACTGGGTTTTATTTTTCATTTATGTTTATTGTGAAGTTGGTCTTAAATTTATTTTCAAGTGGCATTAAAGAGGTCTTAAAAAGTCTTAAATTTAACTTGCCTTCTGTAAACACTTTATATGTCATTATTAAATGTTTATTATGCATTAATTAAGAGACAAAACGGTCCGGTTTTCGGTCAAATAGTGATTCAAATCTGTTCACGTACATATKACATCTAAAGTGCAATATTAAACATTTCACACTASGTTACTACCTTGTAAACACAATTATGTATTGGAAACACATATTTCACATATAATATTGCACTGTATTATACACATCAACCATCTAACTGAACCTTATTGTAAAGTGTAAGACTGTGCACTATTTATAAGGCTCCATTATGACATTTATACACATTTATTAATCATTAATAGTGTACCTACTGTAAATATGTGTTTCCAATACATTATTGTGCTTACAAATTAACCTAGTGTGAAATGTTTAATAAAACACTCTATAGTATGTACATGAACAGATTTGACTSACTATTTAGCAATAAACCAGACATTTTGTCWCTTTCTTATTCTTAATTAATGCATAATAAACACTTATTAATGATTTATAAAGTGGTTACAGATGAATTAATAACCTATAYAWAAMCTWTTTACAAGTCATCTATAAAGRGGAGCCTTATTGTAAAGTGGTGCCCCAAAAATTGAATCGGTTTCCTGTAATAATATATTACCTAAGGATAGGAATTAATATTGTCTTTTTTAATATGCATAAAAACAAAGTAATAGAGAAACTATTTCCAGTTGTTACACACATCTAATCCCAAACACAGCCAACCAACTAATGTTCACCATACTGGACTCTTCTGTTTGTTGGCTCTTTTTTTTTTTTTTTTTGGTCACGTAAAAGCATCTGCAAAAAAAAGCAACTATTACATCAAATTCAACAGCCGCTCCGCCACACAAAGCAAAACTAGTTGCTGCCAACTCCCTGGCATTATAACTCACACACTGCAGAGATGGGTGAAAATTTTGGAATCACTCTGAAGATGCGGATTAGTGGGATTTAAAGAGGGACTTACAAAAAAAACTCTCTTTAAAAGAAGCTAAAGAGAACGACAGGTTTTATGATCACAAGCCTTAAAATGTTTCTGAAACCCACCAACAAAACAAAAACTGTACCAGGCAATTTCTTTTATTTTTCCCACATCCTACGTACATTCATACTATGTTCTCCAGTCTCATGGTGTTTTTCCTGTTCACAGGCTCCCCATACAGAGACAAGATCACAATAGCCATTCTGCAGCTGCAAGAGGAAGGCAAGCTGCACATGATGAAGGAGAAGTGGTGGAGAGGCAACGGCTGTCCCGAGGAGGAGAGTAAAGAGGCCAGCGCTCTGGGAGTCCAGAACATCGGGGGGATCTTCATCGTGCTGGCTGCAGGACTCGTGCTGTCKGTGTTTGTTGCTGTGGGGGAGGTCCTGTACAAGTCGAAGCAGAACGCCCAGCTGGAAAAGGTACGGGAGACATACGCTGAGGCATTCTGGGGATTTTAAAAATGAGCACATGCTGTTTTTTTAATGTGCTGCGCAGGATGATTGACATCCGTGTTGTTGGTTATATGGTTAAAAAAAGAAGCAAACTTTCTGTTTAATCCAATAAAAATGGCGTGCTTTGTTGTATTAAAAGATTTTATTCATTAAATAAGTTTTTTTTTCTGTGTGAAAAGATGGAAGTCATTCAGCTGATTTTATCTCAGTCTATTTTTTCCCACACATTTCACCAAGTTGTGTGGGTTTGTCTGTCCAGCAGMATCTCCAACTAATAATTAGTGACTGTTTTATCTACCATACAAGTCAGATTTGCCAGTTTAAATAAGGTATGTGGTGCCAAATGTAAAACAAAATGTTACTAACACATTTTCACAATTTAGCTCACTTTCTGAAGTTTGCTCTTTCTGAAGTGGTTTTAAAAAATTCTTATGCCATTTTATTCTGCTCACTTTTCTTACATTTTGCTAATTTTTAGTAAATGTTAAAAGTAAAAGTTACATGTAACTGGTAAATCTAAATGTAAAAACATTAAATTTTAATTGTTGCAGCTAAATGCTGATGTTTACATGCAGCCGTTGCCGCTGGTACGCAGCTTTTCTTGTGACAATATGCTGCAACAAAAGCTAACGGTAATGCTGCTGAAGATGGCATTTAAAWTTTAAATTCAAAATTAGGTTTTTKTAAAAAAMAMWATRKGKGKKGTSTSTGKKKYWMAARWKWTAWRWGYGSSKCWSASACMMSMKSYRMRKKTKWRGTCTTGTAGGATATTAGCASAGTTAGCAGCGTTAGCTTTTGCTTTAGTCTCAGGATGATGATGTCACAACAAACTCACACCAATGGCAAAGGCTGTGTTCCCCATCTGAAATACATAAATGTAAACTTTTAAATTTATCTTTTACATTTAGATTTAGTAAAAATTAGTAAAATGTCAAAACAGTGAGCTCAATAACAATGAAATGTTAGTGGATTTTTTATTAGGATTTAACACTCAGAAAGTGAGCTAAATAATAAAAACAAGCTAGTGACATTTGKTAATTTATTTTACACTTAGCAGGAGCCCATTATCTGTAGATTAGTAAAGGAGTTTCAGATTGAAACATTTCATGAAAACAAACAATCAAAAAGTGATTCTCACAGGACGAAAATCACAAAAACTGTTTTTGGGTCAAATTATTGTTTTACTGCAACAGGTGAAAGTTTGGACCAATCCGATCTCGAGCCTGGCAGCCGCTGGCGGCCTTTTAGGGCCGACAGGCGTCAACGGTGGTGGTGTTTTTTCATCGATTGCATCTGCAGAACCGTTTTTCAGCTGTTTTAAGTTCCAAAAATGTCATCCAATTATCCGGCTGTTCTTCAGAAAAGCTTTCAAACTGTTTTTGCCAACGATTTATCACTCGTAAGTGGATTCTTTTTTGCTTTTTTCCTGCCCACACATCGCTTCATTTACAGTTGTTTTGAGTGAGCGGATGGAGCACTTACAGCAGCTCTGTCACTGTAAATGTGACCACCTGAGAATAATTATTATTGCATGTGGAAATGGCTTTTAATCTGCCTTCCAGAGCAGTGTTTTCTGCAGCATTCCTCTCTCCTCTGGTCATGTTTGTAGAAAGAGACAGAATACACTCTGCTGTCTTTTATCTGCGCTCTATTTTAGTACATGAGTGCACATGAATCATCACACAGAATGGAGCGTTTATTTTAGTGCTCTATAATAGGCACAATTGTATTTCAGCATAATTGTTAAAGTCCCTTGATAGCGTCCTTTAATTATTTACATCTAGAGAATTAGCATAGCGCAGCAGTGTGCTGCTATATTTCCATTGTAATTATTTCTTGCTGTTTTCACCGAACGCACGTCATAGCTATCATTAATCAAGAGCTGCAGGACTGGGTCACAATATTCAGATGATGTGCAAATGCCATGATTTCTAGGCTTCCAAGGTGCTGGTAATTTGCATACAGACAACAAACCTCCTCTTCTCCTCTCTGCCAGACTCCTCGACTCGAACGTCACCCCTTTTTTTTTCCAAACCATCATTCTGTTTTTTTAATATGTTTAGTTTCTCTCCCTTGCACTTCTCTACTTAATCAATCCACTTTTTGAATTAAAAGAAAAAAAATCTCATTCTTATGTAAAACTGGAGGGAAAAACAAAAACTACCTGGTGCCTGAGCCATCTACAGATATCAATCTCACACACCCACACACATACACAAACAAAAAATAATAGCTTCATATCTGAATGCTCTTGCGTTTCTTTTATATCCTCTCCCCTCCTACACCCTTTGAATTTGAATTGCATTTTGCATAATCAGGACAGGAATGCATTGGAATTGGATTTGGCGAAGTTGGTGCAAAGGCATATTGACGTTTTATAGGATTTTACAGYGCATGCATAATTCAGAGACAAACAGAAGCTCATATCAGCGGCGTTACGTAACGCCGGAGATGTTTCCAACGGGGGGGTTACCAATATTTTTGGACTTAATCTTCTTAAGTGGATACGTTGTCCTCGAGGTGCCATCATTACATTTTCTTACACGTTTCTCCCTGGATTTAGTTCTTGGCASAGAGCGAAAGGCTGTGAAACAATATTTAGACTTTTGTGTGACAGTGGAGCTGATGGCACAAGATCTGGAACAGACACTTGTAAATCAGAGATTTTCAAAGAGAGTTAAGGAACTGAACAAAAACGCCAGTTTTTTCTGCTTATAATGTTTAATCTGTCAAACGTTGTTCAACAGAATTAGTTTTGTTCCTGAAGTTTTCTTACTTTCGTTGCTGTTTTGTCAGAGATAATYCCCAAAGCGTAATCATCTATTAAACATTAAATTAGTAACTTTGTATTTTTAGGGATAATGTCAGTTTAATGCTTTGAGCTGTAATATTGGCGTCTTAGTAAATTCCATGTATAAAAGTCAGAATAACTGATGTTTTGTTTCTGTAACCCCTGGGATCAGTCTGTGCAAAATGCCAACTTAAATCACTGGAGTCCGCAGTGAATTATTTAATTTATAAGCAATACTATCATTTTGAGAACAAACCTTTTGCAAATTTACTCAGGACTTCTAACACTGGACAAATTGACTTTTTTTTTACACCAGTCTAGTCTAATAAGATTATTGTTTTTATTTTCTGACCAAAAACAGGAAAAATACAAATATCATTATGCTAAGCAGGAGCAGTGTTATGATCCTCGGAGCAATATGGCCTGAAGTCCTTTTCTTTTCTTATTCACTTCATTTCATCTCCACTTTTTCCTCTGAGGATCCGTTCTTTTTTTTCAGCCAAGCTCATAAAAAAGGATTAAATCTTTAAACAAACAAAATCTAATTCAACGTCTCCTTTCTCGTTTTATTGAATTCATATAACGACACGTGACATTCAGGAATCTGCTTCGTGTGTCGAGTGTTAACCGTTTATTTGAACTCACGTCGTTGGCTCGTCATTAATGTCAAATTGATGTTCCATTTGCTGATAGTGCTGTGCAAAAAGTTTTACTTCCAAGGGGAGAAGCTTTCTTGTAATAATTGAAAGTGGTTTGAATCAATCTTGCAGAGTCTTTTTTTATTTGTTTTTGTCCAGTTCTTGTGTCTGACTATAATAGCATATTGGGTAGTGTGGACAAGGAGTATAAACAAGAAGCATTAAAGAAAACAGAAAGAGAAAAAGGAGAGAAACAACACAACAAATTAAATTTAAAAAAGGGCATGAAATCTGCATCTTCTGTCAGCTGTTCAGCAAATTTAGGAATTAACTTTTTGATGCTAAAATGCAAATTTTTGTGCATCAAACCATGTTATCTTTACATGGTGGCAAGTAATAAAATGTTAGTGTCAATTCCTGAATTCGACTAACATTTTATTGTTAGCTCACTGTTCTTACATTTAGCTTATTTTTTCTAAAAATTCAATTTAAATGTCAAATATTATATGTAAATACTCAATCCACAATCTAAATGTGTATATCTAAATTTAAATGTTAAATCTTAAATGATGTGGTGAAATTTTAAAGTTAACATTTAAGTATTTCATAATGGAACGCAGCCTTTGCTGTTTGTGCGTGGCTCTTATGATGACATCATCATCCTGCGACAATAGCAAACACTAATGCGTGAACGCAGCTAACGCTTCCCTATAGGACATAAATTTCCATCATTCAAACACATTTACATTTTAGATTTTAAATACCATCTTCAGCAGCATTAGCAACAGTTAGCGTAGACATCTGTATCAGGATAATGACATCATCTTCAATAGCTAATGCTAACAGCTGCTAACACGACTAATGCTACCAAAGATGGCCTTCAAGATCTAAATTCAAACTGTGTTCATATTTAACATTTAGTTAAAAATTAGCCACATGTAAGAACGGTGAGCTAAATAAAATGTTAGTAGGACTTTACTTTTAGGAAGTGAGGTAAATAATAAAAATACGTTTGACATTTAACATTTTGTTTTACACTTGGCTTACATTTCAACAAAAAAAAAAGAGAGCAAGCAACTTTGTAACAGACTGTGGGAAACAAATAAGTGGAGTAAAACTTATCACGCGCTTCGGATGTTATCATCCATTAAATGGACTTTATTAGCCGTTATCAGTCCCATAGAATGGCTTCAGACTGTCAGCTGGTTAGTATGAAGCATAAAGCCACTAAGGTTAATTTTAGAGAAAATGACATGGCCTACGATAAAGCAGACCGGACTCCGGCAGTAGCAGATTGTTGCATTCCAACGTATATGGCACTGGTAACCCACTAGGGGGCACTGTCGGGACAGTCTGAAGCCATTCTATGGGACTGATAACAGCTAATAACGTCCATTTAATGGATGATAACATCCGAATCAGCTTAAGTTGTCTGTAGACACAACACTGACTTGTCCCGAGTTTAGGAGCTATTTTACACTTTAATTTATGGATTATGTGGCTGAATAAAAAATGAATGGTCACTGAAAATTAGCTAAAGTCAAAAGGAAAAACTCTGAAAGAGCTTCAGAGCCTGGAGAAATACTGATAAAGACCACAGCAGTATTACAAGAAAAGTCTGGCTCCTTGGAGACTAATTATTTAAAAAAATAATAAATAAAAAGGAGGATGACTTTTGCGCAGCACTGTACACGACGAACACYGTGGCACCTGGTACACTTCACCCACCCACCCTCTCTGTTTTTCTTCTGCAGCGCTCCTTCTGCAGCGCCATGATGGATGAGCTGCGCGTGTCTCTGAAGTGCCAACGCCGCCTGAAACAAAAGCCTCAGCCGCCCGCCATTGTCAAGACCGAGGAAGTCATTAACATGCACACGTTCAACGACAGGAGACTCCCAGGAAAGGAAACCATGGCATGAACGCTGACAGCACCCCCCCGAGCAAAGCCTCAATAAACCGTGGGGGGGAGTGGGGCAAGGGTCAAATTAGTGCTGACATAACTACAAACTGAGGTTAGCAGTACAAACAGGATTCCTTTTGAACCCACTTGCTTATGTAGACAGATGTTTCCTGTGGAAATGTAGATACCTGAGCAGTGTCACCTCACTGTGACATTTACTTCTTGGAAGGGAGCTGAAAACTGGACGCTCCGGTTTGGGCTGGTATGTAAAGTGAAAGCTGGCCCAAGCAGGTTTGTGACAAAAAAATAATAATTATAATAAAAAAAAAAATCCAGTATATTAGTCTGGGGCATACCAGAACACACGTGAATATGCGTAAACACACACACACACACACACTGACATTCTTATTTTACACACTTTAACTCTTGTGCTAAAGGGAAAACTCTGTTTGGACAGTAAAAAAAACAAGTCGTAGTTTTTTCTGTTGTCGAAGCCCTTTGTCTTACCTTCATGTGTGTGACCCAATCAGCCCCTCCCTTCAATGGCTTGAGTTTCCCTCCAATTGTTTAAAGAAAAAAAAGAAGAAAAAAAACACTTCTCTCACACAGACACATGAAACAGTAGTCAGTGCCATATGATTTTATTAAAAAGAAAATAAAGATGTATAAAAGTGATATTTAGTTTGCAATCATCTATGCTGACCTTGTCAAATACTCATCATTTTCTTCTGTAATGCCTTTCTCGTGCCAAAGTTCTGCCGTTGTAAAGAACTTTCTACATGCCTCTTTCTGTTCGAAGCCTCCGCAAGAAATGTATCAGAGTCCTTCACCGCGTCAGTCCTCACGCTGTTTTCAATCTGTATAAGTTGTTGTTCAAAGAGGCAGGATTTCTACAAGTGTTTGGGTTTTATTCTTTTTTTTCTTCTTCTTTTTGTACAAGAACAAGAGGTTTTGTAGTACTTTGTATCACGGTAGCCCCATCCTGTGGACAAAACATGTAGCAGATACCGACTCAGCCCTCGAATTCTGTCAACAAGCTTTCAGACTGTGCTCATCCCTTTCATCCGTCTAATATTCAGCCTGTTGTGCGCCGGTCTCACGGGGGCCCTGGAGTGCATACTGTTTGGGGACAATGCAGTGGATTTTTGGTGGGTTGAATGAAATAGAATTGTAAATGAAGTGGGTGCTCAAAAGAAAAAGGTGGTGACTCATCCTGGAGAGCTGTTGTCCTGTCAGCAGAGTCTCGCAGACTCGCGAGTGGCGGGAAGCTAACGGAAGCTTTGATGAATCACCATCAAAGACACGGGAAATCATGCAAATGTTGCTGGTGTGGAATTTCAACATACTGTAGTTTTGTTGCCTTGTTGGAMAACAGATGTTTTTTTATGTGTGTGTGTGGCAGGTCCTAAAAGTATTATATTTTAAACTTGACTAAATAATTATCGTGCAGACCAGCACACATATATAAGAACGATAAATGTAAAAAGTAGTTCATATTTAAATAAAGTTTGCAAAGTTTTTTTTTTTCGAAGTTTTAAAAAAATGTTTATTTTTAGTATTCTTTGTTGAAACCATAGACTGTATATATTATTATATCAAGGCTGATTTTAAAACATTCACTACATTGTGGTCACTTTATAGCAGAGATTTTGCATTTCTAATTCTGTGCGTTCATGATTTAGCACCAAGTTTTCACAGTCAAATGAAATAAACATCAATAATATACAAAAATAATACACAAAATTGAAGTAATCGATTAAATAATTGAGCTGGTTTTGGCAGAAATAATGTAATTACCAGTTTTTCTCTTTATACCTGTAACATAACAGTTTTTGACTGTAGCTCTAACTATACACACTAAGAACCTTTAACACTAAAATTGTGAACAGATGAAAAATAAAATCAATATCTTGAACAGAACTGATTTTAAAATAAAAAATGAGACCAGTGGAACCATCTGGAAGCTGCCACGTTGTGTTTAGAGAYGTGACGTTCGCGAACAATCCRAATCTTTTGAACGGCTCTTTACAACGAACGATAGRAGCCGAATCGTGGGCATTAAYGAGCCATTTGTAGTTTTATTTCTTTTATTCCTCACATAATCTTTATTTTTTCCATACTTAAAATCGCTCCTGCTTTGCTTTTTCATGGACAACAGACGGAGTTGTGGAGTACAGAAGCTCACGGTGAAAGGGGGAGGCAGGTTTCCACTTAACACATGGTTCCACCCACGTGATGAGATTACGTCATTACATACGGCCAGTGGCATCACTAGGCCTATTTTAGTGGGGCTGGAGCCTGCCTAAAATGTTTTAAAGCCCCCCTAAATTATTTTGGTGTAAAAAAATTTATTTTATTTATTTATTTATTTTACAAAAATTCAATATGATGTGGTTAGAATAAATAATCATTTAATATTTAATTATTAACTAAAATATATGATCATAAATCTGTCATTTTCCCTTTAATTTATAGTGTAAGGTAGAGATCCTCCGTTATTCAATCAACAAAAATTCTGTGCGTCTCCTGGGGGCTAAGCCCCCCTTGTCCTTAAAACCTAGCGACACCCCTGCATATGGCTATGTGATGATGTAATATATTCAAAATCGAATGGCTCGTTTGAGTGGCTCTATGAAACAAACGGCTCCCCAAGATCCGGATCCCTTCAAAGAGCCTTTTATCCCATCTCTAGTTGTGTTTTTGTAACGTCTGCTCACTAAGGAAGCAAGGCTTTAGGCTCCGCCTCCTCCCACCAACACAATCTTGGAGTCACATGACTTTCCTTTAAAACAGGAAATAACTAATGAGAGCTAAACTTATATTTTTAAATACAGCAACAATATAAGAAATATATAAATTAGCAAGAATCACCAAATGAAGTCACGAGGTGTAGTTTTTTGTTGTTGTTGTTTTTACTGAAAGCAGCGTTCTGCTGGTTTACGTCAACACCAGAATTTAAAACCTGTCCTGAAAGCTGGTTGGCTTCAACTTCCAGATTCTCATCTGTGTTCTAGATATATACAGTCTATGGTTGGAACAAGACGCGCTCTAATAAAAACCACCAACATAATCAGGCATTTCTGCTGTGTCCAGCTGACATAATAAAGTCTGCAACCATGATAAATTACCTGTAAGGATTACAGATTTATTAGTCAGATTAAACCATCAATCTAGCTGGGAGATTATCATATAATCAATATATTTCAACTTTTTAGAACAAGTTGATATACAATGATTATCATATAATCAATGTATATCAACTTGTTCTAAAAAGGTTTACACATTTATGTCAATATTATCATTTTTTATTTGTTTGCATTGTGAACTGATTTCATTTCACTACTTGATATTTTTCACTTAGTCTGAAACAAAATTTCAGACTCAATAAAGAAATGATAATAAATGACCTCAGAGGCACCTTAATGATGGGCAGTAAATGAATGTACGGAGCTGTGCAGCTGCAGTCGATCAGACGCTGGAATAATGAAGAGCGTTGAGGTGCTTGTAAGTCAAAATTAAATGTTGCACCTTCGCTGGAAAACCAGGCTGTGCTTCACTCATCTTGCCTCAAGTGGGCTTGATCATCTTGAGGGCATGATGTTGATGAAAGCTTGTGGGCTGAGCAAATCATTTATCCACTAATTGTCTCCAGATGTGTATCCTCCTCATCATGTAACACAACCCACGTTCGGTCCCACAACTCTCGCTGTCTGTTGACTCTGTTCCCTGCTGTATAAAAATGACAAGCATGCTGGGTAGGCTCCTTCTACTGTCCTTGGTTTGACCTGTTTGAACTCTTGTTCAGGGTTTTAGAAGACCAAATAAAACCGCGACAAGCAGGCCGATCCCGGCGTTGATGCCTCTGTTGTATGTTCATGTACAAAAAACTTGACAGGCGAGGCAATATCCTTTATCTCACTGGTCTACCAGCATTGCTTGTCGTTTCCCATTGAGCTAAATTTTGTGGCGCGAGCCGAAGAGATCGAAACGTTCATCAGTTGAATCCAAAGGCTTGGCTGTCAAAAACGTAAATGTGAGCTCATGGAGTCTGATGTTGATGCAAGGTTTTACAAAAACTGTCATTAAAAATGTCAAAAAATTTGAGAACGGTGTCGTTTTGATGCATTTTTATCGCCTGCGAAGACTGAATGTGGTGTTTGAGTGTGCATGTTTGTGTCTCTGTTAGCAAAATACCTCATCAACTGCTGAATGAATTTTAATAAAACTTACCAGATTTTTCGGACTATAAGCCACGACTTTCTTCCTGAACTTTGAACCATGCGGCTTATAGACCAGTGCGTCTTATACATGGATTTTTTTCTTCAGCCACCAGTGGGCTCTTATGCTCCATTTGCTTCAACCACTCGCTTCAAAAAAAGAAAGGAAAAAAAAGACAAAAAAGCGATCGCTTCCAGAGCCGACTGTTGACCAGGAAGCAGCGRTTTAAAGATAGTCAATGGCCAAAAACTCATAAAAGGGGATAAAACAGACATTTTTCACGGTGGAATCTGACTGATAAAAACTTTGGAGCTTAATCCAGGACCAGTTTGTGGATAAACGTTCGAGTGAAGAGCCGCAGACCTTTTTTTTCCTCATTGCACTCCCCGGGGAAGGAATCCCATGCAGTGACGTATGCTGGAGCGGGAGGGCTTTCCCACCACAGCTTCAGAGCCAGCATTACCCCGGGAGGACAGCGACACAGAAAGCAACACTGAACAGATACCGCTGTGTGACGCAGCTTTTCTCAGCTTGTTTAACTCCGACACTGAAGAGGAGGACTTCGATGGTTTCAGTGCGCCGGAGGAAGATGAATGAGACGTTTTGTTGGACCAGAAACTGTTAAAGAAAACTACCAAAATAAGGTCAGTTAAATGAACCGTATTCCTCCGAACTTTAATTCCTAAAGGTTTGCTTTTTATGTTTTGATGTTGACTTCACTTTTTTGACAGCAAATTTGGGTGTACTGTTTGTTTTTATGTTGGGGGTGCAATTTATAGTCCGGTGCGGCTTATATGTTAATGTTCGCGGATTTTTTTTTTTAAATGGCGGGTGCGGCTTATAGTCCGGTGCGGCTTATAGTCCGAAAAATACGGTAATAAAAACAATCACTGAAAGAATATGGAAGGATGCAGTTTCATTAAAATCAGCCCTTTTTTTAGACATTGAATTTATAACAGAATTTTTATCTCTTGTATGTAATTTTTCACTTTAAAATTGCCAGCAAAAAATTTCACCTGCAAAACCTCTCCTGAATTTTTTTTATTGGTGTTTCACATGATCAAATTTGTGTAATGTGATTGGTTAAAGTCACTCGACTTGATCTGGTGCAGGTGGCTTGAGTCACCAGAAGGTCAACACATTTGCAGTTGAATATTTTCAGGCATATTTTTACAGGTGAAATTTTCACCGGTGAATTTGAAGTAAAAGAAAAAAAATCACAATTACAACGTATAAAAATTGGGTGTTATAAATTTAATGTCTATAAAAAGGCTGATTCTAATGAGACTACGGTTGTGTCTCAGTTTATGAGCTGCAGCCGACGTCGGCCACATTTGTCAGCCGCTTGCATCACCACCCCGCGCTGTAGGCCAACAAATCCCCAAAATGTTGCCTGTGTCTGAGTATGCTACACGGCCGATGGTATCACAGAATTCATGGGATTTCTTTATTATTATCATTATTTGATGGCAAAGTTTTTTTTTAATGACACAGTTTGGAAATTTATCACAGACTGAAAAATATAAGTTAAACAATTCAGATGATGAAACTTTTGTTGCAATGAGATGTTAAATAAAATGCAGTTACAAACACTGATACTGGAGCTTACGGAGCCCGCGAGGGGACATGGGGKTTTTTTTTTCTTTTTGCGTTCCCACGCAAAAGTATTACGTTCCCTCGCAAAAGTCGTTTATCACTGTTGTGCCTGCCGGTTTATTAACAAACTCAAATGTTCACCATTAGCGCACCATTAGCGAGTTAGCCTACGGCTTTAATTCAGCTTTAGAATGAATATATCACACAGCCACACATGGAAGTATGTCATATGTCGATATTTTAACACAGTACAGCCACGCAACATCAATGTCAAGTCACAAACTTGTGGCAGCACATCCTGTTTTGGAACCGGATATTTCAAAATAAAAGTCTGATTTAATTCCGTTCATATACAAATCAAACTTTTGCGTGGGAACGCAAAACAATATTGCGAGGTAACGCAAAAGTATTGCAAGGTAACGCAAGAGTATTGCGAGGTAACGCAAAGGTATTGCGTGGGAACGCAAAAAAAATATCCCCCCATGTCCCCTCACGGGCTCCGTAGGAGCTAAACCCAAATTATTAATGGTTTTAATTTATTTTTCTTGTAACGTTTTTCTAATATGCTAAATTTTATGAAGTTATACCTTGAAAAAAACAACTGTAGCGATGTGATACTGAGACGATGTGATATAAAACGTATCACCATGAGGCATCGCGTGGTCACGTAAACATACGTCTTCTGTAGACAAGACCATCTYTTTTCACAGCCGTTTACGCAGTCGACGTCGGCCGTGGTCATCTGCAACTCGTGAATTGAGACACAGACATTCTTCCGTAGAAGTACACGAACAACTATTTTTCGACGCCAGCTCAATTCAAGATGGCCGCCACAGCCAACTCACGGTACAAAACACAAACGTGGCCATGACGGTCAGTTTCACAGATATTGTGCTCAAATTTGGTGCGGTTATAGCTGAGAACCATACACAACACATACTCCAAATGGGATTCATTGCACAAGATCTGTAATTAAAATTTTCGTGTTAACTGTTGGATCAAACCCTGTTGGTCTGATAGTGAAATACTTCAAATTATAACAACATTTTCCAAATGTAATCACTTAATCTACAAGTAATGAATTTTTTGAGTCATGAGATTTTGCATTATGTTATTTTTAGGGTTTATCAAAAACAGCTGCAAATTGTTTTTTTTCCAACATAAAGTGATCTTAGTTTAAATCTGTGGCATGAAAGGTGGCGGGTGATATGCCRTCAAGGAACGATAGGCCTTTAAATAATATTATTTTGCCACAGCCTGTGATTATCATATAGCTGTTGCCAGTATTTATAATCGTCAAGCGAATTTATTAACTCTTCAAAACACTAATCTAATCTAAATGAATGCATTTAGTTATTCATTTTTTAATAAATCAAATTTGAGGTCATGATTAACAAGCTCCTTCTTATTGGCTCGTGGTGCTGCCGTCTAGTTGAGCCTTTTCTCTTTGTCTCAGACAAGGTTCTTTGGAAGTTGCAATAAAAAAGCGTCTCTGCAGCTGGAGCTCTGCTGCCACATAAATGGCCACCCTGTTCGCCCTTCAAACTGACAGTGAAGGTCAGAGGATGCTTCAGCGCGTTCAGCAGGGACCGTTTGAGTCTGTCACACTTATTTCCATCATATTACATCCTCTTCCTCCTTTTTCTAAGTGGTGATTGGAAAAGGTATCCTTGGATAACATCTTCTTCATTAGTCAATTAATGGCTGAGGATTGCGCTGCGGAGGGACTACGGCTTTTGTGAATGTGACTTTGGTTTGTCATACAGACACCGTGAGCTAATAGTCTGCCAGAAAAAGGGTCCGTTAACGAGGACATTTATTCATGTTCTCATTTCCTTTGGATTTTAATAATTCATGACCCAAAATTACAGATTTATTTCATGTAAGACAATTTTGATTTTCCCTTTTTTTATTCTTGGAGCAAGTCGCAGCATGTGCTTGCCCAGTAAACAGCTACAGAGAAATAATGTCACAAACACACCTTCTGTATCTTTGTCCTGTTTGGTTTTTCACGCTGTAAAAAGTTTTATTTGTAACATCGACACAAAGCTGGACGAAGTCACTCCATTAACTTTCATTGTCCAAAATAGAAGCCAAAATGTTTGACTTTTATGGAGGGTGGTGAGGGAAGGAGGGCGCTGCCAGGTTGTACTACTGGAACCGTGATGGGGGGG